>NW_017731923.1:753090-881712 GCF_001890085.2 Hipposideros armiger
TGTGTGTGTGTGTGTGTGTGTGTGTGTGTGTGTGTGTGTGTGTGTGTGGTGGGGGCAGGGGGGGCGCGTGCTGTGGTGTCATGAAGTGGTTGATGCAAGGAACCCTGGGGTGGGAAGACACAGTCTGTACAGTAGGCACAGGAGAGAGAGTTCAAGGATGAGATTTCCCATGGGGCTGGACCATAGGTGACCCACATGCAGGGGAGTGCGAGTCCTCTGTGGAGGTGCGTGTGGCGTTGTGCGGAGGCCATGGGACCAAGGTCCGGCTGCTGCTGCTTCTGGTTTACCATCCTGTGCTTGGCTAGTGCTGAACACACGTGTCTCAGCTGGTCCTTGCCTGAGAGGCACCCCCAAAAGATGGGCCAAAAGATGCCATCAGGTGCAGTTGTCTTTCAGATTTTGGGGAAGACCCCCAACTATATTCTCCGGACTGATCATTGAGGCTCGTGTTCTGACAACAGAATGTTTTATGATTTGCAGATTTATGAACATGAGGATGCATAAAATTGAATGCCATTAAAACATTAGCTAAAGCATTTCTTTGGAAATTAATATAGTTATATCACCTTGCAGCTGACCTCGTGTCATAGGCAGCATATATGATGACAGTACATTTATTTAAGTATCTGAAGAATCTTTTCTGTGGGAAATGGATATAGTGGGCCTGTATTTGGGGCTGATCCAACCCCGTTGGCAGCATATATGACGGGCCTTGGGACTGGTGGTGATGGGCGTGCCTCGCTGGACTTCTGTGGCGTTCTGTTGGTCTTTGTGTCAGGTGGCCCTTGGTGCCTGCAGGGGAGGGGAGCGTCCAGACCCTTGGGAGAACACATGTCCTGTGTGGATGTGGCAGCAAGAAGTAGGGCATGGAAATTCCCTTACCCAGCCGCCTATCACACCTGTGAGGGAAAGAAGGCAGTGGACTAGAAGACGGGGGAGGGGAAAAATACGAGCCGCCATTATGACTGACTGAAAGGAGAGGGGAGCAAAGTGGAAATTTCTCCCAGGGAATAGCCAGAGGGGTGGGGCTAGGTAAAGCCTGAGACGAGCTGGGAATGTTTGCATTTATTCATTGTCTTGTGGAATAGACATACTACTCGTCTTTTTAACCTTCACACCAATTGTGAGTAAGTGAGAAAGTTGAAGGTGTAATGGACTGGAATGTTGTACAAATGGAAGCTCAGAGGCAGCCAACCCCTCAATACAGGGAACGGATAAGTAGAGATGATAATTCATGTTTAAAAACACGTGTTGCCTTACGAAAGGATTTTCTGAAAATTGTTCTAGAAGAAAATTCTGCTACCGCATTTTAAATACGAGTCAGTGTATAAAGAAAATTTATTCATAGCATTTCAGAAGCACATGATCATAGGAAATGCAGCCTGACTGGGTGATGTTTCATTGTTTATTTTTTTTCAGCTTGATTGGGTTGTGATTGACAACTAAAAATTGTATTTATTTAAGGTGTACCATGTGATGTTTAGATATGTGTATACATTATGAATGATTACCATGATCAAACTAATTAACGTATCTGTCACCTTGCCTAGTTACCGTGTGTGTGTGTGTGTGTGTGTGGTGAGAACGCTTGATGTCAACTCTCTTAGCAAATTTCAAGTATAAAATACATTATTAGTAAATATAATTGCCATGCTGTACATGAGTTCTTCAGAACTTATTCATCGATAGCTGAAAGTTCGTACCGAGTTTGAACCCTTTGATCAGTATTTCTCCTTTCCCCCCACCTTCCAGCCCTTCTTTTCTTACTATAAGTTTGTCTTTGTTTTTTAGACTCCACGTGTAAGTGAAATCATACCGTCTTTGTCTTTCTACGCACATACACACACATTATACCACATTTCTTTATCCATTCATCTGTTCACAGACACTTAAGTTGTTTCAATCTGTTGGTTACTTGCGAATAATGCTGAAATGAATATGGGAGTACAGGTAAATCTTTTCAAGATAATGATCTAATTTCCTTTAGATATGCACCCAGAAGTAGAGTTGCTGGATCAGATGGTAGGTCTTATTTTTAATATTTTGAGGAGCCTCCATGCTGTTTTCCACAGTGGCTGCAGCAATTTACATTTTTTTTTATAACCCATCAACAGTGTATGAGGGTTCCCTTTTCTCCACATCCTCCTCGCCAACACTTACCTTTTGACCTTTTGATAATAGCTGGGTGATGTTTTAAATGTCCCTGAAATCAATAATAATATGCTATATAGCAAAAGGCCTCAATGAGAATCTGAGTCATTTAGAAATGTTGTGATTCTGTTTAGAAGAGAGGTACTGTGATGTATATATGTTTTGATTGTGTGAATTCTTGGTCTCCCTGAGTTCTGTACATGTCAGACACCATGTGAAATTTTCCATCTCATCTCATCTATTTATTTTATTTTTTTAATTAAAGTTTATTGGAGTGACAATGGTTAGTAAAGTGACATAGGTTACAGGTGTACAATTCTGTAATTCATCATCTATATTTTAGACTACTATATGTTCACTAAAGAAAATATGGAAAATACAGAAAAGTCCAAAGAAGGAAAAAACAGGTCATTGATTAAGAAAATTTCCTGATTATTTTGTGGTGTTTCCTTCTAGCCCTTTAATGCTAAGCAAGCTCTCTTTTCAGTGCTTGTAATTTTGCTGCCTTTTCTCAATATGCGCATAATTTCTCAGTATGCGCATATTATATGTGACCCCCTATTTTGGTTAAAAATCTGTAATGACCCATCAGCCATTTATGGAATAGATACACACAGCTTACTTCCCCAGTTTTGCAATTATTTGACACTTAGGTTGCTTTCTGTTTTTGGCTATTATAAATCATTATGGAAGATGCTCCAATGTACACCTTTTGGATGTCATATTTTAAGAGGCATTGTGACAGGTTGAAGTGCTGTTCAGGTGCAGGACCTGAGGACTAGGAGGTGTGAGGGAAGGTGGAGGCACTGGGCCATTTGACAGGATGGGAGAAGACAAAGGGGAGCGCAGCCCTGCCTTCGCACAAGGGTTGCCATGCTGTGTGGTTAAAGATGCAGATTGATAAGGGTCAGCAGGGTCCTCTGTTAGCCTGGCAGGAAGGCCCTCTGTGTCCTCGCCTGCATGTGAGTGGGTGCCGGTGCTGAGCCCTTGGCCAGGTCACTTGCCCTCTCTGTTCTTTCTCACCTCGCCCCGGCCTGCGCATGTGTTCTAGGGAAAGGACACTCTTGAGATCTGCATGGGGGCTGCGGTTCTACCCCACATGAATGAATGATCAGATTCGGTCTTACATTCACGCGGTGCTTTCCTCCACGTGTCGCATCCCTTCTTAGAGGCATATTTCTGGGGCTGGAACACCTTTACAATTCACCTATATCTTACAATAACAGTATGATATGGTTAGATTGACAGCATGTCTCTTGCTTTCTTCATGGTACATAACGTCATGGGGCATCGTATGACTGCTGAGGTCTTAGATGAAGTGAAATGTGTTGATACCAACCCAGGGAGGCGGATAGAGCAGACTTTACAGATCAGTTCCCTGGTGCTCAGAGAGGTGAAGCACTCATCCCAAGACCACCTGCCTCTTGACAGCAGACCTGAGAGCTGGAACTGTGCCCTTTGACCCAGGGCTGGGGCTTTCACCCATGCCCTGTGCAGAACCCCCTCCAGGCTTCCCGACACCCACCCCCACAGCAGTCCCTGCTGGCAGCTCTGACGTCCCACCTCAGCGCCAGGTGTCACCTTACATTTTCCTCCTGTGCACAAGAAGAGTGACAGGTGCTGGAGCACGGCACAGAGCCTCGGGCCGCGGGCTGCACAGCTGCACAACTCCTGAGCTCTCAGTGTGTGATGGGAGGGGAGAGGGGAGGGGTTGCGGAGGCGTCAGCTGGCTCAGAGCAAGACTTCTATCCCTGACCTTTGCGAAGAGATGGGCAGTTGGGGCACCTGGGCCACCACGTTCTGTCTGCACCTCTGACCTGCTAACCTTTAGTATTCTTAGGTCTGTGAGCTGAGGGAGTTCATGGTTTGAAAGTTAATTTGTGCACATTATCCATCTAATCCTTATAAGCCCGATAATGGGATCTTGTTGTTCTCATTTTCTAGATGAAGAAACTGAGGGTCAGAGAGGGTTTGTGACCTACTAGGAGATACAAGGCCCAGGACTTGAGCCCACACCCTCTGGCTCCAAGTTCTCTCTTCCAAACTCCTTTACCCACCCACGCTGTCAGTCACGTCACAACTCTTGGGCTCCATGATTCTGTCGCTCTGTGACCCCATATTTCTTCCGTCCCCTCGAAGCGTGTGGGGTGGATTCAGAGAGGGGCATAATAAGGCAGATGTTCCCAATCCAGTGTTCCCAATCTCGAGGCTTCACATGGGACTGTAAGAGACCAGAGCCCATGTGTCCATTCTAAGACTTCTGTCTGTGGGCTTGGAGGAAAACTTTCTGCTCTGTGGTTAAGAAGGCAGGTAGCTTAACTCTCGTGGTTTAATGTACAAAGATCAGAAGTTCCAGCTTATTTCTTCATTACTTGGCTTATTCATGCATCCATCCAGCCATTCATTTAGTCAACAAAACTTTGCTGGGCACGAGAAACACCAAAGTTAATGTATTCTCATTTCTTCTAAAAGACAGTGGAACTCGCAATTCTTTCACATTCTCTTGGCTTTCATAGCTTGGGATCGCTCTTGTATTGGTAACAATTCGGGAGATGCTATTTCTAATCATTTGTTGGGCTACCTGGGGAATTCGAAATAATTTTAATTCCTTATTCTACTCGTATATTTTAGTCTTAATAATAAGTCATAGTACCTAGAACAAATGGGCAAATGATAGAAGCGGGTGAGAGTTCAAAGGCACTCCTAAGCCATAGGGAAAGCAAGGGCAAACGGGAAGGGGAGGACTGCGTCTCTGAATCTTGCTCATCTCTGTAGCCTCAGTGCCTGGATTCTAGTAGGTTTTTAATACATGCTAATTGAATTGAATGTTTGTTTCATCTCAGGTTCTTTTATCACCTATGGGATACAAGACAGTGCTGAGGGAAGCCTGGGACTGGGCTGAGGGGTCGTCTACTCCCAGCCTTTCCTTACCTTTGGTCTGGCTGAGCCAGGCAGTATCTGCGCCCCACTCATGTAGCTATGAGTCAGCCCTGCTTGGCTCATGTTCCGAGCCCTCTGTTAGGGAAACGAAAGCAGGGAGCTCCGTCTTTAGACCATGAAGAGGTTCTGGGCTTCTAGTCATGTTCAGGCTTATTTATCAGGTTCTCAGTGTTACCTCTTGGGGATTGCTTTCTGCGTGATGGGGTGGGAGCAGGGTCAGGGATGAATATTGAAGACCCAGCCTCGTAGAGGTGGTTGTGCATGGGGGGCGGGAGGGCTAAGGGCCAAGCAGCTGTCTTACATCACTTGGCATTTCCTATAGAACGAAAGCTTCCGTTTATTGAACCATGTGCCAAACACTACTTACTGGGCAGGTAGGAGCTGGCGGGACAGAGAAGCAAGAGAGCTTTTCTGGGGGACAGAATGCTACGGACAAACCCTTGAAGGGGAGAACGAGTGAGCAGAATGCTTCTGGGGACTTGGCGAGTGGCATAGTGGGAGGTAACCCTGGAGAGGTCAGCGGGGGCCAGTGTAGGCCCTGCCAAGGCACGTGTACTTTAGCCAGAGGGCAGTGGGGAGACCTGGAGCAGGGGTGGAATGCTTGGTGCCAACTCTTCCGTGTGCTGTACTGTCTTTTTTATCCTGAAATCAACTCCGAGGAAAATGCATGGAAAGGAGAAGGGAGCCATCGCCGTACCCTTAGCTGCATTTGAAGGGATGTGCCTAACCCAGAGGGAGAGGGACGGTGAAGGATAAAGGGAACAGGGTAGGGAAAGGCCCGAGGAAACGCTGCAGAGTTGCTGGGCGCTGCCATCGCGGGGCTGCAGCTTCTTGCCGGTGGCACATGCAGAGTGGTTCAGCCTGAAGCCTGTGGGCAGGAGGGACGGTATCTGGAGCTAAATATACAGCGATAGGTATTTTTAGAGGGTTTCTATAAGGAGACCGCCCTAATACACAAGTTTTCCGAGCAGCTGAAGATCGAGGAAAGCACACTTTTCCACTCGGAGCACTGTCTCTGCAGTGGGGCTGAACAGGGGTTGGTGTTGGGAGCGCAGCCCCGGGGTCTCCAGCCTTATTCAAATCTCTGCGGTAATAGTATGCTAGCACTTGGTATTTATATAGCCTCTCCGTGCAGGGAGCCTGGCAAGATTTTACAGACCCGTCCTTTACTCGTCTCCTCTGCTCTAAGTGGGTGAAGCAGGGAGGTGGGGAGCAAGGAAAGGATAGTGTGGAGAGAGGGGGCCCGAGAGCTTGTCAGGTGGAGATGGGGAAACTGAGGCTGAATGAGGCAACGTAAGGGGCTTGGAGCTGCGCAGAGGAGCCGAGTCAGCAGGAGACAAGGTGTCCCGCACCTTAATGCTGATGTTGGAGTGCTCCGCTCCGCCTTACGCCAGACCGCGTCTCCAGTTCTTTGTCCCCGCAGAGTTGGTGGCTGCTTGTCTGACAGACCTCCACCTCCTCACCGGCTTCTTCTTCATGTGTAGCTCCTCACTGGGGACCACACTGCTGCTTGCAGGATCTCTTTCCATCAGAACATGTCTCTTTTAGTTGCATTTCCCTCCAGATGGGTGAATGATGGGAAAGACAGAGTTAGAATATGGGATTTTGATTCAGGGGGAGAAGTGGGCCAAAGGCAAAATGTGGAGCTTAAGGGTCTCTCATTAGCTCTGTGCTAGTGACAAACCCAGTTCCTTCAGGGAGAGTCCACATCACAGGCCCTGTTGGTAGCTGACAGGCAGTTGAGCTGGGATAACTCCTTGGGTGGTCGATGATTTTTCTCATATATGTACTCTACCTTTTTTTATTATTAGATACATCATTGATTCACTCATCAGATATTTATTGAGCACCTGCTATGTTCTAGGTATAAGATGCTGCTGTTGGGATGGTTTCTCTTCTTTTTGTTTCCTCTGCTGATTGACAGGAGCTCAAACTGGAGAGAATTGAGTGCGGGCCTGAAGTGGCCTTGGTGTCAGCCAAGGGGAGGAAAGCCAGAAGGAGAGGAGGAAGCTTCAGGATCCCAGGCAGTTTGGCTTGGAACTATTTTTCTGGCTTTACATTCTTTCAGGGTGACCTAGGGAAAGAAGTTACAGCAAGGTGCTTTTTATGTCAGTCCACCGCCCTGGGCCTGGGGCTCCCAGTCGAAGGCCATTCAGGGTCTGCACTCTTAGGCTGCACCTGAGTACAGTATATGGAAGAGGGCAGCAGGGGGGAACTTCTGAGGCGTTTTTGCCAAGCAGAGATGCATATAACATAAGTGTCCCTTCTCTAGATTTACAAGCTAGAGTTGAGAATTAAAAGGACTGTTTACATTCCTATTCTGTGGGTGACATATGCCTCCTCCCTTGGGTAGAGGTTTGTGCCCTTGTGTCTGGGTCGTAAATATCGTCCACGGTTAAGTATAAACGTGTCAGTGGGGAATGTGAAATGCACCGGTACGATTTAATGTACGTCACTGAGGCCAGGAAATAGCGGATGTAACGGGTGCAGCATGGTTACCAAAGGGAAGGGGTGGCGGTGGGGGGCAATGCCGATGCTGAGAGGAAAGCGAGAGTGTGCTGGTCTTTTTTTTTTTTATTTTTTAGTTTCAGGTGTACAATACAGTGTAACAGTTATGCTTTTCACCCCTCACAAAGTGACAATGCCCCTCCCCCAATCCACCTCTCCACTTTCCCCCCGACATCATACAATTATCTATAACAATTCCATTGACTCTACTCCCCATACTATACCCCACATCCCGTGACTATATATATATATATATATATATATATATATATATATATATATGTGTGTATATCTATATATATTAAGTTATAGTTGACATACAATATTATTCAACGCTGTGTGCTGGCCTTAAAGGGAACATCTAAAGGGAAGTTTAGGCTGGACTTACTAAAACTTAATCACTGGATTTTAGACCAGAGAGAATGATGAATTTGTCTAGCTGTCCCTTATTTCGTGTTTTTCACGGAAAACTGAGCTCGGCCCGAGTGGTGGAGCAACTTGTCCAGGGTCTCCTAGCCGGAATGTGGGGAGCTGGGTTTAGATAACTTCAAATTCAGGTCTCGGTTACAGTTATGCTCTAATATCTCTTGCAGTGTTAAGACATATTTAAAATTGTTTTTATTAATTAGCTGGAATATATATGTGCAACTTATATAGAAACAGTTGAATCTGTGGAGCAAAATGGATTCTGGGGCTCTGGGCCTGGGTCCCGACCCTAATGTACGTTCTCTCTGTGACACTCCGTGATGTGGAAACCACCTCTGCTTCAGTTTCCTTTATGAAACCCTCACGTACAAAATGAAGGCTGTCACCTGCACCGGCTACCTCACCAGGTCTTGTGACAAGCAAATAAAATAATGACAAATGCTGAGGACGACGGCTCCCGTTTTTCCTGGAGCTGGCATGTCTTCTTTTATAAGTGGAAGCCTTCATATGCCATCTCAGCCCTTGCAGACGCATATATCCTTTTAAACACGGAGACATAAAACATGACAGAAATTGTCTCCATGTTACAGATGAGGAAACCCAAACTCTGAGGTGAAGTCACATGCTTAAGGACAACCAGTTACTAAGGGGAGGGACCAGCATTTTAATTCTGTTATCAACAGTTCTCAAGTCCACGCTGTATCCACTTAATAGAACCGCTGCCTCAGCAAAAGTGTTTTGAAACACAATAAAGCAAAATATGAAATTGGTGAGCTGTAATAGCTTCCCACAGGACAGGGATAGTATGAAGATAAATGTTAAAAAACACATAAAGCACCTGAGTGCCTTAAAAAGAAGGTGTATACAAATTGAAAGTATGGTTCTGTAGACCTCACTCAGAACAGTCATTTATCTCCATAAAACTTGCAACCACAGAGACAAGTTTTATTGCAACCTTTTGCAAACCCCCCAACTGGCGAATTTAAAATTTTCATTAGTTTTCTTTTGGTTTCAAAGGTTAGTACAAATTGAACACAGCATGGATCTTATTTCCTTATTTAGTGGTGTATCTAATTTCATCAAAACTAGTCAAATCCTTCTACAGTTACTATCAACAACAACAAAGAAATTCCAAGAGAACTGACTCTGGCTGGTGAACACGCAATGTGATAGATAGATGATGTGTTACAGAATTGTACACCTGAAACCTATGTAACTTTGCCAACAATCATCACCTCAGTAAACTTTAATTAAAAAAAAAAAGAAAGAAAAGAAATTCCAAGAGGAAAAGTGAAAACAAAGGCCTTTATTTTTTATTCTTTTTAAAAGATTTTTATTGGGGAATTGGGGGATGGGAACAGCGCTGGGGAATTGGGGAAGGGGAACAGACAAGTTGCTGTCGTTTTGTTCTTCAGTCTAGTTGTGGAGGACGTGGCTTCACTGGCCCAAGTTGGCACCATCATTGCGCTCTTCCCGGGCGAGGCAGATCAGTCGCCGGCTTCTGGACGGCCGCTCACGGCGGCTGCTGGCCACTCACGCTGGCTGCTGGCTACACATGGTAGCCCATGGCAACCCACTGCAGCAGGGGCTGCAGCCTACGCCATAGACTCACGGCAGCCCAGCTCCAGGTTGAGCTGTTGTTCACCATCTTAGCTGCAGAGAGCAGTGTCACTGGCCCTCATATGTGGGATCCGAACTGGGGCCCTCTGGCGTCCCAAGCCAGCTCTTAACCAACACGCCACTCGGCCGTCCCCAAAGCCTTTATTTTTAACCTTATCAACAATAAACATATTTTCCTTCCCCAGTTCCCATTGTTTTTTGTCTTCCCTTTCTTTGTTTCTGTCTTCATGCCCCCACTTCACACAAACGTCTGTGGGTCTGGATGTTATAAAGGAAGTGTGAAGAGAATGCCCCTTTGCCCCCCAGCAGGAATGTCCGATCTGAGAGGCTGTGCCCAGACCTCCGCTCATGGCTCTGAGGAGAGCTGACAGGAAAGGCTGAGCTCTGACGCATTCCTCCTTGTCATTTCCTTCTGTCTCCGCTGCCACTCTCCTCTCAGGAGCCTGGGCCTTGGTGACAGAATGGTTAGAAGAAGGGCTCAAGGCCATGGCTTGTCCCCCTGGCCTCTAGCTTTGGGACAGTGACTGGGAGGCAAAGTGACGGGTGTAGCTGCTTTGTACTTCAGATGGGATTTGCAATGAAGGGTGGTGATTTATGTGACTGTGGCGGTCCCGCGCATCTCACCTCCTCCCCACCACCCTTCTGGGGCCAGACTGGTCCCTGGGGAGTGGTTCCTTAGTCCAGGACTACATGAATGGCCATGGGGGAGCTGACACTGAAACGGAACTGGTTTGGGGTATCTTTGCTGTTGAGTCTTAATCAAAACTCTGGGTAAGAGGGGATAAGCAGAATGATGCAACTCCCAGCTCCCGCTCACTCAGGGCTGGGCAGGCCTAGCACCCTGATCTGAAACTTTGAATTATGGGCTGAGGGAAGACCTAGGGAGGGTCAGGAAGATGACAGGAGGGAAGGAAGGAGAGAAGCAACCAGTGATAACTGAATAACTGCTGTGTTCCAGATGTTGTGCTGAGTGCAAGTGACACAACCATGGACAGAGACAATTTCTGTTGTCTTAGAGCTTGCTGTCTAGCGGAGAAGACAGATAAATAACTTAAACATAAATTTGATGTCGTATAAAGTGCTGCAAAGGAGAAATGTTAGAGAGCTTGGAGGATTTTAAGTTGGCACCCCCAACCTAATCTTAGGGGAGGAGGGTCAAGAAATTGATGTTGAGACCTAGCGATTGCGTGGCACTTGGCTAAAAAAAAAAAAAGAGAGAGAAGAGGGGAGGGGCACAATGAGGAGCGTTAAGGCAGAGGGTAAGGCGGGTGTGAGGGGCTGGCGAGGGGAGAGCGCCCAGCAGGCCTGGCAAACAGGCCAGTGGGGCCCGATGTGCGGTGATGGAGGTGACGGTTACCTGAGGGAGGTTGGAGAGGGAGGCTGGGGCCCCATCATTCATGCCTCCCCGGCACCAGCAGTAGGAGGCCATTGACTGAAACAGGAAAAGTGGACAGATTTGCAGAAGATGAATGAGAATGGGGCCATGTTTGCTGAGAAGAAGATAAAACAGCTTCCTTGCATGAGTATGAGTCTGCTGAGAATTAGGAACATAGAATGATTGTCCTCGAAGAGTCCCCCTCTGCCTTCTCTCTTGCCTCCCGCCTCCAACACTGGCCCTCAACTATAATTTTGTTTAACCTATTGGAGCTGTGCCAAGGCTGGGTCTCGAGACCTTATAATCCAGCCCATCATATGCCAAAGGCCTATGAGTCCTGCCTGGAGGGGAGACATAGCCCTACCTTCTGGGTTCAGACTTGGGCATCTCCTACTGATCCAAACAATGGGTAAGAACGGATGTGTGTGTGGGCTTTTATTTTCGATGTTCAGCGGAGAAATTATTTTAAAAATGCTTGGCTTAGAACATTGCTATATGATTATTATTTTCCTGATAGAACAATGGTCAAAAGATCCAGCTCACCCACATGCTTGTTTATGGGATGCGTCTCTTTTTTCTGCTCTCAAAGCCCGTGACACATCATGAGGCTGAGTGTGGGTCCTAATTGAACCCTGGTTAATAACCACCATAAATATAACATTTTGTGATTTAGAGGCCTCTTCCGAGGGGTGCTCCGCATGCTCTGTGATTCAGCTCACTCCTCATTTGGGAAAAGGAAACGGGAGCTTTCCTCTGGGTTCCCTTTCTGAGTAGGAGTTACAGTCTCTGGTCTAGAGATAGGTCACCCAGAGGGAGGCTTCCCACCTGAGCTGGTGCTAGACAGGGGGGGTGTTCAGTGCTGACCCCACTGACCACTTCCGCATCTTCCCTTTAGACAAGTGCAGCCAGCGCTTTCATGCTTGGGCTCCCTCCTCCCTGTTTTTTCTTTGTCCTCTTCTTACTCTCTTTAACCCTTCTCTGTTTTCAATTTTACCCTGGTTCAAAATAAAAGACTGGGTGAATTGGGGTCAGGTGCCATGGAGAGCCTGTGTGTGTGTGTGTGAAAGAGAGAGAGAGAGAGAGAGAGAGAGAGAGAGAGAGAGAGAGAGAGAGAGAGCGAGCGAGCCACACTAGTACTGACAGACTCCTTCCTAGAGCCCTGACTACTAAAGTGACACTGACATCCAGCCCCTCTTCTCCAACAAACCAATCCAATTTCAGAGTGGATTCTCCCTATTGGGAATCCAGTAGCTCCAAGTGTGACCAGCTACTACCGCAAATAAAGGAGAAGGAACTTTGTGACGTTACCTCCCCCGAGCTGTGACTGATCAGAAACCAAACTGAAGCTAAGCACCAAAAAGTCACCCAGGAGTTCAGATTTTAGGACCATCGATAGACAGTTAAAGCAGGGGTGTATCCTAAGCGTCACCTCGTCCTGTTCCAGTGGTTTTCGGCCTGTGGGCGGTGGGGCCCTGGAGTTACTGCTGTGGGCATACGGATCCGCGGCCGTGCCCGGCACTGGCTGTTCCCTGAATCATGTTTCCCACAAGATAATAATGTATCACAGTATTATTTTTTGTAAGTGTGTGGTTACCATTGTGATTTATAAAATATAAACACATTGAAAAGCATTGTTGAATAAATAGTGGCTTTTTTCTTCATTTAGCCGGTATAACATGGTGGTTAACAACGCGGGCTTTGTAGACACGTGGATCTGAATTCGTATTCCTGCGCTGCTGTGGACTAGCTCTGTGGCTAGGGGCAAGGGACCCAGCTTCTGTTAGCCTCCGTGTCCTCATCTCCATAAAGACGAGGGTAATGGTGGATAATAACACCTGTTTAACAAAGTTGTATGAGGTTATTTACGTATCTTAATGAACTCCTTCAGAGGGTAGAGTGGGTCCTGGATTTTGACGTTAACAAGTGAGTCTTTTGGGAAGGATTAGGACAGATGGTCCAGTGTGACCCATTGTTACAGATGAAGGGGCCCAGAGAGGGCTTTAGGGTCTGGTGGTGCGGAGGGAGAAGTGGAGGTTAGAGGTGGTGCTTGCACTTGTGACGGAACTGGTCTGATTGGAGGAGACTATGGCATATATGGGAATAAGGCAGCTAGGTACGATGCAGTCAAGACATAGCTTATAGCTTAGTTCTGGGTTGGGTGGTCCGGTTTCTAGGAGCGACTAGAAGGGAAGATTGTAAGTTGGGCCCATGACACCCAGATCTCTGTCCAAGGTCAAATATTCCACCGTCAGCCTTTGGAGTCTTTGTCTTTCACCACTGATCAAACATGGCTCCTTGGATAGCTGACTGTCTTTCAGTGGTTGCTTGCTACGTCTTCCATGACCCTGTGTGTATGTATATATACCCTGTCTTACTGTCCTAAAAGAAAAACCTTTTTCTCAAGCTTTTCAGTGTGGATATAGATCTTGGTTTGATTACCGCTGTGTATAAACTATCTATGTTGGCCTGGGTGTCACGGCTGGTTAAAACGTCCGTCAGCCTCCACACTCTGTGGCCAGTAGGACAGAGGATCAGCAGCCAGTTTCAAAGGGAAAACCAGCTTTTCGGTTGACTGATGTCTTTTCTATCCTCAGTTTGCACAGAGAAGGTTGAGAAATCACACGTTCAGTAATGAGCTGTGTACGACTACGACTGATGACGTGGAGACAGTTACAAGTAAATGGTTGTTGTGGGTCTTAAGAAAGGATTTATTTTTGTGGCCAGAGTATTGCAGCGGTCCTCGGGGACGTCAAGGACATTACTTTCTGCTACAGTTCACTGTGTGCCTTCTCCCTGGGGGGTGAGGGGGGGCGGTCCCGTAATTGGATCTACAAGAGCTGTCTTCCTCCAAGGAAAGAAGTCAGTTTGGTCCCAAGCTCATGACCCTAAAGAAGGGAGTTTCAGAAAGGAGTTGCCCCAATTAGTTCTCCTCCTTGATATTTCCTATGTCCAACTGGAAAAGGGCTCCTTCATTCAGCAACTGGCCATTGTCCTAGCGATGCCAGGTCGGGAGGCAGGGGCGGGAAGAATGCATAGAGAGCTGGGGTTACCTGGTTATTCAGGACTGCTGACTTAGCTAATAGCTGCTGGTCAGTGCTAAACACTGCATTAAACATTTTAAAGGGTTTTCTCCTTTAATCCTCACAACCACCCTATGGGGTACAAGCTATCATTACCACCACTGGGTGAGGAAACCAGGGTTTAACTGATTCAGTAATTGCCCCCGTATCACACTGTTAGTAGTTGGTGGAGCCAGGATTCAAATGAGAGAATCTGATTCCAGCGCTTATGTGACTATGATGCTGTGCTGCTTTCCTTATGCATATATCATGGAGGCTGCCTGCTCTGGATGTTTTTACCCTGGATGTATCTTAACTAACAAAGGTAAAGGGCTGTGTCTATTGGTATATCAAAATCCAAAATATGAAACTCACTATGATTTCGATTACTGGGAAAACGTCTTTTATTGAAGGGGATTAAAAGGACCACAGATTATTAGATTTTCTGCATCACGTTGATCTTGAAATCATTTTAGCCATATTATCCATTTAGCCCTTTAAAATAGGCTAGTGTTACACCAGGACAGCCTGACAGGATGGGAAGAAGCAAGGCTATGGAATGACATAGTTGTGCATTTGAAGTCTGAATCTGGCTCTGTGACCCTAAGCAAGGGATTTAACCTCTTAGCCTCAGTTTCCTCATTGGGAAATTAACGATTCAGGGTATTTGTGAGTATTTTATGAGCATCGTGCTAAGATGTATGTAAAGTTGGCACAGTGCTTTGCACATAGTAGGGTTTCAATAAATAGTATTTGTTATTATTTCCTAGTTTATTGATGAGGAAGAGAGGCACAAAATGAGCAAATATGTAAGTGAAATAAGTCAGAGAGAGAGAGACAAATACCATAAGATTTCACTTATATGTGGAATCTAAAAAACAAAATAAAGAAACAAAGCAAAAACAGACTCATGGGTGCAAAAAGCAAACTGATGGTCACCAGGTGGGCGGGAGGTTGGAGGGATGGATGGAAAAGGTGGCAGGATTAAGAAGTACAAATTGCCAGTTATAAAAATAGTTGTGGGGATGTGGCATACAGCATAAGGAATATAGTCAATAATATTGTAATAACTATGGATGGTGCCAGGTGGGTACTAGAATCATTGGGGCGATCACATCATAAGTTATATAAATATCTAATCACTGTGTTGCACATCTGAAACTAATATAATATTGTGTGTCAACTATAATTGAAAAATAAGTTTAAAAACATGAGCAGATATATTCTTTGAGTGACTCTGAGCCCTGCAGAAATTCTTGCTATAACCCGGATGAAGTCAGCGTCCCCGTATTTTTATTCTGTTGTTACTTAAACACTGGGTCATTCTAGCTTCTAGAATGTACTAAATCTTGGATGGGCTTCAGGGTTCTGGAATCACTTCTTATTTGATCTGTAGTCACAGCTTTTGTTTACCTGGGATATAGGTTTCAAATTATAGTTGAGTAATGCTATTCACCTAGTGATAAAGCAGGTCTGTACCTTAGAAGGCACAATGTCAGTTGGCTGTAGACTTAAACAGTGCTAGGCTGATGTGTGTGGTCTTCCTTTTCTCGCCTTAACCCTTTTAAAAAACTGCCTTTCCTGTTCTGGTTTTAAATTTACCTACTCCAAGAGATTGATCCATTTTATCTCCCCTCTAGTCCCTCATTTGCTTCCTATCCCTTCATACTTATGTAATCAAGATCTCACGAAGAGCTCTGTTTTATTGTGTTGCTTTCCAATTACACATCTGAGTCTTCTTTTGAGAGAACATCAATATGTATTGTAATAAATGATTTATTTGCTTTCATTTCTTTCATTTATGTAACACTTATTATTTTTTCATTTTTCTTTTCCTTATGTTTTTCTGTGTTGATCAGAATCTTATAAATCAGTTTCTTGTAATTATCAACCAAACTTTTAAATTCTTGTGGAGGAGATTCTATGTTTTTTAATCTGTTTTGTTTTATTTCCCTTTCCCTCCCCCATTCTTCTGTAGGCTTACCAACATGCATACATATAAAGCACTAAACTTGATGCTGAATTTATAGTAGATTTTTCATACTTATTGTATAACTGACAGTTTGACAGTCAAACGCATTCAGTTCCAGTGAGAAATTGTGTGCTGTAGTAGAAAGCTCATCCTGACCAAATTGATCAACTCCTGGCACTGGTCCTTATTGGTGGTATGGCTCTGGGCTAGTTACTTAACCTTCCAGGGTCTTACTTTTCTGCTCTGCAAAAAGAGACAGTGATACTAGCCTTCCAGATGGGGTGAGGAGATGAAATGGAATGGCATTTGTGCAAGTGTCTGGCACTTTTCCCCTGTCTACCTTCCCCCATGCCTTTCCTCATCAGTAGAAAGAGCCATGGAGCACCTGACGCCGTTATCTATTTTCAAGCCATGGTGCCATTAAAGTTTGATAGTGCGGCTGGGAGCTGCTGGCCAGAAGAGGCAAGATGCAAGAGAAGAGAAAGAATAAGAAATAAGAAGAAGAATAAAAAATTTTGCAGCTCTTGAGAAAGCTAGGCATAGGCTCAGGGTTTATGACCTGTCCATATGTGTGCCCGCCAGTGGATCCTGTATATTCCTGCCTGAGGTTACATTGAAGTACATCTGTATCTATACTTGCATCTGTATCCTCCATCCTGTGCCTCATTGTAAGGGAGCTCTTGGATGCAAACAGCATGGCAGTTGTGTTCCCCTTAGCAGCTGTCTTTATTAGTGATTTCATTACAAGGATTTAAAAACTGTTTCCTTCTTTTGGAGAGACAGACCATAGCTTGTTTCTATGAACAGCTCCAGGGCTGGGTTCCCCTGCTTTCCTGGAAACTGCTTCAAGGGTCATCTCCCTTTCCTTCTCCCCACCTCAGTAGCACCCCCAAACCCTGACCCTGACCAGTTCGGTCTTGTCTTTGCCAGGAGGACCCAAGCCCAGCACTTACCTGGGGATGAACTCCCCAGGTCATCAGATTAGAACGCAAGGCTGGGACATGTGAAAATGCAGTTGCCACAGAGGAACGGCGGGTCAGCCCTGATTTTACTCCTGATTCCGACTCGTTACGTGTGGGCAGACCCATTTCCCAACAGGGCAAGCTGAGAGCATCTTTTCTGCCTTTATGTGAAGGGAGGGAGGGAGGAAGCAGAGCCTATTTGATGATTTTTGAAAGGCAAACCCCCTCCAAATTTCATCGGATGTTAAAAGCAAAACAAAAAGTCAAGGATTACAAAAAGGGTAAATTTTTTGTTTTTGGTTTTTTGTTTGAGTAAACACAGAGACATGCCAGATATGGTAACTGCTCATACTATGATTTTTAATTTTTTCTACCTCCTTGGTTTTTCTCTTTGAACAGGAAATTCTTCCCTGTAGAGTGACACCTTTTCCAACACCGCTCTTTCTATCAATGGTGCCAGTAGCCTGTGTGGTCACAAGGAAAGGACCTTAAAGTGTGTCAGGAACACTGGGATCTGGCCAGACACCGCCAGTTCCTTCTGAGGGATGACCTCAGCCATTGTTTATTTACGTGCAGCCTGGAAAGTCTGCAAGGAGAGACTTCAGGGAGTCTTAAATTGCCTGAAATGGTATTAAAAGTTAGTATATATGTATTTCCCCCCAGGGAAATGGTTCATAGCTTTTTATCAAAGGAACCTGTGACCCACATTTTAGGACCATTCTGATAAATGAGCTCTGAGGCACCTACAAGCTTGAGAATTTATTTGGCTTTTATTACCCTTTCTGTCGTGTAGACGTTTCTGGAACGTTTGATGTCTTCATCAGCCCAACACCGTATTTTTCTCCCTGCCTGTTTCTGCCATCTCTCCCCTGGTCTGGATGGTCATCAATGGATCCGTCCCCTACTAGAGCATCATGACTTCTAGCCTCAGGTTTGCCCCTGCTCTGGTCTGACATCACAAGTGCTATTGAATCAATCTTTCTTCATTTCTCTCTCCTGATCAGGACCTGGTGACAAACTTGCCTCTCCTCTTTGACATGGAGAAGAATCTCTTTAGCACGGCCTCCCAGCATCCCTTAGCTAAACCTCCCCCCTACTTCATGCCATAGCCTGTCTTGTCTCATTACTGTGACAAGGGCTCTTTCACCCCAGCACGGCCAGACTTGGTGGTGCTGTTTTTGTCATCCCAAAGCTTCTTCCTGTATTCCTGTACTTGCTGTCACCCTGCCTTGTGCATACGTGCCTGCCTTTTACCAATCCATACCAGGAGGCTCTGTGTGGGGGAACAGGCTCCCGACCCAATTCCTCGGGAAGACGTCCCCAACTGTGCACCATCTCTGCACTTACCTGTGCTTTCCCTCTTGTTTGTCTTATGACCCCCTTGTCTCTTAGTTGAGATGGAGGGCGGGGTCATGTTCTCTTTTCCCTGTTCTCCAGAGTGACTTGGGTTTTCTCAGACCCATAAGTGATACCCAACAAATGTGAAATGAATGAGGAGGTGAAAAGCGAGGGTGTGTGCGTGCCTGCCCGTGGAGCTGCGTGGGGAAGAGGGTGCGAGCATCATGGACCCAGCTTAAGTCTTCCAGTTTCACTCATACTCTGTCCAGGTGTGTTTCCCAGTCCTGAGCCCAGGTAGCAGGAACAAAAATGTAGACCATGACCAAGCCTTAGGTCCAGTAGCCGTGTGTGTGTGTGTGTGTGTGTGTGTGTGTGTGTGTGTGTGTGTGTGTACTGGGCTCCCAGGGCAGAGAGGCTGGTGAGGTTGGAGGTGGAGAGGGAGAGCCATCGGGTAGAGTGGCTTCATTAGGATCCCAGGGGAGGGCAGTGTGTTTCTCCCCTCCTGTTTCAGAGGCAGCCCATATCCCATATTAGTTACCCAAGGAACTTAGAGGAAGCTATTTTCTTTTTCTTTCTGCTTTTTGGTTGTTTTTTTGTTTTTAAAAAATGAAGTGTTAATACTGCCAATTGTCAGATTGGCATGGGTTCCTTTTCCTTCAATCAGTTGCTCTTCCCCCTTTACCCCTCCTCCTTGGACAATTAGCAAAGTGTTTGGTCTTTGGTTTGGATGAATAATTGATTCAGAAGCTTTGTGAATGATTCATGGCCCATATGGTGGGGCAACAGGGTATGAGTGTGTGTGTGTGTGTGTGTGTGTGTGTGTGTGTGTGTGTGTGTGTGTGGCCAGCACCCCATACAAAAGGCCAAAGGCTTCTCCCTGGCTCAGCAGAGAGGCTGGTGCAGAACCCCATCCCCAGGGGCAGAGCCGGTTGCCCAGGGCCTTTCCCTCTGTATTCTGTCAAAGGTGAGGGGCTTGGAGCTTCTCCCAGTAAAGCAAGGTTCTCGCTGGGTATCTACATTTCAGTCCTTCTCGATCAGCGGTTCTGTTTTGGGTCTGATTAATCAATGACTTGGAGTTTATCCCCATTAAACCAGCTAGGCACCCTCCCCAAGATGGATGGCTAATTTGACTTTCAAAGCATTTGAGGAAAGGGCATATATTGCCTCCCTTCCTTTGTGTTCAGGTATTTCACCTTCCTAGTTAGGGGACAATTTATTTCTTAGGTTAAGTCATTTCCTAGATACTCCCTGCTACTACGCTAATTCGGTTTCCTTGTATATCTACTTCACTAGAGTCAGTGCACACCTGGTGACTGCTCATTTTACAGCTCTTCTTTGTCTTTGAAAACTGTTATGAAATACTTATGTGCATGGGACAATGGGACTGATAATCTGGCTTGTAGAAGAGTGACATTCCCTATCTACTAGTCTTCTCAGTTTTAGTCATTATGTAGGGGAAAAAAAGAACAAAACTGAGTATGCCCTGATCTTTGCAAGCCAACTAAGAAATAAATAATTTGGTTACCTTTTAAGCAGTCAGACTCTACATTTTATCATCGGCAGTTGAGACAGAGGCAGTGTATGAGTAAAATGCAAGACTCTTATGAAGCTATGGCAGGGTTTTCCCCAAAACGTCATAAAGACATTCCCCTATATTTCCTAGTACAATTTTAAAATTAGGTTTGTCATATTTAGGTCCTAATCCTTCTTGAATTTATTTTCGTGTATTATGTGAGGTGTGAATATACCTGTGTTTTTTCATAGGTTCCCAACTCCATTTAATGAATAGTACATCTTTTGCTGCTGACGTGTAATGCCACGTTCCCATATGTGCGTGGTTTATTTTTAGGCTTTCTGTTCTATCCCATTGGTTATTATTTGTCTATCCTATTAATGACAATTTTATAGTCCTTTTTGATAAGTGATAGCGCTAATCATCTTCTCTCTATTTTGTCTTTAAAATTGGCTTATCTTGGGCGCTGTAGTTTCATATGAATTTAGAATTAACTTGTCAAAATCATAAGATTTTTGCCTGGAAATGCAGTGTATTTATTGAGTAATTTGGGAAGCATGGACAGTTTCACAATGTTGAGGCTTGCCACTATCTCTTCGTTTACTTGGGATACATTTTAGATCTGATAAGAGTTTTGGAGATTTCTGCATTTAGGACCTGCCCATCTTTTATTATAGTTGTTTCTATGTATCTTACAATTTTATTGCTCTTGTGAACGAATTAATAGTTTTTTGCATTTCTAATCAAACATTGCTAGTGTATAGGAATGCTACTGTTTTTGTTTGTTGATATTGTATCCAGCAATCATGTCAAATTTTTTCATTAAATAAAATCATTTATCATCTATATATCACCTATGTAATGTTACTAACAATTGTCACCCCAATAAACTTTAAATAAAAAAGAAATAAAATCATTTATTTGTAGATTCTCTCAGGCTATCAATGTAGAAAATTACACCAACTGCAAATAACTGTTATTATAGTTCTTTCTTTCCAATTTGCCCACTATATATATATATATATATATATATATATATTTTTTTTTTTTTTTCTTATATTGCACTAGCTAGAACTCTAGAACTTCTGGAAAATGTTGCATAATGGCAGTAATAGAAGGCTTTCCTATATTGTTTCTGATATTAAAGGAGATGTTTTTAAAGTAAACCATTAAGGCAGGTGTTTGTTATAGTATTATGGTGGATACCCTTTATAAAGAGTAACAATTAAATTAATTTTACGAATAACTCAGTACTTTCATGTAATTTATAAACTCAAAGGTTTTGGAAGTTCATTCTGTAGGAGGTTAAACACTGAAATTACTGTGAATGCTACTGAAAATTCACTTTAAAAGTTTAACATTAACAATAAACTTATTTTTGGAGTAATGACATGCATACCATTTTCGTGCAGGATGGTGTTACTGTATAAACAGTTTTTACTAAATTAAGAATCCTGTGGAATGGGCACAGAATTCTTAATCACAGCCAACAAGGTCTGGTAGATATTCTAGAAATTGAAATAGAAGCTGTAGGCAAATAGAACCAGTAAAGAAGAAAGGTAAAGAAAATTCAGAAAGTCTATCAAAAAGTAAGCAAGGAGAGAAAAGAAACAGTAAGACAAACTGAAAGTGGGACTATAGAAGTAAGTCCTAAGTTAATAGAACAATCAGAACAAATGCAAATAGATGAAACTTAACTTTTTTAAAGATAGAGACCCTGTGATTTTGTATAATTTTTAACCTGATATTTAAAAGATTTAGCTAAATAAAAATGATAATGGAAAATTGAAAATAGAAAAAGTGGTCAAAGGTGCTAGAGAAATGCCAACCAAAAGCAACTGATCCAACAGTTTTTTAAAAATATTCAGGTGAAAGCATTAAAGGGGATGAGGATGACTTCATTCTGATAAAAAGAAAGTCAGTCAAGAAGATGTAAAACAGACGAGCCTTTATGTCACATCAGCATGAACATCTGTTAAATATTTAAGGGTAACTACTAAAGTGATTCCCAACTGGTTTTGAACAAAATGCAAGCAAAATTTCTTCTTTATACAATAGTTCAATACCATTTCAATTATCTCTCTCTGTTACCTTTAATATTTTAACCCGTTCTACTGTTGTCTTTTATCTGTTGTGGTTGATGATAATTCTAATATTAACCTGATTATTTCTTTATAGAAAATTAGCATTTTTCCTTATTTTTGGTATTGTAAAATTTCACTAATATGTGTCTTATATGATGGTTTTTATTTATATCTTTATTTTGCATGCCAGTTTGGGGAACCTTTTCAATCCAAAGGTTCATATCTTTACCCAAGTCTGGGAAGTACTTTTGAATTGTTTTTTCTTCCCTTCAAATTGCTTCCTCTTTTTAAAAAATATTGCTCTCTCTCCATTTTATGTATTTTTTATTTCTGGTGTTCATTGTATATGATGTTGGGACTTTTCTATATATCCTCCATGTCTTTTAACTTTGCTTTTTAAGAAATCTTTTTATGGCTCTGTGTTGATTTCTGGGAACGTTGCTCAGTTTAATTTTCTAGGTCACTAATTCCGCTGGCTATTTTGCCATTCAGCCTGTTTAGTCATTCCTTAAGTTTTCAGTTATTGAAATTTTTCATTTGCACTATCTCTAGCTAATTTTTTTAAGTGCTTGCAATATTCTCACATTTCCCTTAAGCTAGTAATTACATGTATTCATTTTTGTTGTGTAAGTTCTTTGATTGTTGAGTTTGTTTCCTCTCTGTGGTATTGAGTTTCCTCAAGCAGTTGGTGATTCTTGATTGTAATGTCATCTGTCATATCTGCTTATGTAAACAGCTTGAAAGGACATTAGACTACGAAGCTAACAGCCTAGTGAGAGTGTGGGAGGGGTGAGACCAGCTGCTGGATGGGTCATTTTCATGGCCATTCACCTGTTCCTTTCAGGAAGAGAAGGGTGCAAAAGGGCACTGCCCCACTTTCTCACCCAACTTCCATGCCCAGTGCTCCAGCTTATAGCAGATAGTCCTTTATTGCTGCCTGGTCCAAGGAGCTAAGGAGGGTAAGGAGGTGAGAGTACAGTGCTTGCTTGATCTTTGTGCTACTGTACCCAAACTGTCACTCCGTTAGTCCCTCTGGACCCCAGCGTCCACCATCTGCAGACAGGAGCTCTCATTGGCACCAGCCCACATGTATGACAGTAGCATCCTCCTCTGGGGCCTGGGAGCTGTTGTTTCCTTTTAAAAATCAGATCACATCTACCTTCTGTCCTGAGGCACTCATCACGATCTCTAGGCTCCCAAGGGTTTGTTGCCCATCTTGCTTTCCAGTGTGGTTATTGTGTGCATTTATGAAGTGATTTCTAGGAATTTCAGGAGAGAAGAGGCCACAGTGTGTGCCCAATCTGCCTGTCTTTGAGAGAAGTCGGGGCGACTTCTAACCTCACTGAGCCTCAGTTTTCTCATGTTCAAAATGAGATGGTGGTGGTGGTGGTGGTGGTATTTAGCTAATATTTGAAAGTATAGTATACGTCAGGCATTATTCTAAGTTCGCACTTTACACATGTGAACTCATCTAATTCCTCAACAGCTCTATGATGTATATTATTCCTGCCATTTTGTAGATGAAGAAACTGAGGCACAGGGTAAGTTAAGTAACTTACCCAAATAAGTGGTTACCTACTTCATAGAGTTACTTTGAGGATTATTGAATTAATACACGTAAAGCAGTTAATGTTTGAAACATATTAAAAGCACAAAAAATGGCAGCTCTTGTTTTCCTCAGAGTCAACAACAGAGCTGGCTGGTAACAGGAACTAATAAATATATGATGAATGGATGAAAAGACACCAACAAGTCATGTTCCGCTTGGTCTGCAGAATGTTGTGTAGAGGTCATCAGACAGGAAAACCTGTCCTAGTGTTTTGTTATGTAATAAAAATAACTGTGGGTGTCTCGACATTACCTGCTTGGTTCCCACCCTACCAGCTCAACATTTTAGATTTTTAGGTATTGAGTTCTTGGAGCTTGAAATGATTTTAACTTTTTCTGCTTTGTCATGTGGTATGATTGCAAATCACTGAGTGAATAAGTTTTTAAAAATCAGTCGTTTTTAATTTCTCACGTTCAGAGTACTGAAAAAGACGCTGACTTTTGCTTTTAGACAACTTACACTCTAATTTTCATATGCATATATATTACATACCCATTGTCTCACTGCATGAGAAAACTTTCCTTCACTCAGTAGTACTCTATTGAAGACCAACGTCCAACATAGGGTCTGGTACAGAACAGGCATCCAATGAAGTACTGCTGGGTAAATGAGCACGCACATATATGTAAATTAGAATGCACATCTCTGCCTTCACGGGACCCATCGTCCAATGGAAGAGAGAGACTTGTAAGAAGTAATTGGAACTCATCACCACAGTGATGCTTCATAGAATGTATCCTGCGAGTGTGGAGGAAGGAGAAGGTAGCTATGTTGGGGCGGGGGAGGAGCCACAGGGGAGATGATGTGTGTTTTAGTTGGGTGTTGAAGCTGGGTCAGGGGTTGCCATAGAGAATGAGGGAAAGGACATTCAGTCATGGAAAAGGGAGGATATCACCCAATGTAAAGCTAACTGAATTGCCAAATCCTGAGAATGTACGAAGTGAAATTTGTTCCATGATACCATGTTAATCTCAAAAGGTGTCTGTTGAATTTTGAATACAAGATCTTGCAGAAGATGATAACCGTGGAAAAAACAACATAGTTACACAGCTCTTTGCTCAGAGCCCTTCTGTGGGTCGCTGTTGTCCGGGGTTGAGTGCAGGAGCCATTCAGGCTCCTTCCTGACTTCATTTCACCACATGCAGCCTGCTTGTCTGTACTGGACGACTTGAATCTTGTGCTATTTCATGCCTCCTTCCTTTTGAACATGCTCTTTTGCTTGCTGTCACACCATTTTTGCAACCCTTTGGTTAATTCCTCATTTCCCTCCCTGGCCAAAGGAAGGAATGCTGGGTTGATCCAGTCTTTGTCCAAGGATCCACTTCATGGAAGGAGGAATATATCCTTCCCAGCCTCTTTCTCCTTCTCAAATGGTCCTTTTAAAATGACTAATGCGGCATGTGAACCCCCAAGTCCCTTGCATCCTACAATGTCTGAGTCCCGCTAACGCTTGCCTTCCTTGAGCTGAGTAAAAGGAACCTGAAAAAAAAGGATAAGCTTTCTTCTTAGTTAATAGAAATCCTTCCTCCGAAGACTTAACCTCTGAATATTAGATATAAAACCATTACATTACTTAATGGATAAAACTTCTGTAAAAACTCCTTTTCTCCAGAGGAGACAGACCCAGAGTGGAGCCTTTGCTCTCAGTTGCCATATGTGAGAAGTGGTGTACAGGGAAGCTGTGCCCTTTGACCTGTCATTTGACCCGAGGCCTTAAGTTAAAATAGGACAAAGGTGACATTAGAAACCAGGATATCCAATTCCGGGTCCCCAGTCTTACAACAAATGAGGATGTTTCCTATTCAGTCCCTGTTAGGTCTCTCTCCTTATTTATCACCACCTTCAACAGATACGCAGTGAATGCCTACTATTTAGATATGACGTCCTGTTGCGTGGTAGCGCCGCAATGCATGTCTACTATTTGAATATGACATCCTGTTGTGTAGTAGTGATGCAGTGCACGGTTAGAACCTGTTTATGCTGAGGAAGGTGGAGGATGGTCACAAAACCTACATTAACAAAACCACGTTTCCTGCATACTTTGTGGAGTTGACTTAATTGCATGCCTACACACAGTATACGTCAGAGGTCTCTGATTGGGTGCCTCATCGTCAGGAACTTGCTGTATCCTAATCTGATTTCCCCCATTTTCACGACCGTAGCCTCCACACTCCAAGGCAAATGGTGTGTTACATGATTTTATATATGGTGGTTTGTATGCCCCAGGTGCTTAACACTTAATCATCCAACAGTGTTTGATGAATATTGAACAAGCTAATGAATGAATGGCAAATATTTCAAGAATGTTTTTAAGGTCCAGAGGGCCCTAAGCCTTACCAGGGTTTTAGGCAAAAAAATGTACTTTCTATTTTGAAAGGAGCTGAGGCTTTCTACTCAACATTCTATTAACATCATAATGACAGTTAAAGATTCACCTAAAATAAGGAGGGATTTTCCAAGGAATAGGGTTTTAGGCACTAGAGGTGCTAGGAGTTATGAGTCTTTCAATTCGATAGGAGGACAATGAAAAGAACAGAGAGGGGCAGGATTTATAGCGCAGCAGTGGCAGGATTGTTGAGAGCACAGACAGAAGTAAATTGATGCTCATCTCCTAGATTAGTTAAGAACAGCCTAATTAGCTAATGAACACTTCCAGTCCTGCGTTCTGCAAAGCCCGCTTTCTGGGCAAGCTGCAGTGCTTAGCGGCAGCTGCAAAAGCATGTGGACACGCTAACACCCAGCAGAGGAACACACGCTGAGTTCTGACCTCCAAAGGCTGGCCTTTTTGAGTTACCCATTCTTAAAGGAATATCAGTACGCTTAGGAAGAGGAACAGAAAGGCCCCAGGATGCAGTGGCCTGGACTCTGGAGCCAGACTGCAGAGCAGTCATTTACTAGCAGAGTGACCCTTACCTCCTGGTCCTCAAGCCCTTGTGTTGTCCTCTCCCTGTGTCCAGGCTGGTCTGTGTGACCAGGAGAACATGGTAGACATGAGGGTGTGACTTTGAGCCTTGGTTGTAGAAGACTTGGCCCCTTCTGCCTAGCTTTCTTGGGACACTTGCTCTGGGGGAAGCCAGCTGCCATGTCATAAGGACACTCAACAAGCCCTGTGGAAGGTCACGTCCTGAGGACTTGGGCACTCCTGCCAAAGCCATGTGAGCAAGCCACCTTGGAAATCTAGAACAGTTAAGCTTTCAGATAACTGCAGCTCCTACTGACATCTTGACCACAAGACCATGAGAGACCCTTAGGAAGAACCACTCTGCTGCGTCCCACGCAGCATGGACAGTGGGGAGTCAGAGGGGCGGCTCAGGGTTAAAGAAACAGAAGAGACAAGGATAGAGTTAAAGCGGGGCCAGGGGACTGCAGTCTCTCCCTGGAACTGAGCCCCGAATCGGGCCAACACGTAGCTTTTATTAAGAAACTTCAAAGAAGAGAAACTTGTTTTTTCTATAGTCTGTTTGTGATAAGTGCCTTAGGGCTAGTTTCCATCAACCAGCCCCATTGTACTCCAACACCTGCTGTGCCTTCATATTCCCACACACACAACCCCCAGGATGGTGCAGCTGTGCCTCAGCCATGAAAATAAGGGAGATAACCGACATCATTCCACCGGGTCTCAGCGTTCCGAGACACTTTCTTGTGACCTTGTTAGGTAAGGGGTTGGTGTGTGTGTGTGTGGGGGGGGTGGGGGGTGGGGGATGGCGGTCGAGGATGAAGCTGTGGCAACACCACTCGGCTAAGTCACTCTGAGATCCCTGACCCACTGTGTGAGATAATCACAAAAAGCACAAAAAGTGCTTATTGTGGTTGTAAGCCACTAAGTTTTGCTCTGCAGCAATAAACAGCTCAAGAAAAAGACTTTGTAAAGAACTAGTTGAATGGATACTGTGATCAACAGACTCTATTTACTAAAGAAAATAGTGGCGTACCCTTTTAATTTCTTTTACCAAATTCTGTTAAAGTAATGTTTCCCAAAATAACGCCTGTGGAACACTAATCCTGCAAGATGCTCCTTATAAAAGGGGGGCGATGCTTATGTAATTTTAGGAAAAGCTGCACATTAGACCTCCTTTTTGGAGCTCCACAATGCTCATAAACATACTGAAGGTTCTGCGATGTCCTGAGTAAAGGATTTTTCGGTGAGCCCAATGTTTCCCAAACTTATATTACCAAGAAATTTCTCTATCAAATATCACTTGGTAAATTACTATGGAATACCGTGGAAGAAACAATATTCTCTAGCACTGACTCTTAGTCTTAAGGCTACAGCAGAATTACTTGGTGAGCTTGTTAAATGCAGATTGCTGGGCCCCACTCCCAGAATTTCTGATTCAGGCGATCTGGGTTAGGGCCTGGGAATTTGCATTTCTGGCAAGATCTTTGGTGATGGCGATGCTGCCAGTGTGTGCCTGAGTGTGAGAGGAGTGGACCGCACTTTGAGAAGCACCGTTGAGTAGGGTCCCAGGCTCTTTGGTAAAAGCTTTCAAGCATGTGACTGGCCAGTCAGCACAGGAAAGGATGTTCGGCATCATTGGCTACTAAGGAAATGCAAATCAAAAGCACCATGAGCTATGTCTTCACACCCACTAGGATGGTCATAATGAAAGAGACAGACAACAACGAGTAGTGGGCAGGAATATGGAGAAACTGGCACCCTTACACTCTGTTGATGGAGATATAAAATGATGCAGCAAGCTTGGAGGTCAGTTTGTCAGTTCCTCAAAATGTTAAACGTAAGAGCTACCATATGACCCAGCTGTTTCACATCTAGCTATATTGTTAGGAGAAATGAAAACATGTACCCATCCAAAAACTTCTCCATGAATGCCCATAACAGCATTATTCATAGTAGCAAAAGAGCGGTAACGACCCAGGTGTCAATTAGCTGGAGAATGAACAAAATGTGATTCAATATACAGTACATGGAATACTATTTGACAGCGAAAGGGAATGAAGTATTGATTCATGCTACAACATGAGTGAACCATGAGAAGCATGGTAAGGGACAGAAGTCCTTCACAAAAAGGCCACAAATTGAATGAGTCCACTTATGTGAAAAGTTCACAAGAGGCAAATCCATAGAAACAAAGTAGAATAGTGGTTACTAAGGCTGGGGAGAGGGTGGATCGAGAATGACTGATAGGGGGTTTCTTTTTGAAGTGATGAAAATGCCCTAAAAGTATCGTGGTGATGGTTGTACAACTCTGTGACGATACTAAAAACCACTGTATTGTATACTTTCAGTGGGAGGATTTTGTGATTGTAAACAAATTCAAGAATGCTGCCATATAGAAGAATACATGTAGCTTCTAATTCAGGATAGCAACAAAAATAAAAATATCCAATTACAGCATACATTGTAACTCTGTTATTATCTATAAGGTGCCAGAGGCATGCTTACAAAAGGTGGCAGTGGTGGGCTGATGCAAACAGGACATTTAGATTTGATGGTCCTTTAAATCTCTTCTCTCCCTCCTTCCCCTGGAGCCATAATAAATGTTTATTGCTGCTTTATTGTGGCTCTGAGTGAGCTGTGGAAGTGATGGGGAAACAGCAGCTGACCCCAGACCTTTTGGTCTTTGGAGAGAGTACAAAGCTTGCTTCAGATTTGTCTTTCACACAGGGCAGTAAGTGACAGATAGCAATTGAAAGGGTTGCCCTGCCCAGGATTAATTGGTTTGTTTTGGTCATTGTTGTTGCTGCTTGTTTTGCATTTTAAATAAGGCTTAAGTCCTAAACCAGAACCGGGGCTTGAGTGTGCATCATCTGGGATTCTTGTTGAAAAAGCAGAATGTTGGCCTTACCCTGAGACAGTCAGAAATTTGCATGCTAAGTAAGCACCCAGATGATTCAGCAGACGGTTCATGGACCCCGAAAAAAATCTGAGCTAGAAAAACACCTAATTATATTGGGAAAGTACATAAGCCTGCATGCGACTGATACAAACCAACTCCAGGGCAGTGCTTACTCTAGGAAGGTGGGGGAGAAATCCAGCTGGGGGGGGGGGAGCCAAAGCTGTTTCTGAAATGGTTTGAAGCAAATATCAGAAAATGGTCACTCCTGTTAAATAGGGGACTATATACAACAGTGTACATTGTGTCTTCTGTTATTTTCTGAGTATCTGAAATATCTCAGAAATATATCAGAGCATTTTGTAATCTTTGGAATTGTAGGTTTTGGAGTTTTTTCAGGGACTGCCCATGTTGGGCTCCGTGTTTGCTGTAGGGCTGTGGGTGCTGGCACCTCTCAGCTTGAAGTCCATGAGTGGGCTGGCCCCACGCCTGTCCCCCTCCCACAGCCTTCCCCCTGTGCCCTTGTGACTGCTCTGGGCTCCACACCGGCTCCATCAGGGCTGGGCGGGCGCAGGAACTCGAGAAGCCTCAGGATAGAATTTCTCCTGACAGAACAGGAAAGAGAGGAGGGACTAAGCAAACCACAGCCGGCCTGCTTGGTCCCAGGAGCTGTCTGGTCAGGGACTTAGGGAGGATTCCATATTTGAATCACAACAGTATCACTCTCCTTTTTCCTTCAAAGGTCTCCAGAAGAGAGCAAGTTCTGTTTTTTGGTCAAAGGCCTCCTCAGGGACCCCTCTCCCCCAACCCAATCTTTTTCTTTGCTGTTTTCTTCAGGTGTGTTCTTTCTTTGGTTCCCTTGGACAGGATCACACACTGATGTGCAGATGAAGTCACCAAATACTACTCCAGGGTGGCCGCCCACTGGGGGCTGGGGATGAATCAAAGGCTATGAACTGTGAACAGCTGCCTTCTGGGGAGAGGGTGGGGAGAGCTGGGATGGCCACCCCTGTGGAGAGGGGAGCTGGGGCTTTCAGTTAGCAGCACAGGAGCTGGGGAGCCGGCAGGCTGGACTTTGACCGGTCAGCGGAGGGACACATCCAGCCCACACAATGCTCGGTTTGAAGCCAGGGCTCTCTGCCGAGTCATCAAGTTTTAAAGCAGTCTCGAGCCACCTGGGGAGCCTGCCAGGGAGGAGGCAACACTCTGGCCTGAGAATCGAGAGACTGGGTCTCCTGCCAGCTGCCTCTTGCCCTAAGGTCTGCCCCTTGTCTGAATGCAGGCAGTGTCCTCCTCTACCTGATGGAGGGGATGAGAGTAAGTTGGGGCACTGGGAGAGCTACTGACTTGTAATCCTGCAGCCCCCGCAAGCCCTTCCCTCTACCAGCTCCCCCGTACCCCAATTTCCTGCTACCTTTGGTTTCTCCGGATCAGCCCCCACCAGGCTCTGCCCTCTGCTTTCTATCTCAAAGAGTCCTCTTTCCCTTCGCAGACCCTCTCTCTTCTATGTTTGGTGACTTCCAAGGTTTCTAAAGCCCCATGAGGGGTTATTTGGGGTTCATAGTAGAAGGGGGGCTCTCAATTGATAGACAACTGCTGACACCATTCATTGTGGACCAAGCACTGTGCTAGCTGCCGTGGGAGACAGACTCTTCCATGTGCCCTCTTCTCCACAGAAAAGTCTGTGATCATCATCAATCCTGTTTTGCCTCCTTGTGTCAGCTGTCCATCTGTCAGGGTGTGACAAGCTGTGAGAATAGGCGTTGGGCTGTTTCAGACTCTGGGGACTTGGGGTCGGGTGTTAGCCTGAGGTCCGAAGTGATGAGGTAGGTGCTGGACTTAATCACTTTTCTGCATTCTTCGTTTTTGAGCCTGTCCTTTTAATAAAATATGCAACTGTTCTTCCCGTCCGTGTCCTCTTCCCAGCCACCAGCCCACATCCTCATCCTCTCAATAACTTGGATGATTAAATGGCTCACGGGTTGGCTGTTCTTGTCTTAACTTCCTCCCTGGTTTCAGTCCATTGTCTGCCATGAGAACCTCCCTAAAGCCCCTTCCACAGCAAGACAACCCTAGAATGGCTGCCAAGTTCCTGCTGCCTCAGGTCTGACGTCTTCTGCATGGCCTTTGAGGCATCCTCAATGGGTGATGCCTGAGAACAGTGTTGTTCTCTTAAATACACCTTCATGACTGACTTTCACCCCCCTGCTCGTGATCGGCCCTCGTCGGAAATCCCTTCTGTCTCCCTCCTTAGCCATCCCCCATGCACTCCAGCCTCGCCTCTCTCATAGCCTTCTTCCATGATGTCACCTGGCGCTTTTGTATTCAGAACCACACTTCATTCGAATTGGACCTTGGAGATCTTTGAGTTCAGCTTCTCTCCAGAGGCCCCGAGAGGGGAAGCAAACCTGCTTGTGATACAAACCAGGTGATTCCAAGACCAGGCCTCTCATTCCTTGTCCAGCCCTTTTTCCATCACAGCCGCCAAAAGATGTATTGGAAGTGTTCTCGCCCACAGCTAGCTGGGATGTCATCATCAACAGCCGTGGAAATGCAGTGGAAGTGAAGAACAATGTTTGGGGGAGGGATTTCTTATTCACTGCCTCTGCCATGCAATTAGCACTTTGTTATAGTCTGATCTCATTTTCATTGTCAGTTCCATGCACGGAGCCCTTTATTACATCAGAATATAGCACCGCCTGTTCGCTAATTACTTCATGCATGGCAGTCAAAACTGTCCTAAATAGTTTTTACAGCCCATAGCATCCTGCACAGGTCCAGGCATGGAGTAGAACTCACTGTCTGTTTGTAGATTCATTGAGTTTCAAGGACACTGGGGCTGTTAGTGGTGATGGGGACCTGCCCACCCACACCAGTGTTGGCTTTCCCTCAGTTCTTGGTTGGAGGCTTCCCAGAGCCTCCCTGTTAGAATTAGGTACACCCTCCCCTCTGTTCTCATGGCTCTTTATTAGCACCTTGATTGCTACTCCGATCATGTGGAGAATTATGAATAGACTTTGCTTCCTCCTGGATTCTGAGTTTTTGGGGACAATAGCAGGTCTTTCTCTGTATGGCCCGTAGGTTTCTTTGGCCACACGGTTTCTTGCACGTGGTTGCACGCCATACGTGGTTTTTGAGTTGAATGTTATGAGTAATGACACAGTGCACACCACCTTATCCACATGTGGTTTATCTGCACAGCCCAGGGCCTCTTTCCACACTGCGGCCAAACCCCAGGCTGGGATGAAGGCCAGGCTTGGAGGGTTTGGGATGCTTTCCAGAAGGGCAGAGATTGTTGTATGTTTCTGAATGTGTCTCTAACTGCCTCTCAATGTCAAACGTACAATAAACTACTTTGGTTTCAGCCATCATGGTTCGTTGGCTAAGTCTTTTTCTCCCTCCATCAGCCGGATAATGAAGAGGTGGCATTTTTATTGTTTGCTCTGTGGCACGGAGAATAAGGCATGTTCCCAGATAACTGGGCAGAGGTAGCATTTTCCAGGGACCCAAACTGAAATGGTCTGGGAAGGAAAGGTGTGTCTAGGGGAGACAGACAGAAAGAGGATTCCAACTCTGAGAGCTGGAAAGTCTAAACTTATTTTAGGGATAAAGAAATGGAGGTCCAGTGAAGGGAAGGCAGCTGAAAGCCAACCCCAGGGTGGTGAAGGAATGGGGTGAAAAGTAGCAGGGAGAGCCTGGACTGCTAGGCCCCTGCTCCGGGCAACTGGTGTGGTTTTCCTCACCCCATCTCCACCAATCAGGTCGTTGGGAGAAGTGTCACGCAACTGGGTTGTCAGGCAGTGCTGTGAAGACATTCAGAAAGGAACAGACGTGAATGAGTTAAGGGAGGAAGTACAGAGGATCACCAAGGGGCTGGAGAGAGAAGGGAGCCGAAGAGAATGGGACCAGGGGTTTTGCTTCTGATTCAGGATACTACTCTTCTCTGAAAGAAGAAGAAGTAAGAACAAGAGAAGGCCACGATGATGCCACTGGGAGTGGTGGGGATGTGTAGATGTAACAGCGCACCTCCAGGCTGCTTCCAGATTCACTTATCTCTTTCCCTTGTAATGATATTGCCTCCATTTTAGAACTTTCTGGAAACTTCTGGGGAGTGAACCGTCCAAAGAAAGTAGAGGAAAGAGGGGAAGTTACCTTTGGGTTCCCATCATATCTGCTGGAGCAAGGGGTGTTGGCAGGAGCTTTGATAGGTGGAGCCCCATGGAGTGGACATGTCTTCTGGTGGTGGAAAGGAGTGGATAATAATGCTTAGGTTTCCAAAAATCTCTAATTAAGTAGACCCATAGTCCTAAATAAATGATAACATGGAAAGGGGGAATTCAATTAGGATTTCATAATTGAATAACCTAAGAACCAGATAGCAGAGCTGTGGCTTTCCAGCAATGCAGAGGAGAAAGACTGGTGTTTTTATGGTTTAACTAACATTATCTTAATTTGCATTAGTAGAAATATGGAGTCCAGAGGAAAGGCAGTAATTAGTCCGTGTATTCTCTTGACTTCACTCCCTGTGTAACGGATGAGCTAATTGAAGGGGCCATGCTGTATAAGGGATCCTGACCATCTGGAATGCCCTCAGAGGAGATGGCAAAGAGCGTGGAGCTCTGGAAAGAAGAGTACCTTGCCGACAGGTGTTTTGAAGTGCTTGGTAAATGGCGAACCCTGCAATAAGTTTGGGGACGTAAAGATGGAAGACACAGCTTCTTCCTGCAGGAGTCAGAGCATCTTGGGAAATTAGACCTAGAAGCCGGCCCCTGCAATCAGGGTGATAAGGCTGTAAGAGAGGAGAGCACTAGGTGCTCAGGGAGCAGGAAGGAGGAAACATCTAGTTCTGCTTGGAGGAGTCAGGGAAAGAGGCCACACAGAGGAGCTGTTGTGTGAGTGGGGTTCAGAAGGGGTTCCACAGCTATGTGGTGGGGCTGGGGAAGAAAGCCACAGAGACAGGACACAGACAAAGCACAGAGGCCAGAGCAAAATGCTGCGTTTGGAGAGTGGTGTGTATGTCATGTCATGTACAGGGGGGCTGGCGTGTTGGGAGCATGGGGAGGGGAGGTTCCAGATGGAGCTGAACAGGCAGGCGGGAACATTAGGGTCTCAGCCACCATGATAACACGTTTGGACTTCATTAGGAAGGCAATAGAGGGTCATTACAGGGTGTAAAGCAAGAGACTGATAGACTCCCTGATAGAGAGACCTTCCAACTCTCAGAGGCTCGGATTCGCGTCATGGTGCATGCATGGGAGTGGGGTGGTGATTCGAGAGGAAGGGGAAGATGGGCCTGAGGACCAGTTAAGGGGCTATCCTTCACGTGTTTTACTCTCTAGAAAAAGATGAAGGTATGAACCTGGCCTGTGTCAGAGAGACCGGAGAGGAAGGGACCAGTATAATTTGGGGATTTGAAAATTTGGGGGAATGAAAGGGAAGGAAGACTCAGAAATGACCCCCAGGTTTGGTGGATGGGGTTCCTTCCTTGAGAGAGAACACGCTGGGTGAGGAGCAGTCTGAGGTGAGGACTGAGGAGGATTCTGTGTTTGCTGGGCGGGCTGTGGCTTTTGGACCCCTGGGCACGGAGCTCTGCTAGAAAGCCTGGAGTCAGCATAGGGGTCTGTGTGGACGTCTGTCATGTGGTTTGCAGTTGAAACCATAGACCTGGGTTAGACTCACCCAGGAGAGGGACAGAGAAAGAAGAGGCTGAGGACGGACTCCAGGGGACCCTGCACTAAACAGGTATGGAAAATATGGATCACCTGGGAGCGAGGCTGAGCGGCCGCAGGCAGAGGGGAAGGCAGGTGAGTGGAGACCATTAGCAGGGACATGAAGAAGTTTCCAGAAGTGAATGTGTCACAGGGTCAAATGTGAGGAGAGAGCTCACTGCTGGCATTCGTTGGAGAAACCTGAGCTTTGCTCCCTTGCCAGGAATAAATGCCTCTTGTTTGTCGCAGGCAGTAATGTACAGGGGCCCTGCCTTGTGGATGGGAGTGCTACCGTTCCTGACTTCGATTCCACACATAAAGTCCGTTCTGGTTCTAGGCTCTTGTCAAAGAGTAGAGAAGGGTCACCCTTGGCAGGTGGCACGGAGAGGCAGAGGGGCTGGGTGGAGAGATCAGTGCCTTAATTTTTGCCAGACAATCTGAGCTCCTTGGAAGGCATTATTTATACATAAATAGAATTATTATTATTATTATTATTATTATTATTATTATTATTATTATTATTACATCCTCAACGCTGTACCAGAGCCAAACACTGGAGTCCTCAATACTGTATTTATTTATTTCCCTGGGCTTTGGGAGGGGTGAGGAAGAATGGGATGTTTAGGTTGCTAAGTGATCATGCTTCTAAAAATAATGAAATTCTCCAGTTGTTCTCTCTCTCCTGGTTTGTTTGTTTGTTTGTTTGTTTTTGGTTAAGAGTAAGAGGGTGCCAAGGTCAAGTTATGGACGGCAGGCTGTGTCTTGAGGTGGCCTCATGGCGGCCTGCTGGGGACGGACAGCAGAAACTCTCCCTTGCTAGTCCTCTTACCTGCACCCCCTTAGAGCTCACTACTTTGGGAAATTGCAGGAAAAACTAGGCCTTCCTCTGCCTGAATTGAAATGCCTTGTGAGGCAGTCAGCCCCAGTGGTTGCTATAGTGATGGTGGGTGGGTGGGGGAGCTGGTGCTGCAGCGCTTGGCCTGTGTGGCTGAGGTCCCCAAAGCAGGCTGCTTGGAGCTCAGGCTCCTGATGCTGTGGACAATTTGTTTAGGATTCCAGAGGGTCACTGGCTGCGGTGTGGAAGTCTTTACAGGCCAGCCAGTTCAGCCAGCTGAACCCTCCATTGTTGAATATGCATCTCAGAGGCCAAATGTGAGCAGGTGTTTATGGGATTAGGAACTTCACCATGACCTTGATAGGGAAGGAGTGTGTGGAAGAGAACTGCGCGCGGGGCATGGAGGTTGGGATCATAGCCTCTGAGAATTGAAAATGGCCTTTGAGATCATCTAGTTCATCAATCACTTCAACAACATCCCTCACAACTGGTTACCAAGCCCCTTGTTGGACTCTCCCTCTGATGGAGAGCTCACTAGCGGGCAAGGCATACCATTTCATTGTTGGATAGCTCCTACACCCTCTCCCTTCCCCGCCCCTCCCTTCCCCTCCCTCATCTTTCCTCCTTCCTCCCTGTCTATCTGATTTTCTGCCTTTCTTGGGAAAATCTGGCCCCTTCTAATTTGATCCACTGACTCAAGTTATGCCAGAAAGCAGTCTAAAACTTCATCCAAGTGACAGCCACTTGCTACCAACCAAACATTTGTGCTTTTCTCAACTACTTCTCACCTGATGTCATTTTGAGGTCCCTTGTGTCACCCCCATCTCCCAATTTTCTCAGTATGACTAATATATGGCACTCAGACGTGAACATAGTACTCCAACTGGTCTGTCACACCGAGAGTTCTTTCAGATGAAACCACATGTCTATGAAGAGTCTGAGCTTATTTTTAGCCCCCTCATCACACCATTGGCAGATATGAAGCTTGTGATTGTCAATCTCAGATCTTTTACAGATCCGTCACTGTCCTCTAGTTTTCTACTTCTTTTTTGCTGTTGTCAGCTTAGATGACCTCTAGAGACCTTCCTATAGGTTGAAATTAGTAACATATTACATTAATAGGTTTTTTTTGTTGTTGCTTTATCTATCTATCTAATCAACACTTACTGCTCTTCTGAAATGGTTGCTATTATTATCATTATTTTTCTGATGAGGAAGTGGAACCACAGAGAGGTTAAGTAAGTTGCCCAAGGATTCACAGGCTCTAAATAGCAAAGTCAGTATTCGAATTTCATCTTTCATTCACTGATCTCTATAATTGGGGCAAGAAACTCACCTAGGGGTCCTCTCCACCATTCTGAGCGTATAAGCGATTTTGTCAAAGGGCTTGCTGAAATCAAGTAGCACCAAATCCTTACCAGTTTCCTGATCTGTTCTTCCAATAACCCTGTTTGAAAAAGGAACAAGGTCAGCTTGGATGGGTTTGTTCCAAGCAATCCCATGCTAATTCCTGATAATAAGAAACAATGATAATGGTGATAGTAACAGTCATCACATTTACTGAGCCCTCACCTGTGCCAGGTACTGAGCTAAGCTCTTCCCATGCATTATTTGATCATCTTTCTTTCTCATTGCTCACCAACTATTTACTCGTGCATTGCCAAGTTCTTTTGGGATTGACTGTGAGCTCACTGGTTATCATTCCAGAATCATCTTTTTGGAAGTCAAGATATTTGCCCAGGTTTCTAAGGTCTCTGATTTTATCCCCCACTTCTTACAAGCTGCCAGTTTGCTGTTCTTTCAGTGCTGAGTCTAAATGAGCATTGAACTTGGGAGCAGGACAGTGGGTTCAAGTCCATCCAGTTCTTTTTATCTATGGGACTAACAGCAAATCACTCAACCTTGTTGAACTGTGGTCTCCTCATTTTTAAAATGGGGACAGTAATTTTTACGCAGAATATTTCTAGAGATTTTTGAGACTCTCATGTGGGAGAATGTTTATGTAAAAGCGCTCTCAGACATCAAGTTTCCAGACATATTTGAGCCATTGCTATTATTTAAAATGCTTAGGTATTCTCTCTTATATAATCTCCTATCTAGGTTTCACCTTTCACAGAATTCATCCTACCCCTTTTTAGTTATTTTGTGTATTTATAATACACACAGAGGTATGGCAGACTATTTGATCACCAGACCCAGGAAGAGGTACCCACCTGCCACCTTCCCCACTGATTTGTGCTTGAAGTGGAGGAAATGGAGTTGTGGACTCATGGAAGGAGAGGGTGTCATTTTAGAATTCTGTCGTCCAGAGTACAGCTTCCCTGCCTTCTCTAATCGGCAGAAGTCCTCCAAGAAGCAAGCCACATCGATCCCAGAAGGAGGGGGTCACACGCATTGATTTTCAGTTTCATCTTTGTCCTTCCTCCCTCCTCCAGTGTCAGCAGGATGACAATTTCTTCTGGTGTTACTGGGGGAGGGCAGGGTTGCATCCAGTGAGCAGCCAGCCTTTTACTTCTGCGACACCAGCAGCCTTATTTTCCCATTGGGCAAAACTAATGCACAAAAGAATGGGCGAGGACTTCCACAGTGTCATGGCACCAGCAGAGTCAGGGGCTGCCCTATTCTATCACCGGTGTTGGCTCCTGAAAGACGTGGTCTACTGGATTGTAAGCTCCAGGATGGCAGGACCACGGCCATCTTGCTTGTTGTTGCAGCTTAGCTCGTCACATTGTTTGGCACCTGATACATATGAAACGTTAGCATATGTACATGCAGGAATGAAGGAACAAATAAATGCACAAATAAATTCTTTGCCATGGGAACTCTGATCCCTGCCAGCCTGAACAACATGCAGACCTTAAGTTTTGTGAAGAGGACGTCCCGAAAGAGTTCATCAGAAAAGCCCCACCAATCTCTATTCTTTACACCCTATCAAAAGGAATGGAAATGTTCTGAGATTAGTGGAAGCGTGGGCCTAGACTAGCAAATGGTTTTGGGGTGATGTAGGTGTGCTTGGTTCTCCAGCTACTGTCACCAGTGGAGGACAGTGCAGTAGTAAGGATACCGGATGGGTTTTCTGCCTCCAATACAGTTTATACTGGAGTGGTCCGGGCCATCTCCTTACTGGATGTCTCGCAGCGTGGCATCAACACCCCTTATCCATCTGGGATGGGAGGTGTGCGGTATATCTTCATGCAGGGCTAGCGCTAAATACTACTGATCCCGTACTGCTATCATTCCACAATATTCCTGGGAGATCCTCTTGCCTCCCCGTGTCCCCGCAATAGCCACCTCTAACAAAAGAGTATATAGAAGGAGCAAAAACTCGGGCTTCCTTGACAATCACAGCAGATCTTAACTGCCGGGAGGGCTGGCACGTGTGGGTGGCGGCGGCAGGAGGTAGAGCAGCTGGTGCATCTCCCCTGGAGAGCTCACCCCAGAGAACCTCTGTGGGCACTGGTCTTTTGATATCCTCCTTCCCATAATAGTACCAGTAGCTTCTCCCCCAAAGAGTGGTCACCCTGAACTGCAGATCCACTTTCTATATGTACAGCACTGGCTTGGTGCATGGCCTTAGGCCACATTTAGGGGCTGGTGGGAAGGAGTTTGGGCGGGGAGGAGGTGAGGCGATGCTATGGTCATGTTGAGGTAAGGAAATGCTAACACCTCCAGTTCTGAGGGGCTCCAATTCCTAATGACTAGAATGGAGACCGGAGTATGGGCAGCACTGCTGCAAAGAGGTATGAAATGAGAGTTTGGAGGGAGAACTGGAGATAGTTTGCAAGTTCACAGCCTTTCTCACAGTTCACACAGAATCTTAAGTCCCCTCTCATTTCTTTTAACTATGTCAGAGATCAGCAGGCACGGATTGCCTCACACAGTGTAAGAACAGGTGTGGTGCTCCGCCCCCTAGCGCTGGGAGAAGGGGCCTTGGCAGGGCTGGGGGTCGTTTGGGTGTTGGATTCCCTCCACTGTCTTCCCTGTGACCCTGGTTGCTGGCTTCTGGAAGCTTAGCCTGTCGCCCTTCAGCAGGACTTTTCTGATAGTGCCATGCAGGGGACCCCAATTATGAGGTTGCTGAGAGGAGATGTGGGGGGTCCGGTAGAGAGGGCTGCCCGAGAGGTTGCTGTGGTGCTCAGGAGCACCTCCTGATTTTTCTGTATAGCCTCATTTCCCACTCTGGAAAATTACACCAGCAGCTCTAACCTTCCTGCGGTCACCCTTTGCCATACAATGACCGGCTCAATTCTTTTTGACAGCTTCAGACATTTTAATAGTTCTTCTGCTGACAACCGTGTGGAGCAGGCTCGTCCTGTCGGGGTGCTGAGTATTCTGGGAAGATGGAGATAACGAACTTCCTTTTTCATCCCAGTTACTGCCGCCAAGTTCAGAACCTCATTACATCACAGCAGGCCTGTGGCACAGACTTCTTGCTCCTCTGCCCAGGTGTCTTTCCTCTCTCTGACCACTCTCTCAACCCCGGCTAGACGACGACCTTATAAAACATGGCTCTGATCACGTTTACCCATGGAAGGAATAAATAAATGAGGGGAGAATTCTTTTCTATGGGAACTGTGGTTCCTACCAGCCTAGAGGAAATGGGCTCCCCACACCCAAGAGAGGAGTGGGCAGAGCTGGCTTAGCAGCATTTAGTGGGGGAAAGGACTAAGGGTACATTACGACAGCAAAATGGCTGTGAAAGGGATGATGCCATCTGACCATGTTGTAACCAGAGTTTAGGGTCCCAAACAAGATTCACACTGATCCCACTTATAAACTCAGTTCTGGTTTTAGAAATGGGTACTGCCTTTAAAGAGATAGAAAGGAGTGGTTCCAGATGAAATTTTCCAGAATAAACAGAGTTTGGCCTAAAGAAATGTTACAGGGAAATGAGAGAAGAAATAAGGTGTAAGTATGGAAAAGAGAAAAATTCCAGGAGCATAGGATGCTTATCTTTGAGTACTCGAAGAACAGTCTGGCAGCTACATTAAGGGCGGGTTACTTTGTGTAACTCCAAGGTCAGGGATGAGCTCCTTGGAAGGATGTGAGTTGCCCATTCCTCCAAGGGTCCAAACAGGCTGGAATGATCTTAGCCCAGGAAAACTATGTAGTGGCTTGGAGTTTGGGCTTGATGTTTTCCAAGATCATTTCCAACTTGAATTTGATCTGGTCACTCTTTCCTGCAGCATACATTGCCATAGACTGATAGTTTTTGTCTCCCCACACTGCCCCCCCATCCCGCCCCCAATTCATATGTTGACACCTAATCCCCAATGTGATGATATTTGGAGATGGGCCTTTGGGAAGTGATTAGTTCATGGGATTAGTGCCCCTAAAAGAAGAGGCCCAGAGAACTCCCTTCACCCTTCCGCCATGTGGGGACACTGAAGAAGATGGCCATCTCTGAACCAGGAAGTGGGCCCTTACCAGACAGCGAATCTGCGGACATCTTGATCTCATGCTTCTCAGCCTCTAGAACTGTGAGAAACACATTTCTGTTCTCTTAGCCTCCCAGCGTGCGGGGTTTTTGTTATAGCAGCCCGGATGGACTGAGACATACCTTACTCCACATTGCACTGGAAATATGGAGGCCTTGTGCTCAGAGAACTCAGTCTAGTAGGCACAACACATAGGATCACAGAATTATAGGATAGAAGATTGGGGGAAAGGGCGATTTGGGATGGCTTCCCAAAGGAGGTGCACACTGGACAGAGTTTTGAGGGAGATGTTTTGAAGGAACAGGTTATACCTAAAGAAGGAAAGGTATGTACAAAAGCGCTGAAATGTGAGAACCTGTAGGAAACCATAATTAGTTCAGGTGACTGAAGGGTGGCATGGAGAAGGCATGATAAGTGGCTAGAAGACTAGATGGGGGCTAGATTTTGGCAGTATTCTGAAGTCAGTATGGAGTATTAGAGATTTCATGATTCGAAGCTGCGTCATGACAGACTTGAATTTTAGAAAGATCACTCTAGTAATGGTCTGGAGATGGAGTTGTGGGAGAAGGGGGCAGGGAGGCAGAGAGAAACCAGTAGGTATCCATGTGAAAAATGATGAGAACATTGGCAGTGGAGATAGAGATATTCTTGGAGACAAAGCTACAGAAATCACTGTAAAACAACCTCTAGAGAAACAGAAGAGGTGCTATTCAAGTTGACACCTGAACGATGAGAAGGAAGCAGCCATGTGAAGATGTGGGACAGAGAGTTCCAAACCAAAGGGCCAGCAAAGTCCTTGAAACGGAAATAAATCTGGAATGTTCAAGACACAGAAAGGAGGTGGTATGTCTGGATCACAGAGGGCAGTGGAAATAGTGGAGGGAGATGTGATGAGAGAGGGAGGCAGGGCCCAGATCATGGAGGGCCTTACTTATGGACGTTACTACACATGTGATGAGAAGGGAGAGCATTTAAAGCAAGTTGATCTGATTTACACTTGAGGAGGTTCACTGCTGTGTGGAGAATGAACTTAGAGGGTACATGCAGGCCAGGAGGCTGTGGGAGGCTGTGGGATTGCAGAGCGGGCATGCCCAACAGGGTACTGGATATACCAGGGGAGAGGTCTGCCCTGGAGCAAAAGTTTGGGGAGTCATTGGCGTCCAAGAGACCAGTTGGAAACTTGGTTTAACTGAGACCATTTAGGGAGATTGTGTGGGTTGGAAACAAAACGGGGGGACAAGTATGAAACCTTGGGTTACATTGCATTTAAAGGGGAGTGCAGGGAGAGGAGTAGCCAGGGGAAAAAGGATCAGTCAGAAGGAAAGGGAGGAATTTCAAAGACAGGGCACCAAATGCTATAGAATTATAAAGACCTAGAGCTTGAATACCAAGAAGTACAGATTACATCTGGGGACCTGGAGGCCACTGATGGCCTTTAATGAGAGTCATTTTCTTAGAGTGGTGAGGGCAGAAGCCATGTGGCCCTGGGCTAAGGGGGGTGGAGTTGCATGTGCTCTGAAGCTGGAAGGTGAAGTGAGGAGGGTGAAGAGGGGGCTCTAAGCACCCACGGAAGAGCTGTCAGTGGATAGAGAGTAGGGCTTTGCGCACCAGGGGAGGGGAGTCACAGCACAGCGCTGCTGAGGATGTGGGACGCCGGGCATCAGAGGAAGGGTTGGTCTTCCATGATGCAACATGAGGACCAGCCTCACCTCTGCTCAGTCCGCATTGGTATGAGAAGGTTTTAATTGTTTTAAGTAAGGATCCAATGATTATTGGAGAATTTTCTTCTGTATTTGTTGAATGTTAGTCATATTTGAAAGTGAACCATCACAACAAATCTATGGCTCTTGATATGGTGTAAATAAAAATCACCGTCCAATTTGGTGGCCCCTCGGATGGAACCATGAAGAGTGGCTTTTGTGAAGAGCATAGGGGTTGCCTTCTCTGCTGTTGATTTCAGAAGGTTAGGGAGGTACTGCGGGCAACTTCGCCTTTTTAAAAGAAAAATAGTTATGTTTTTGTGATTCTAGAAGGAATACATTCTCATTAATGAAAATTTGGAGGGTAAAGATAAGCATAAAGAAAATACAAGTAACCTGTAATCCCACCACCTGGAGATAATCACTGTTACATTTTTGGTGTGTATCCTTCCAGGCTTTGTTCTTCTTTTACACATTTCCCATTGTTGAGTTTCTATTGCACATAAAATATTTTCCCTTTAAATATATACTGTGTTCCCCTTAAGACTGAATGATGACCTTTTCCATGTTATGAAAGGTTCTGTAGAAATAACATTTTAAGGGTTGCATAATATTTCATTGCATGCATTGTAGTTTACCCAATCATTCCCCTATTGCTAAAACAACTAAGGACTTTCTGTGGAAAATAGTATGGCAGTTCCTCAAAAGATTAAAATTACTATGTGACCCAGCAATTCCACTTCTGGATATATACCCAAAAGAAATGAAAGCAGAGACTTGAACAGGTATCTGTAACCTCATGTTCATAGCAGTGTTATTTACAACAGCCAAAAGGTGGAAGCAGTCCAAGTATCCATTGATGGACGAATGGAAAAAGAAAACGTGCTCTGTATATATAATGGAATATTATTCACCCTTGAAAAGGAAGGCAATCCTAACATATGCTACAACGTGGGAACTTGAAGACATTATGCTGCATGAAATAAGCCAGTTAGAAAAGGACAAATATTGCAATTCCGCTTATAGGAAGGACCTGGAGTTGTCAATTCACAGAGACATAAAGTAGAATGGTGGTTGTCAGCAGCTGGGTATAGAGAGTTACTGTTTAAAGGGTACAGAATTTCAGTTGGAGAAGATGAAAAAGTTCTGGAGAGGGATGGTGGTGATGGTTGCACAACAATGTGGATGTACTTAATGCCACAAAACTGTACACTTAAAAACGGTTAAAATGATAAGTTTTATGTTAGGTATATTTTACCACAATTAAAAAAAATACTAAGGAATCTTGATTTTTTTTCTTGAAATCAGGTTTACTGAGGTATAATTTATATACAGTAAAATCTATTTATATACATATGTGTGTGTATATATATGTATATATATTCTATATGTGTATATATGTAATACACACACACACACACATACAGAGGGTGCCAAAAAATGTATACACGTTTTAAGAAAGGAAAACTGTATTAAAATTGTAATACTCAATATATACCGATAACAAAAGATGAATCCAAGTCACATTTGACTTCTGCAATTACAAGAGGTGCTCAAAGTGGCTGCCTTCAGCATCCAGACACTTCTGATTATGACGAACTGCTGCTTGAGCAACGTTGACCAATGTGTTCACTGTATACATTTTTTTGGCACCGCTGGTGTATATTCGAGTATAGGTCTGTGTTTTGACAAATATGAAAACCAACACCACAGTCAAGCTCAAGAGACGCACTATTTCTTTCACTCTGAACGTTACCTCAAGCTCCTTTCTAGACAATCCCCTCTCCTTTCCCAGCCTCTAGCAACTACTGATCTGTTTTATCCTTATAGTTTTGATTTTTCCAGAATGTCTTATCAATGAAATAAGACAGTATGTAGTCTTTTGATTCTGGGTTCCTGCACTTTACATAATGCTTTTGAAGATTCATCCATGTTGCTGCATATTTTAATAGTTCATTCCTTTTTAGTGCTGCCTAGCATTCAGTCTTACGGGTGTATCACAACTTGTTTATTCACCATTTGAGGGACATTTAGATTGTTTTCAGTTTGGGGCAGTTATGAATAGAGCTGTAATAAATAACTGTTCATTGCTGGGTTATATGGCAATTGCAGTGTTTAACTCTAAGAAGCTGCCAAACTGTTTTCCAAAATGGCTGCCCTATTTTGTACACCCATGAGCAATACATGAGTTCTAGTTGCTCCACAGTCTTACCAGCATTTGGTGTTATCAGGCTTTTTATTGCTTTGTTTGATTTTTTGTTTTAGCCTCCTAACAGTTGTGTAGTGATAACTGTTGTGGCTTTAATTTGCATTGCCCATTGATTAATAATGGTGCATCTTTTCATGTGTTCACTTGCCATTCAGATCTATTTTAGGTGAAGTGTCTCTTCACTTTTTTTGACCATTTTTTTTCCCATTGGGTTGTTTATTTTCTTATTATTTACTTGTGGGTGATTAAACATTTTTGCTATCATAAAAAAATGCTTCAGTAAACAGCATTGCATGTAAAACTTTGTCCTCATTTTGGAGTGTGTACTTAAATAATTTCCTAAAACTATGGATCAATGAGCGTGAACATCTTCAGTGTCCTTATGTACACATCATCGGATAGCTTTTCAAAATAGTTATACCAATTTTTTGTTTTTCTGGTGGTAGCAATTTGATAAGCAGAAAGGGCTATTGTGTTGTTTTAATTTGAATTTCTTTGACTATCATGCTATGGAACTTTTTTCATATAGTTATTAAGCATTCTATGCTTCTTCTTTCATGAAGGGTTGGTTATAGAGTATGCGAATCTCAGTGCCAGGAACAGTGGTTTACAGTATTTTCATAAAATATTAACCTGATCTCAGCCTGGTTTCTTTCATGCTTAGAAGCCATGAGCTAATTTGCATAGCTGGCAAGGTAAAAATAACTTCAGAGCTGAAAAGAAAGATTATTGCCATCGAGTTAAACTTGGACCCTGGGTGCCTGTGCTTCTGCAAGGGCAGCAGTCCTTTCGTCTAGACTCCATTATTAATAAACACATTCCGTTGCTCATTATAAATAGAAAAAGGTGCTCTTTTCAATTCCTTTCTGAGAAAATGGCCATGCCACTCTGCTCTGCTGCTGCGAGAGTAACCTCTTGATTCTTCCAACAACTCAGCACTTTATTTATTCATGATGAAAGTAGAATTAAAACTGCTTACTTTGTGCTTACATATCTCTGTCAAATAGATTTGGGTAACAATTAAAGAGTTCCTGTATATAGGCACACTTCTTTTTAATTATTAAAATGGCTTGTATTTTATTGTATTCCAAATAGGTGGTATGGGATGAGAGATGACTCAGAAGTACTAGAATGGATTTTGGTTTAATGACTCTAAAAAGTAAAAAGCATTTTGTTTTCTCTGACAAATTGCTCTGGTTCATTCTGGCGTTCTATAGACAGTTGATATTTTAGAGCAGTTTTATGGCTGCCTCTTCATCATGGGCTGTTAATTGTAAGTTTGTCTGCTATGCAAGTATGGGAAATTATCTGGATATATTTTTTTTAATACTTGTCATCTAGAAGACAGATGGCATATGCCTGTCATGCAAATCAATCTCTCAGGCATTGTAGGCAGAACTAGGAAAGCAGGGCATTGGACAGATAGACTTTTTCTAAAATTTATGGATCTGTGGTATGTCTGAAAGAGTCATTGATTTGAGAAGGTTTTTATAAACTCAAATAGATTTCTTTCAGCCATGTATTTTCCAGACACTCCAAAAAAATGTTAAAAGCCCCCTACCCTCCTACACTAACACATGATAAGAAGGTAGAGTTTTACTTATGGAGGTTTTTCTTTTCCTCTTACTTTGAAGGACCCCTTCAATCAACCCTCCATTCAGTGTTAACCTGCATGCATCAGCATTTGATGTCTTGAGAAGAGCACTCTGGCTCTCCCCAGAATCATGAATGCGTATAATTTTGTAGTCTTTCCAAAGTGCAGGGGGAGCAATTCTTAGGAATTGAGCCACTTGCTAAGGTGACGTCAAGAAAAATGCTTGTGCATTCTCTGATTAATGTATTGGCCCCAGGTGAGGGCCATGGTGCTGAGTTTTCCCTTGTTTTTCATGTATCTTTCTTAGCTCTGGTCTGGCCAGGCCAGTTCTATCAACTTTCACTTTGGTTTCTCATCCAGATGGGATTATCTGGACAGAATAGGCAGGTGGGTCATTGTAAGCGACAGAAACCAAACTTGGACTAGTTTTAACAAGGAGGGGCTTCTCAAGGAAGGGGTTTCTCACAGAACCACCAAGTTGCAGAAATGTTGGGAAGGCTTCAGGAACTGCAGGATCAGGGTGCTAGCTCCAGCGGAATTCCTTCCGTCTTTCATTCCTCTTACTTCCACAGGGTCAGCTTTCTTCTCTCTCACTGCAGCCACCTTTGTTCTGTGGGAGAAAACGTGAACAACTCGAGCTCCTGAAGCCTTTTATTTTATGGCTTTAGCTGCTTCTGAAGCAATCAACCAAACTCTGGTCCTAAGTCCAAACTTCCCAGGGGAGGCACTCCCCTGTCCCTGAACCCGTTAGCTGGCCAGCAGTGTCACACAAGAGCACTGCAGTTTTTGAAAAGAACCATGGAGACAGAGCGGTGTCATCAGAGGAAGACGGGATACTGGCATTACAAACAATAAATAGGTGGCCGCTTTGTATGGGCAGTGTTGGATTATATAGCTGGTCGCTGTAATCTGATACCGGAGTTCACCCATGCATTCTTCTAAGGAGGCCTACATTAGGGGCTTGGCCCCGCATGCATAATTAGCTGCGTTCTGTGTCTCAGCGGGGCTCTATTCCTGATTAGCCATCTCACCAATGCTTGTTCCTGGTCCTGAGGGAGACCTGGGGAGAGAAAGTGTGTGGGTGGGAGATCAACAGGAATCCCTCACCACTACTAGAAAAACAACTCAAAGAACATGTATTTATGTTCGCAAGTTCTCATAATGTGGGATTTCCCTCTCCAGCAATTCTCCTCCTTTGCCAACTCTCTGAAGCACAGTTTTGGTAACATTCATACCATCTTGCAATCACAGGACACCATAAGGCTGTGCAGAGAGGCAGCTCTGTGGTTGTCCTAGAGAAGGCATTTGTCTAATATATGTGCCTTTGGGATATATTTCTAGCGATTAGCCATTATCTTTTGTAGCTAGTGAAAGCGCACCAAATTTGGAATCAAAATTTCTGGGTTTGAGTCTCAGTTTGACCATTTACTATCTCAGTGACCTTGGGCTAGCCAGTTTCTGTCTCTGAGCTTTAATTGTCAAACTTCTAAGACGGGAGATAATGGTATCTCTGTGGAAAAGGGCTATGGAAACTGTGAAACAATGAGGTAGTTATCTTTGTATCATCCTCTTCACCCTCCTCATCACCATCATCATCATCTCCTGGACCAGAGTGAAAATTGTAGAGTTTCTACCCATCGCTTGGCATTTCTCATTGCTGTGTCTGATCAAATAATCAGGGACTGTTTCATAAAAAAGAAAGCAACCTGGGACCACTGGTAGGAACTTGACCTTTGTTTCCATTACACTGAGGTTCAGCAAATACACCCCTCCTGTGGACGTTTCCTTGTTCTCCACCATTTGGAGAAAATGTTCTTTTGGATTAAGGCTTCCTTTGGAGATACATTAAGGTTAAGCTTCATGCAATCCCTGAGAGGTGTTTAAAGAAGAAGACAGAAGGGTGTTTTTATCAACGCTGGCAGTTCCTTAAAATTATGACTTGTGGCTGGGGGTCATCCTGACAACCTCTTCATTTCTGCCTGGCAGGGGCTGTGTGTTTTTCTCCCAGAGCAGATAGGGACTAGGTGTGAAATGTGTATTGTATTTCATCGTGCTGTTGCTCAGTTTGAAGGAATTGCTCTCTGAGAGGTTCTTCTACAACAGTGGTTCTCAACCAGGGGTGCCCCAGAGGACATTTGACAATGCATGGAGACATTTTAGGTTGTCATAACCTGGGAGGGACGGGATTGGAGGGAAGGGTTGCTACTGGCATCTAGTAGGGAGAGGCCAGAGATGCTGCTAACCATCCTGCAATGCACAGGACAGCACCTTACAACAAAGAATTATCTGGTCTCAAATGACAAGGCGACCTCCTCTTCTTATGTGACATGGCTGGATTGCTGAACTTGCTTTTGGTGGGAAAGGAAAGGGGATTTTTAGGCCCTGATCTTTCTGCTCCTTAGAAGGCATATTTTGGGCCCATTTCATATCTACTAAGATTCTCATGAAGCTTAATAAGGAGCCCCATTTTAAATTCCAGACGGCGTTGCCTTACCTGTGTTGAATACAGAAGCTCTTGGAAATGGCACAGATCTTCTCTATTGGAAAGGGGCAACTTGCTTCTAAGACATATTAGGGCTTTCTGGCCTAATACTTATTTATTTTTAAATAAATGATTGCTGGAAGGGAAGGGAGGAGGGGGGTGGGAATTAAAAAAATGATGTAGGAACAAAAAAAAAAGAGAGAAAACAATAGATAATTAAAAATACTATTGAATATTAAACCAAATCGAAGAAAATTTGCTGTGTCATTTTAAAAAACTAAAAATTTTTATGTAGTGTCTGTGGCCTTAGAGGAAAGTCCATGTTCCACTCTGGCCATAAATTAGCTCAGACACAAGCACAAAACACACGCGAAACAAACAAGCAGAAGCAACCAAAAAAAAAAAACCAAACCAGAAACAGCTGCCTCATGACGGCTTTGAAGTTCATGGGTGTTGTTTGTGACTCTTTAACACTGCCCATTCTGGGGGAGAGAAAGATGGCGTTGCTGCTTCAGGTACCAGAGGTGGGAATAGAATGTGTCTGCCATTCTTGGAAAAGTGCAAAGCCTGTCATCCCTCTGGGAGAGCACCCAGAAGCTGCCTGGTGCTAGGAAGGCAGCAGTTCCTGTCGGTCCACCTTGTCGCCTTAGAGATTGAGCAGGGCCATGGGCTGGTCTCTATACCTGGGCTTTTCAAACTGTGGATCGGCCTCATCAGAGAGTCATGAAGTCCGTTGAGTTGATTGCAGCCCACCTTTAACAAAAGATAGAAAGGAAGCATTGAAGAGAAAACATAAGCATATCACACGTAGAAAGAGTATTGTTTTATAAGGCGTTATATAATTATATACGTACATGCACCCTGGCTTGCAATGTAAAATATATTTCCTACTGTAGGCTATGGTCAAAAAGTGTTTGAAAATCATTTCTTACATCAACCATCTTAGGAAGGCACTGTCCCCATGTTACAGATAAGAGTACTATAGCTCAGCGAGGCCATTGCATAAGGCTACACAGCTAGTGTGAGTGATGGAACCGGTATTTGACAGCAGCCAGCGTGACTGGAGAGCCTGTGCTTGACTATTTTATCAGAAACCTAGTTCAAGTCTCTTTTGATCGTAGACTTTCCAATGACAGGTAGGATGCCACCTGGTTCCTGAAGTCTGGATCATATTATTTAGGCAGGAGAGAGAAGGCAAGGGGGACCCATTCTATACAAGAGGGAGGCTGGAGAGTAGGAGGTGAACCCAAGAGGTGTGTTAGAGGAAGGAGATGATTGACTTTGGGGCCCCACTGGAGGAAAAATAGTAAAAGAGATGGAGAAACCAACCACGTAGGGACACAACCTTTTAAGTGGACACAACACTTACATTGACGACACATGAAGATGATACCCTGACTCAACTCTGTGCTGGAAATCTAATGTAAGTCAGGTCCCTTCCTGTCTCCTCTTAGTCTCCTCATACTGTGGGCTGCTTAAACACCACGCACCCTTTTAGCTAGCGTTAATCAGCCTTTTAGCACAGATATGGACAACTTGACTTTCAAATGCTAATGAGGCTGTCCCTTGAGATTTTTATGGGCAGAGACAACACGGGTGATTTCTGGAACTCGGGAGGGAATCCTGGGCCTGATGCTAACAGACCCCTGGCTTGTGTCTCTTCTCAGATGGGAACTCCCACGCATGTTTAGGGCGTGGGTAACAACTGATAAGGAAGCCCTTCACCCCTCATGTCTGCTCACCACTGAAGTAGAGCTGCCAGGTTCAGCACATAACAATGCAGGATGCCTCGTTAACCTTGAGCTCCAGATAAACAATGGATAATTGAAGTGTAGTATCTGTATAACGCTTCAGGGTATTTTCAGCCATGGCAGTGTACAGTGAAATACTCCCGTGAAAAAAGACTGTTAGGCCTGGATTGACGAGGTTAGGAGGGACCCCCAAGGTCCAAAGGAATGCAGGGTTGGAGAATTCTTTGGGTAACTGGGCTGGGGAGCGGCCATTTTTGGCCTCACTTCCATCGTCTGTTCTGCCATGCCACCATCGTGATGGTCATGCCACACCCTCAGGATTATATCCGCCTCCACTCTCTTCTTACCTGCTGACAACTGAAAGCAAAAACCTTAGAGGTAAGGCTGAGCCACGACATCTGTCAGGAAACCGTTTTTGAACATTTACGGTGTGTGGAACACTGCACCCATGCTGGGTGGTCAGAGGTGTATGTTTGCTCTCCGATTACCTTCTGCTGTGGTGTATAGTAGTAATTAGGCACCCCTCTGTGTACAGAGCTCTCCCCCAGGCTCTGCGCTCATGGGGACAAAAGCAACGGAAAACACAGCGCATGCATATTCCTCTTGGGGCAGCCGAGAGCATAGGCTTTCATTAACTCAGAGTTGGTGTTATCGCCAGGGCCTCCCTCTGATGTCACAGTGTGTGTGCCTCTTCATGGGTGGGTACGTAGATATTGCAACAGTCATCACCTGAGGTGTGCGGAGCCTCACACCCTGCTGGCCTTGAGAGTGATCAGTGGCAAGTCTGTTGGGGGTCATGGCTTGTGGCCTTGGAATGAAGGGAACCAAGCTCATGGCTTATTTGGGAACCAAACACGGTGGCCTTGATATTTGTAGTAACACACTGGACTAAGGAACGGTGGAGCTGTCCAGGACTCAGAAGACATTGGATGCCACGATGGCTTTGCTATCAGAAGAGAACTGACTTTAACTCCTGGTCTTGCTACTTATGAGCAATTTCACTTTTCCTGAGCCTCAATGTCCTCTTCTGTGAAATGGAGACAGTAGTAATATGAGGAAATTTTTGAGGAGCTCGTCAGATAACGTATTTGAAAATGCAAGGTAGTAAGCACTGTATTTGTCATTGCAGTGTTTCTCATCCTCTTAAGACTTTGTAAACTCCTCTGTTATGACACTCTTCATGGTGAATTATAATTATTTCATTTCTATGTCTGTCTACTTCCCCTAGACTGAGGGCCGGGGCCTTTTACTACTGTTCACTTGCCCACGCCTCCCGCCTCTGGTCTGCTATATCCGAGGCGCCGAGTTGTGTTGAGCTGTAGACGCTTCAGTACTTGGCTTTTGCTGGGAGACAAGCCTTTACATTTTGAGTCTCTCTCTCTCTCTCTCTCTCTCTCTCTCTCTCACTCTCTCTCTCTCTCTCTCTCTCTCTCTCCTACTGAAGACCCGGCAGATCCCGTCTTGTGGGATCTGCTTGAGAGCAGGAGTCTTAGGACTCTGACTAAAATGCTCAAGGAGATTTCCAGTTCGCTCCTGTGTGCTCAAACAGACGTGTGTCTGAGTAGCATCCCTGCTGGTCTACTTGCTCTTTTCATTGGTAAGTTCTAGGATTTCCGTGATATTTCTGTTTGTTTGATCTCTGCATCATCACATGTATTACTTTCCTCAGTGCAGTTTGATCCCCCACACATCCCTTGAGCACCTCTTACTTTGTCACACCCTGGGCTGGGTGCGGGGGACATAGAGACAAGGAAGATAATATGTCCACTTGAGGCGTTTCAGATCTCCCTGGGGGGACAGAGGAGAAAACAGAATTCTCTAGGATGCAGTAAGGGCAGTGATGGCGGTAGGCACAGAATTTTATGGGCGCACAGGGCAGGGCCCTTTTACTCAGTTATCTTTTCTCCCTAAGAGTCCCATTGCCCCCACTTCTAACAGGCGGGCGGGGGAGCCAAGTTGTAATTCCTGCCCTCAAGGACGATTTGAACACTGGGCGTTAGGAAGCAGCCAGTGGCTGGTGTGTATCAGTTACAGGCCCCGTTGACAGCCCTCCTGCACTGGATGAAATTAAATTTCCAAGGTGGGTGGATGGGGCGGGGGAGGGGCGTAGGGAGACACGGGGCCACAGGCCTAATGGGCCTGGCCGGAGTTTGCGGGGGCTTGGAGGATTTGGGGAGCAGGTTGGTTCAGCCAAGGGCTGGCTACACACGGCCCCTGCAACAAATATCATATTTTTGCTTCACTCTTTCAGGCTAGCTTTACTTTTATCCTCTTTCCCGTGGGTGTTTTCTTATTTTGCTGACATGTGCTTCTCCACCCGTTTTCATTTCTTCTTATTTCCCCTCTTGTTTTCATCTCGGCGTTTCCTTTTTGCCTGCTCGCCTTTAAATTTTGTTTCTGCCCCAACCTCCATGTTCTGAAACGTACCTTGTTCAACGCAGGGTTGGGGAGGAACTTTTCATTTGCAACCGCCCTTGTTGTGTTGTGAAAGAGCATCTCATGTGTACCTGGGTATCCTAGGAAACAGAACTCTGGTTTCTGAATGGGACAGATTCTCCCTGCTGTGTTTGTAAGACAGAAGCCAAGGGGCAGCAGGGACTCCCCTCCATGTGTACCCCAGAAGACTCGGGGCCCAGTGCTCCCTCCTCTGTTAGCAGGATCAGTGGAACACTGACCCCATTTCCTGCCGCCCTGGTTGTCCCTCACTACACCTATGCTTGAAGTTTCTTTTTACCTCTCTCCTCTTTCCTTGAATTTTTTTTTCTATTACTGTCCTAATTTTCAGTCCTGTTTTACATGTTTCTCCTTGATCTCTCTTCTCTTCAGCTTTTCCTTACTCATTAGAAATTATATCACTCCCCTTCCTAATTTCACTGTGGAAGATAGAGTCAGAAGCAGTGTCAGAGGCTCCCTCCCCCAAGTCCCCCCGCTTTTCAGATGAGGGCATGGAAGTCGGGGTTGGGAGACACAGAGAAAACTTGGGAATCTTGCCTTGCTTCTGAAATTCTTTATGAGAAGTAGGATTTCTTTCCTGTTCTTATGTAGAGGTTGGATTAACATAGAATTACAGGATCTTAAAGTTCAAAGAAATCTCTATTGGTCATTTAAATAAATAACCTTTAACCCAAGTAGAGACCCTCTTAACTCCCTAATAGATAGTGCTACAGTCTATCTGGCGTACTCTTAATGTTAGGAAGCGTGCCCCCACATGGAGCAGTCCTATTTGTTGTTGGCCAGCTCGACTTGTGTCAGAGTTTTTATTCATGATTACGATGTCCTGAATCTGTGTACTTTGTACCTGTTGACCCTATAGCTGTTTCCTAGAGATATGCAGCATAAACCTTTCATTCACGTTCTCTTTCAAGCACTGAAGGCACTTCAGGTATCTGCTTCAATCCTTGAAATATTTCACAGAGTTTCCACCAAAAATAATTAAGTGAAATGAGGTATTCTTGGCACCCTTTGACTATACAGTAAAACCTTGTATTGCGAGTAACTTGGTTTGCGAGTATTCTGCAAGATGGGCAAACATTTCTAATACATTTTAACTTGGTAAATGAGCGATGTCTTGCAATACGCACAGTTTGTTCCCAGAATGAATTGTGCTCGCAGACCAAGGTATTACTGTATAGAAAACAGTTTTCCGAATGGCTCATTCCTTAATAGTTCCAGATAGCTGAAACTGCTGGAGTGGCGCAGAGGGAGAACAGGGAACTATGCCACAGAAAGAAGACTAAAAATTAGACAAAGCAAAAAAACCAATTTTATTAATACTTGTAACATCTATTTTGCACATTATAGTTTACAGAACACTCTGACTATTCCATGCCATGTCACTTTGTTTTTCTCACTAGGCCTTGGTACTTCACGGTTCTGTAGAGGAGGGTAGCGAGGCTCATGGATTTCAGTAACTTGCCTCAAGTCACCCCGTTCTCAAGTGCGTGAGTTAGGACTGGAACTCAGTTCTTTTGACTCTCCATCTCCTGCTGTGCTTTTCATTAAAACCTAAGTGGCTTTGTCTCTCCAAAACATCTGCAATGACATGGAGTTATGGGAAATAAATTTTCTCCTCTAGGCAAGGTACGCCGTGTTCACAAATAGGATTGTTAGGGATTTGTTGTGTGTGTGTGTGTGTGTGTGTGTGTGTGTGTGTGTGTGTGTATGCGTTTCTGGATATGATGGTAGAAGGTGGGAAAAATGGAAGCAAAAAACCAAATCCAGGTCACACAGTGATTTTGGACAATTAGAAAAATATAAATATTGCCTGGGACCAGGGAACTGAGACCCTAGTTATAAGCTTCAGTGTGATTGATTTGCTTGGCAAAACTTCTGAGTGTCAAGGTGGAGAACAGTTGAATTGCTCCTTTATTATAGTCAATACAGAGAAGTTTCCTGAAGGAAATAGGAGACAGGGGAATCTAAGAAAATTTTTGGGAAAAAAAAAATGGGAAGGCCTTGGTTGGATTGGAAAGCAAGGAAAAAGAGGCTGGCAAGGGGCCGAGAGGAGTCTGCCTCATGATTTGGAGCTAGGATTCTGATATAAGTTTTCCTTCTTTGTAAAGTGAAACCCAGATGTGCTGAATTTAATTCCACTTGGAACCACTGGTAATTTACCCCAGCTTGGATGTGCCCACACGCAGCTGGCATCAAGTGTGTGTGCTTTCCAGGCTGATTATTCATGGGGCGGGGGAGAAACCAGACCCTGGTAACCTTGACCTTCTGTGTCTCCATCTGCAGCATCCTGGCCACTGCAGGAACTCACTTCAACACACACGTGGACCTGAGGACCCTCCGGGCTGTGCGTGTCCTGAGGCCCCTGAAGCTCGTGTCAGGGATACCTAGTGAGCACCCCTTTCTTCTTTCTACCCTGCCAATAGCTTTCCGGAAGTGTCCTCAGCTGGATCCGGGGCCTAAGAGATTTGGGGATAAACATGAAACAGTTTATCCTGGGAGGAAGCCCCAGTGGAACTAAGGAGTGGGCTTGCAGAATGTGGCATGACTGTTTATTTTAAAATTCAGCAGCTTTTTTTTTTTCATATTTAAACTACATGGAAAGATCTTTATAGAAAATTTGAAAAGTAACAAAAATGATGTAAAATGAAAAGCGCTCAATGTCCTTCCACTCAGAAATAACCTTTGTTAACACATTTTTGTTTAGTATATTTTTTCATTCATTTTTTTCGTGTGCATTTTAATATCATTGCGATCGTACTGCATATATAGTTATAGATCCCATCATAAGCATTTGATTTTCCTGACATTAAAAAAACATTTCAAAAATGTGATTTTAAAATCTGTATTGTAGTCTGTCTTACATGGGCCATGACTTCTTTAGCTATTGCTGTGCTGCTGGTCGTTTGGGTTATTTCCAGTTTTTTCCTCCCAACGAGAAACAGTGCTGCAACAAGCATCGTTTCACTTAGATCTTATGCACATCTCTGATTATTTTCTTGGGCTAGCGTCCTAGAAGTGCAATTTCTGGGTCAGCAGATACGGTATTTTATGAGTAGCGGTTGTACTAAAAATGCTCTTGCAACACTGGCTGGGAGAGCTGGGTCCCAGGTGGGGAAGACAACCTTCGTCCTTGCTTTAGGACTTCCTTTAGGAAAGAAGCCCCTTCTAATCAGTTGAACTCATAAAAGGAATCCGTAAGACAACATCGGTGAAACAAATGAGGGAAGGGTAATAGGCGTGTAGGTCAGGAGGACAGGATCGGTCCCCGGGGGAAGCAGTGACGGCAAACTTAGGCTTGACTTGTCCTGGTGTCCGCTTTGCAAACTGTCTCTGTCACCTCAGGACCATTGGTTCTTTCTTCCTGAAGGACTTGTCCTTCTCCTCCTGGGAGAGGGGAGACTGAGCCTGCTCCATCAGGCGGTGCTAAGTGAGGCTCCATCTGTCATTCTCTTCCCTTCCACCCAGGCCTGCAGATTGTGCTGAAGTCCATCATGAAGGCCATGGTGCCTCTTCTGCAAATCGGCCTCCTGCTCTTCTTTGCCATCCTGATGTTTGCCATCATCGGCTTGGAGTTCTACAGCGGGAAGTTGCACCGCGCATGCTTCACGAACAATTCAGGTAGGGTCACTGCTGTTTCTTCTGTTTCTTCTCTTCTTCTCCCCTTGGGTCACTGAGTTAATTTCAGGGCATTCAGAGACGGCTTGGAAAAGCATGTCCTACCCCAACCCTAGAATTAGCACCAAAAACCTCCTCGTCCGCAGCCTAAAGATTGGCATTGGCCACTGATACTGCAGAGCAAATAATCTCTTCGGTTTGCCGTTGGAGGATTTCAAATAGGAGGTCTCAGCTTCGCCATCCCTTAGTAGAAGGCTCTCTGAATGCAGGTGAAAACCCACCTGTCTGAAGAAATACCATTTGTACAGTGGCCTCTTTGGCCCACGGGTAACTAAGACCTAGGAATCCAGAGTCAAGACTGGGGTCCTCTTAGATATGTGGACACATTTTTCCTTCAGGGTCCATCTCTTGACCTGCGTCCCTCTTTGCTGTGACCTACGCATAGTGTGGAAAACTGAGGGGGCTCTCAGCTTGGCTTGGCGGGGTGCTTGGGAGATCGGTGGGGTGCACAAACGCCCGATTCTTTCCTCTTTGTATCTCATTTCTTCTCAAGTTGAGAAGACGGGAAGCGGGGAAGAAGCCCAATTAGGCCCCATGTTTTTGTTTGTTTTTTGTTTTTTTAATGAAAAGAATCTTCAAAGGAGACCTTCCACCTTGGATTTTTATTTTTTATTTTTGTCTTTTATTCAAGACCAGGCATTTAGGCCAGAAAAAGATTTTTAAAAAGGCATTAAGACTCACCGAAGGGACTGTAGTTTATAATTGTCCCCAAGAAACCTAGAAAGAACTCAGGGTCTATCCTGGAGTCTGAAGTAGAGGAAATCAGTGAGGTTCTGCCTTCACCGCAGACCGTTCTGCGTGGCTCAGCCCTGTAAATTGCTGGTGCTTCAGTGGGGGGAGAGGGTGTGGGTGTGGCCTGCAGGCCGTGAGGAGCCACCTGGAGTGCAGGAGAGGCTGCGTTTTCAGAGGAGACAGGGAAGCACTGCGTTGAAGTTGGTATGGAATTGTAGGGAGGCCAGGGAGGGGAGGGAGCCAGAGACAAAGAAGGACAAATCTTTCTATGGGAAACAGGATTGCATGCTCGTGGCTTCCTGGGGTCATTCCCAGGCCCGTGCTAAATACCATGTGGTTTATCTCCCACCCTCCAAACATGTCCGCAGGTATTCTAGAAGGCTTTGACCCCCCTCACCCGTGTGGCGTGCAGGGCTGCCCAGCTGGTTATGAATGCAAGGACTGGATCGGCCCCAACGATGGGATCACCCAGTTCGATAACATCCTTTTTGCTGTGCTGACTGTCTTCCAGTGCATCACCATGGAAGGGTGGACCACCGTGCTGTACAATGTAAGGAGAGCTGGCGAGGGGCGGGAGGAGGAGGGCAGAAATGCGCAGTGAGGCTCCTGGCATTGTTTGGACTGGTTGGTCTGCGGAAAGGGAAGGCAGGGGATATGTGTGTGCATGTGCGTGTGTGCGCATGCATACGTACTCAGCCGTGGGAAATCTTAGCAGTTCCCATCCCTCCCTTGTCTGGCCTTGCTCAGAGAAAGTACACAGCTGCTAAATACAATTAGGAAATTGCATCCCATACTGGGTGTGTGAACGGCTAGTAAAATCAGATCAACCCAGCAGTTGCAGAGTATGTCCTGTGGCAGGTTTGATGGGGTGGTGGGATTCAGTGAGGGGTGCCAAGAGGTATAGAATTTTTGGTTACTGTCTTCTAAGAGCTTACCACTGGTTTGGGGAGATACTACAGTAGTTCTCAACCCTGGCTGCACATTAGAATTGGCTGGGAGCTTCAAAAAGTCACACCTCCTGGGCTCCATGCCAGACAAATTAAGTAGGAATAGCGAGGGGCAAAGGCCTGTCATTGACTTTTTTCTAAAGCTTCCTAGCTGGTTCTATTGTAATATTCAGTTACGGTCATAAACTGCTGCATTATAAGCACATATGAAACATGCTTAATTGTAAGATTCACTAAGGATGTGGGTGAAAACTTCAGATTCACAGGCCTTTTCTGTGCATGTTTGGATTTTGTGTTGCTTTGAATAGTTGGTGAGCTGTATTTTGTGCAGGGGCCCCTGGTGAGTCATATGATCAGGCATATTTGCAAGGTTCTGAGCTGGGGCATAAGACATGACTATCCAACTGCCTGGTAGGGATGTTAGGGGATTCCTGCGTGGGGACAGAAGTTAGACAGGTGACCACTGAAGGCCCTTCCACCTCCTGGAGTCTAATTTTAACAAGTTTTGAAAGACATGGTGCAGCGTCTCAGTTCTAAAATAAGAAGGGTGTGTTGGGGGCTGGTGGTTTGATGCATGAGGAGCCTAGGTGGACAAAGCCATTCAGGCAGGTTGCCCTTGTGAACAGATTTTTACAAAGGTCTGTATCCTCATATGGTCATATGCATCCACCCAGCCCAGAAACCTTTGGAATGATCATTCCTCTTACCTGCACTCCCATAGCCTGCCTTTACCCTAAGGTGCCCTCTGTTTCCTTTTAACCTGATTCCATCTGCATAAAACATAAGAGGTGGGGCACAGGGTGGCTTATACAAAGCCCGCTTTAGAAGGAGCTCTGGATATAATCTGTACTGGAGGGAAAGGAAATGCAATTTCTCTGGAGATGCTAAACCAGATTGTACTGCCTGAGTAGCCAGGGTTTGCATAAAGCCTGTACAAGTAGGTGCTAGTAAATGTTCGTTGCTAACCTGGATGCATCTCCATACAGGTTGAGCAAGGCGGGACAGAGCTTTGCAGAAAAGAGCCACGGCTGTTATCTTCAAGTTCTAAAGGGCAGTGAAGTCCCAAGGACCACCTTATGCCTCGCAAGCCCAGGGGTTATGTGTGACCTAGAAAAACCTGAAAGACCCTCTGGGATTCTCACCAGTTGTGGTGGGGTGGCAGAAAGGAAGGAAGGGAGGCAAGATTGATGAGAGCAGTCACTCTTCATTAGATGTAAAGGATGCCTCGAGGCCATGTCACTCAGAGTAGCCAAGTGCCTCTGGAAATTAGAACACTGGCCCCACAGTGGCTGGTGTCATTTGTGGGGCTGTGGGAGTGATGTCTTTCAATTATATGTGTAGACTCACCTAAGTGATGTGATAAATGCATGGAAAGCCTGAAAAGCGAAGTGCTGCTTTTGAAGATATAGGCGTGATCTGTTGGTCCTCCCAGGCCAAGGCTCAGATGGTACGGAGACAGCAGGAACACAGCTGAAGGGTCACTCGTCGCTTGTGTTAGTCCTCCTCCCTTCCTTCTTCCTTCCCTCCTTCCCTCCCGCCCCCTCTCTCTCTTCCTTGTATCTTAAGTGAGCATCATGGTGCTCTCTTCAAATTCTCATTTCTCTCCAGTTAGCCAACCAACGTGGGTATGGAGATCACATGAAAGGACAGTGACCTTGCCCTTCTCTTTAGATTTTTGCCCCTGAGGAAGCAGGGAGGAGAAGAGGTCAAGCCGCAGATCCTCTGAAACGTTTCATTGCCTGGGCTTCCAGGGCCTCATCCTCACTTCCCCTGACTGTCAGTGTCTCAGTCCCTGAACTTCAGTTTACTGAACTTTTCCTGCTACCCTTGTGACAGGATCCAGGGTTGAGGGAACTAGTTTGAGCTGTAGGGCTGGTTTCTAAACACTGGCTGTCTGCTCATGGGCAGAATGACCCCATGTGCTCTTGGAAATGACACCACTTTCCAAAGCATGCGCCCCAGGGGCAGGGCATGGAGCCAGGAGTGCACAGCAGAGGTGAGAGTCATCGTGAGGTGGATGACTACACCTCGATTCAGGAGAGGTTGCATGGAAAAGGCACCCAATTTGCAGCCGGTGGCACAAGGACAAAGTCTAGCTCCCTAGGAAGAGAGGGAGCCAGCAAAGGCTGGGCTTCCGTTGAGCAGGGAACTGGGGTGTGAAGCATGATCCCGGCAGAGCTCTCCTACAGGACGTAGACACATGTCCTAGAGGTAGGATTGTCTGCACTGGAGGAGTGGGTTCAGTGTAGCAAACTCTTCATGGTGTCAGGCACGGGGCTTGCAGTATATGGTGGAGACACATCATACAAGCTTTTAATTTACCCAGATGCAAACATTCAACTTGGATAGGCCAGAGGGTCGGGGAGAGGGAGGAAAATGGTTTAAAGAGTACAGACTAATTTACCTACCATTCTTTTCCATGTGCCTTTGTCCACAAAAGTGTGAGATTGGAGATGCTTAGGATCTTGGCTGAAAAATTGCCAATCCTGGTAGCCCATGTCAGTACTATCTGGGTTTTTAAAAAAATTTTAACTCATGACTTTGTAATGCCCAAATTTTGCACATAGATGAGAACTGGTTGCAACTGATGGAATTAACAATGAACGAGTCAACTTAGTATGATAAATACACGTATGCATGTATGTATGTTTCTGCACAGAGAGGACTCGCTCACTCTGCCGTTGTCACCACCACCACTAATAGGATGCATATGTCACTGTTGATTTCCGTTTCTACTACTCATTCTGGGAAGGCCCAATCATCCAGCTGCTGTATTTCTTCACACAGGCCACAGGGAAAAGGGGAGCCCCTGTTTCCCAGTCCAACACCCCTTCTATTCAGTGGTGGCAACAAATATGTAAGAGTTATTGGCACCAGTTATGCCTACACCAGTAGGAGAACCTTCAGGTTTACCCTGCACACAGACACCCTCTCAAGCATGCGGACTCAGTTTAACTTTTTTATATACAACTTCAGTGCCCCCTAGGGTTTGCATCCCTTATCTGCTGCACAGACTCTTCCAAAAGGCCTCCTGTGACCTTTTGGTGCTCTGCCATTGATGACTGTTAACTTCATTTGCATGTAGCTTTTCTTGTTATAATGCATTATTGTTGTAAGGGGGCGGTTCCATTGTCAGGGCAACCAGGAGCCCTGCATGCCGCATGCGCTCTCCACCAAAACTTCAACTCTGCTTGGTCAAACTCCAGCTGTATTCTTGGCTCCCCTCCCTCTTGTGGTGGAAAGAATGCAAAGCAGGCTGTGGCTCTGCAGGCTGCTGCTTCCTGTTTTGATGGCCTCTCCAAAGGCCTTCAATTTGCAAACTCTTCCCTGTTCTTACGGGTTTCATTCATATATTTCTCCTAATCTGGGTAGGTGTTCCTTCTCACTACAATATGTTCTCCCTCTGATCAGTGCTGCTCACTCTACAAATCTGACTGTGGCTCAGGCGTGAACCTCTGACCACCCCCTCACCTGGTCTGGGTGTGACTCCGAGAACTGGCTTTTTCCTGGTTCCTGTCTTATTTCTCTTGTCAATCTGGGTTTGTGTCATCTGCTGTTTCTGTTGTGAGGACTAATATAAAGGTTGCTGAGGTTCCCTGTCTCTGTTTGCAATTTCTCTAACCTGTGCTCTTCAAGTCCAGTATATTTTCATCGGTATTTGTGCAGCTCAATCTGTTTCTCTTCTCGCTTGGTGTTGATAAACGTATGCAGATTCAGACATTTCTTGGAGGCCAGCTTGGCAGGTATGCCAGCTGAATCTGTTATGATTGCCTAGGAAGCTCTGTGCTGCTGTGGTGGGAGAGATTTTTATAGACTTTACTGGCTCTTGGCAAGAAGAGGCAACTTGTAGTCTGGATGCTTTCTGAGAGCCTTCCCGACTCCTCAGAAGACCTTTGGTCTGTACCATGCCTCTTGCTCTCTTTCAAGTTGCCTTCTCCCAGCTGCACATGGTTAATATCGGTTAAGTGGTTGGTAGCTACTCAGTTTTGCCTTGTTGACAGTTTGCTTATGTGTGTCATGCATAAGCACATTGAAAGAATAAGACCATAGCCCAGGGTCGATGAAAAACTGCCATGTCCAGCTTCCTGAAGCCTCTCGAATGTTATGGTATCTAGAACGCTTTTGGTTCTGGGGACCGTGAGACTAGGGAATGTGCTGACTCATCTTTACTTCAGCCTCCCCTCCCCGACCTCCTCCACATGGCCCTGGGAGCAGAGCATACTCAAAACTCACTTGACAAATAGGGGGTGGGAACCTTCCACCATCTTACGGTGCTACAGCGATAAGGAGCACCAGCTGACCTAGGGTCAGGTAGATAGTTGGTAAAATTTATATGCTCCTTTATCCAGGATCAGTCCTGCTCTGCAATAGGCTGTTTTGTTTCCCCACATTCCTGCCTGCCTTGCCCTATTCTTGTATCCTTGCAGGTGTCTGGGACCCTGTAATACAGATGACACTTGGAAACTGATATCAATGTCTGTTCACCTGTGGCTTGTCTTAGACACAGAGGGGCTGATAACTAGATCCTGGAAATTAGTCTGCTTCCTCTCCCAGGAAGGCTGAGAGGTTAAGTAGGTTGAGAAGAAGGTTAAGAATTGAGTTTGCACATGAATTAAGAATCTGTGATGTTTACTTGATAGGGTGGTGTCTGAAGGGAATCGGATAAGTGAGTTCAGGGTAGAAGCCTAGGCCAGAGATATAAATTTGGGAGTTTTCAGTGTATAGATGGTATTTGAAGTCATGAGACTGGAAAAACTACCAGGAAAGTGAATATCTAACTCTCAGGAGATAAGAGGGTCCAGAACTGAGTCCCAATGTTAAGATGTTGGTGAGTCGGGCCGGCCGAGTGGCGCGATGGTTAAGAACTCGCTTGGGATGCCAGAGGGCCCCGGTTCGGATCCCACATATGAGGGCCAGTGACACTGCCCTCCACAGCTAAGATGCTGAACAACAGCTCAACCTGGAGCTGGGCTGCCATGAGTCGCCGGCGACGGCGTGGGCTGCAGTCCCTGTGGCAGTGGATTGCCATGGGCTACCGTGTGTGGCCAGCAGCCAGCGTGAGCGGCCAGCAGCCGCAGTGAGCGGCCGTCCAGAAGCCGGCGACTGATCTGCCTCGCCAGAGAAGAGCGCAATGATGGTGCCAACTTGGGCCAGTGAAGCAACATCCTCCACAACTAGATTGAAGAATAAAACGACAGCAACTTGTCTGTTCCCCTTTCCCCAATTCCCCAGCACTGTTCCCATCCCCCCAATTCCCCAATAAAAAAATCTTTAAAAAAAAAAAAAGATGTTGGTGAGTCGAGCAGTTATCAGCAACAAGACTGAAAAGGAGCAGCCGTAGGGAGGAACGGTGAAAATCAGGGAGTGTGGAGGCCAAGTGGAGAAAGTGCTTCAGGAAAGAGGAGATAGAGGTGATCAATGAACTGAGGCACCTCAGTCGATGGGCCGTGTGAGTGAGGGCTGCGAATTCATCACCAGAGACCAGGGGCAGTTCGAGGGGAGTTGGAGGGCTGGACTCCTAATTGGAGAAGGTTGAAGAGAGAGTTGTCACTAGTGAGTACAGACCATTGTGTTGAGTTTTGTTTGAAGGGGAAGCAGAGAAGATGGGGCAAGTGGGAGAAATACCGCGCATTTGCTGATAAGAATGACTCATTCGAGATTAAAAATCATTGCCGAGGAAGGAGAGGGCGGACAGATGGTGGGGCCGCCTCCTAAAGCAGGTGAGAGGGGACGGGTTCTCCAACCCATCAGAGCCCGGGTGGAGGGCTCGAGGTCAGAGCTCCGTGCTTCCTCATCCAGAGGCCTGGAGGGAAGGCTGCAGAGGCTCGGAGGTGGGCGCGTGGACACGGTGATGGAAGCTTGTGGAAATTCTCCTCCTATCCCTTCTATTTTCTCAATGAAGTAGGAAGTAAGGTCATCAGTGGTGAGTGGGAGGAGGAAAATTCTGGAAGTTTGAGGAGAAGGTGTGTGAAATAGTTTTCTAGGAGAGTGAGGGAGTAAATGGAGGGGGTTCTGCTTGCTGGGCAGCATACAGGACCCACTTGGGGTTAATGGTGATGAGGTTACCGTGAAAGGGGTGTGTCTCTCTCTTTGGTCACATTTGCCCGCTGAGGTTCAGGCAGGACGTAGGTGGAGAGCTGGCTTTGACCAGCGTGCTCTTACCTGGTGAGTACGATAGAACGAGAGAGGGTCCAGAGAGTGCTCTTAGCATGACAGTGGAATTTGAGCTAGGTAGGCAGGAAAGAGTTGGGGGAGAGGCTGTGGAAGGGAGTGGAATAAATGGATTATAGCCCTTTCTGAAATATTACTGTTGAATCTTCTGAGCAAATTCCGTCTAGAGTAAGTTGAGAAACCTGTCTCATCTCATTGCATAGGGGAGTTAGGAAGTGAGTTTCGAAACCAAATGTTCTGATTTCTAATTTGATGCTTGAACTGCCCCCAGTAGAAGGAGAATGAGTGAGTGAGTGAGTGAGTGAGGTGTGTGTGCCCATGTGCAGAGCAAGCTGTGATTAGTAGGTTCTGCACACCTCCTGTGCCCTCCAAAACTTCACTCCTGGGCACCTGGCCCAGTTTCAGCCCCATTCAGAACATTAACTTGGGGAACATTTGGGGACTGACACCCGCCAGGCCTGCCCACTTTCCTCACTGGCGTTGTCCTCTGTAATCTTGTTTTCCTCTTCAGAGCATCTAATTCTTGATTAAAACACACTGACGTTTGCAGCTTCTGCTGCCATCTTTGGCAGCCTGTTCTCCTGTGAATTACTTGTCCTCACTCTCAACCCGCGACGCCTTCCGTCCTGAGCCCTGCCCCTGGGGCCGGGAGTCTGGGCCATGGTCCTCTCCTGCCTGGGTCCCTTCCTGTGAAGAAACTGTGCTTTGCTTCCTCTCACCCTCGCACTCACGTTTTCTCATCCAGACCTGCCTCCACCCTGAGATTATGTTGACCCTTTTCATCTTTTCATATCCATCTTGGTTTCTTAATAATTTGTGAAACCAGCTATGCTGTTGTCTTTGTAAGTTTATTCCAAATACGCTAAGTGTGCCTCCTTATCCGGTGCCTGGATTTCAAATCACGCACCAGGCCAGCGTCCAGCTCTTCCATCTGTCTGGGGCCATCCGTTGATGCAGGGTTCCTCTCCTTCCTTTCAGCGCACTCTAATGTGCAGTTTAATTTTGGATCCATGACCTGAGGCCTCGCGTGCCTGATGTGTCACGCAACCTTAGGCTATGATCTCTCTCTTTTGAGGCAACACCAGGCCTTAGGACTAAAGGGCAGAAATTAAGTGGGTTGGTGCGCTGGTGACTCAGTGGCTGTTTTCGGGCATTTTCCACTGGATCACTCTGGTGCCCAAATCCTTACGGAATCTCAGCCAGACAGCGTTGGCACAGGGCCTGTCTGGCACACTGGGCAAGCAAGAGGTCTCTATTGATTTCTTCCTCAATCTATCATTCACTAGAAAAGTATTTATTGAGCGCCTTCTTTCAGTGTGGTCCATCTTAGGCTCATCTGGGGGCAATTAGTATAATTGCAGATTCCTGGGCTCTGCCTGGATCTGATGCACCAGCTGGGCTAGAGGGAGGGCGAAGAAATCTGTATTTTTAAGAAGCTCCCTTGTGATTCTGGGGCCACACCGAAGTTTGGCAGCCACTGGTTCATGTGGCCATAATTACTAGGCCTGGGGAGGGTGAGTCGGGGTGCAGGGTGGAGAGAATGCTGAAGAAAAAGCCTTCAGCCTGTCTCCCCCCACTAGATGGGTTTCCATGAGGTCATACTTTTTCAATATTTGTCTAACGTGAAGTGGTCCACACATAGGGCATCTCGGGGAAGAGGACCAGACCCACTGGCCTTTCCATCCTCCTGAGGGTACTTTGCCTGGTGCCTCCCTCCCCTGCCACTGTCCCTTGCCCTGAGCTGGGGACTTGTCTGCTGAGATCCGTAGAGGGCTTTGGTGGCTTCTACAAAATTTGTGTCAAATTTTGTTTTCAAAATATACCTTTTAACTACCACCTTTCTTTGAATCCAAGATACATACCATTGATGATAAGATCTACTAAACATTTAATAATGGCATTTCAAAGAAGGACAAAACCCTCCTACAATCCATATGTGACATAGTCGTATATTCTGAATTCTAAAACCTTCGGCTGTGAAGAAAGGTGTATCTTAGAATTGAGAAAGTAGAAAATTACAAAAAAATAAAAAACCCCAAAACCCCACAAAACCCTGATTTAAAAAACACACATAATCAATGTGTTATAAACTAAATTTTCACACTTGGAGACCACCCATGGTCATGTTGGCTTAATTTCTTTTTGTGCTGACCTTGGAGCACAGCTCTCTTTACTATTAATATCTCTGCATTCATATGAACTTTGTGTCAATGTGCTGTTGATTAGAAAGCTTGTAGTTCTGTGTTAGTCTTTTTTAAAAAGTCAGGCCTGAGCTTGTTTGCTCACATTAATGATATAAGTGAACACACTATTACTTTTCTGTATGATTCAGGATTTTCTCAATACTGTGAAACTGAAGCAAAATACAGAAATAAACCGGGTGCCAAAGCTGATTCAAGACTGCAATAGTCATCCGTAGCCCCGTCGTCAAATTTTTATCTTGCTACAAACAACCTCATTTTTTGAGTGATTCTATATTAAATAAATTTTTTCTATTATTAATATTTTTATGTTAAATAGGTACTCTATCTTTATGTCAAAAGGTGTCCATTTTTCTAAGTTGTACGCATTGATGTTCTGATGAAGATCTTGTTTGAAGAAATGATTTCTGATGCTGAAGTAGGGATAACGGGTTAGGAACCCTGGTCCCATCTTTCCTGCCTGTGGGCCTTGGGCAGCTTAACCTCTGTGCCTTAGCGTCCTTACCTGTAAAGTGAGGGTAATTATGGTACCTACCTCACAGAGTTGTAATGAGAATTCAGTGAGATAAGCTGGATAAAGCCCTTGGCATATTCCTGGCACACAGGAAGCACTGTGGTGTTATATTATTATTTAGAACAACTTGTAAAGACCGCTCACCTAGTGTAGACAGGCAAAGCATCTTCTGCTGCCGCCCACTGTACAGACCAGACTGGTCCCTCTGTCACTCAGCCTAACTACTTTGTACCTTCCATGTACATCTTTGCCCATCTTGCACCCATGTTCTTTGAATGACCTGAGCTCAGTGTTTCCTCCAAAGCTTTGGTGCCATCTTCTCCACAGAGCCTTCTCTGACTACCCCTGAGAAATTCAAACGAGAGGCGATCTTTCCTCGGAGCACTCTCCCTGAGACCTAAACGTTAGTAGAACTCATTTGGCACTTTCCCCAGATTCCCCTCCTATGAGTTGTCTTTTAGGCGTCTCTGTTCTTTTCCATATCGAAACATCATTCTGTCTTCCAGCACCAGCCACAGTTCCGCAGACCTGTTTAGTATTCAGTAAGTATCCATCGATGGACTGATTTTACCAGGTGGCTCTGTGAACCCACCCAAGGTGCCAATGGCTTCCACACTGCCCACCTCTCAGCCTATGCAGCCCGGGTTCTGTGTTCAGATGAGTGATCTGCTGTCAGGAGCGGCGCTGCTGACGCCTGACAGTGGGCTGCCACCACCATTACTGCTGTCTGCTTTCCCTGCTCCACTCTAGGTCAGCTTCCTGCTCCCTTCTCCTATGAGAAGTGGGGAGTGGAGTAGGGGGTGGGGGAAGCAGTGAAAAGTAGAGGAGGGACGGTAATTTGAGTGTTTACAGAGGGTTTGCTGTAATTACTGTTTGTTTCTGTGACATAGTTGGCCTCCCTGCCTGGGAACCTGGCTCTGAAATGCTCTTAAAGGGACCCACACCCAGGCAATCTGAGAGATGGTCAGGGTCTGGAACAGAAGGAAGAAAATGCATGCCCTGTCCTCTGTGATGAAATGCGACCAAGAACAGCCCAGAGCTGAAGACTCCGTACTCCTACACACACACACACACACACACACACACACACACACACACACACACACGCACGCGCGCACAGGTCTGTTTTTTGACTCCCTTTCCGTTGCTGAATCCACCTTTGATTTGGAATTTTTTATAATCTCCACTTTTTACCTTTGTGAGTATCAGCTTGGGATCCGATACTTACACTGACGATAGGGGCTTGGCCCCTAGATCCTGCCACAAGCCCTGTCATTGCAGGTAACACACTTACCTCCTTTTTTCAATGTCCACTAGATGAATAAACAAATGTTCATTAGTCTTCTCATTAGTAACAGGGTGGGTAATGCCACCTGCGGTGCCTGCCTCAAAGGAGTCATGTAGCAATTATGTGAGCTAACACGTATGAAAGTGCTTTGAAAAATCCACTCAGAGTGATCTTTTTATGACTTTTTGCTTCGATGAGCTGTGTACTTAGAAACTCAGTTTTGTGACGTGAGTGTTTATTTTTTCTCTTATTCTGAGAGTGTCTCGTTGCTTCAGGGGCATGTAAGGCAAATGCTCCCATCACGTTTCCTGTTCCTTGGCATCGTTTGCCGTTAAGTCTCTGTTCGGTGCACTGGGTGATCACATGACAGGTGCTTTTTTCTCAGAAATATAGCATTGTTTATGTTATATACATATTGAGAACCATACCTGTATTTGGTGCAAACATGGCTTCCAAATACCTTTCAAGTGCTCATACCAGTTCTTGCTAACTTGCACAACCTCTGACTAATGGGTGAAATGTCGACAGTAGCAGCTGTGACCGGCTTCTAAGGTGCGTCAGGATTTTTTGTACTTCGTGTGTGTTAGTCCAGGCAGACCTGACCTTTATCTACAGCAGTGTCCCCACATGGACTGGGACTGAGCCCTGGAGAACGTTTTTTACGCCTGGCATAATGAGAAAATAATGGCCATAGAGTTTTTCATGAAACTAGATTTGTTCAACTTGAAATCGAATTGGAAATTTTTAAATGTTAATGTCCTTTCTTGGCAAAATACAAAGTTAGCCACCCTACTGCAAGCCCATATTCTTTTACTTCTGGTTTGTGAAAATTCTCTGACCTGTGAGAGCTAAAGCAATGTGTGGTCATGTAGGTTTTTATCTATCTAATGGATTAATCTATTAATATAATTATCTTGATATAAATAATGTACTTGTGAATGTGCACTGCAGCTTGCTGCTTGAGTTTTCTTGTCCATGCTGGTGACACTGAGCTTTTTACATTCATTTTAACAGGAATTAGTAGTTGCTTATGTGACTTGTCAGCGAAGAATGAATATCTTAGAAAACCAGCTAGGGAATAACATAAGGCAGAGGCAGTATTAGGCATTGAATTGTACTTGGAAGACCGGGTTCGAGTCCAGGCTTTGTTTCTTATTGACGCCCCCCCCACCTCCCCCACACACACCTCTGATCTTCAGCAAGTCACATGATCTCAGTGAAAGTGATTTTCCTCTTCTGTTAAATTGGAACACCAATTCGGTACTTAGTTCATATAATGGTTGTAAGAACTAAATGAGAACGTGTACATGAAAGTGCTTTGTGCACCGAGGTATGCTTTATAAATTGAAGGAATTATTAAAATACTTTAAAGTTTTGAACGGTTATTTATGTTAGGAGGCTTTCTTTAATTGAGCTTCACAATGCACACTTTCCACATAGCATCTTTAAATGTGTTTTGACACATATGGTCAATGGGGTCCCTTGGAAGAGAGGTGGAATGCATATTCAGAATATTGTGAGGATCTTTCTCTTTCCTTTGGGCACAAAGCCTCCCAATACCATGACCTTTTTCAACTGTTTCCTTAATGATGTAAAACAGAGCCACCACTCCCCGAGTAATTTGTATAAAAACAGCAGATTTCTAGGTGGAACAGAAAAGAAAAGGCGTGTGGGAGCTTGAATCCTTTCCCAGGGGACCCCACCTTTATCTGAATGATTGAGGTGCACCCCAACCTGCCCCTGGGGAGTGCTGCCAGTTACAGCTGTCTTACCGAATCAGAGAGCCTACCCTTGGTTGTTTGGAAGGAAAGGCAGGACCCAAAGGGCAACAGGCACGTGCACACCCAGGTGATCACGCCTACCTCACCACCAGTCATCGTCACGTTCAAGCTCTTGGCAGCACATGTCCCCCAAACACGGGCAGGGCTGGGCTAGTCAGTCAGGCTGGCGCATCTCAGTCTACAGCTTCCCTTTATCCCAGATTTCCAGTCAGGGCCCCCTGTCTTCGCTTTCCTCACCTTCCCCAGGTCTCCCACTCTCCTCTCTCTGTGACAGGTTCCTCTTCCTTAGCAGATTGCATCAGAGCGGCATGACACAGCTCCCCAGGGAGCATGCCACCTGAGCAAGTTGGGAAGGAATAGCAGAGAGGCACGCGTGGCTACTAGCCCAGTCATCAAGACCATGCTCCCCAGAGAGGTGGGCGTCCAGGACAGCTTCCTGTAGTCCCTCCTGGGACTGCAGAGTGCATTGCCTCATTGAGCCAGCAGTCTTGGTTTACCCTCTTAGGACAGTGGTTCTCAACCTGTGGGTCGCGACCCCTTTGGGGGTCGAACGATCCTTTCACAGGAGTCGCCTAAGACCATCAGAAAACAAAAAGATATTTACATTACGATTCATAACAGTAGCAAAATTATAGTTATAGAGTAGCAACGAAAATAATTTTATGGTTGGGGTCACCACAACATGAGGAACTGTATTAAGGGGTCGTGGCATTAGGAAAGTTGAGAACCGCTGCTCTAGGACCTCAGCCTACCCAGGAGCACAAACTCCTGTGCTGTTAGAAGCAGCTGTGACCAGCAGCACGCCGAGCCTGGGAGAGTGTGTACTGCAGAGAGTAGTTGCCCGTATTTAGTCTGTGTGTGCATGTGTGTGACAGAGTGACAGGGAGAGTGCGCGCCTCTTTTTTCCCAAGTTATTTATTGCATTTGTCTTACGACTTTCATTTAGAGCTAAATAAACTGCAAAGTAAGTTATTTCAAGTGGATCTTGGGCGTCTTTTAGCAAGTGGGGACGTGGACGGGCGTAGAGGGGGAAAGGTGGGAGATTGGGCTGAGGAGATTCTGAGTGAAGGAGCCAGAAAAAATACATTGTGGCTCCTCCCTTCCCTTCAGGAGGGTCAGGCACAGGATCCTCCTTTGCTGGAGAATCCTAAAGAGCTTTCTGTGTCTCAGGCATTTGAGAAGCAGCCACCTGTGGACACACCTTGATTTACAATTGATAAGTAAATAAATGAAGGCATGGCACAGTCTGCAGTGAGCTGCCCCACCTGGATAGGTCACTCCCCACCTCCTTGGTGCCTGACCCGATCACATCCCTCCCTTATGGGGCCTGGCCCTGTGCAGCCTAACAGAGCAGGCAGCTAAGGGAAAATGCCCTCACAGCATATTGTGGTCACTGGATCCAAATGAGGTTTCGGGGGTCTCATCTCCACAGAGTGGAGTGTCCCCAGGCACGTGCCTGTGTGTGTGTGCATATCCAGCTCCCTGCAGGCCTGGGGAGCTCTTTGTCATCTCAAGGGACACTTGGTAGATCACAATCACTCATAAATCCTCTCTTGTACAGATTTGATAAAGGGTCTTCCTTGAGTACCAGAAGTACTGTACATAATTCATAACACGAAGCGAGTGAAATGAAGCAGAAAGAGCACGAAAGATAATAACTGAGGAATTAAAAGTTTTAAGCTTTGTCACAAGCTGGGAGAATGAGTCAGCGGCACATGTCTTGAGGGAGATCTTTGCACAGGCTGGATTTGGGGTCAGGGCCGAGGTCTCTCAAAGAGGAGGAGGAAGGATACCCAGGAGAAGTCAAAAGGAGGGGGTGTGGAAAAGATGGGGGGAGGGGCAGGGAGGAAAGGGGCAGGTTGGGAGTGGGGGTGAATTCTAGCTCTGTCCTGCCTGCTCCCCTCGCCTCGAAGGAAGAAAATGTCCTGGGGCCTTAATCATCTCCCCATCTCTCATTTCTGTCCTGGTTTAATTAAATTCCTGTTCTAATTTGGAAGACCTTGCATATCTTTTCCTGCCGTGGTGCCCAGTGTCTTTCCTGAGGCCCACCCTTGGGCCCAGAGGAGCTGTGACCTCCGTGGGGACAGGAACCTCTGTGGCTTTTGCAGCCATGCTCCGTTCAGTAGTGAGCAGAGGTTGGACGGAGAGGAGAAAGGGAGCACCTTGCTGTTGTCAGTCACCTTGCTCGCCATGGCTTCATGCCGCCCCTTCCGCTTTTACCACCTGGATTGAAGCCTCCCATTCATGGACCTTTATGTCTTTTTCATGTGTTACGCCTCCTCTCTCAGGGCAAAACACATTTTGCTGTGACCTCTTTTACTCAGTGAGTCCTTTCATGACCGCCTTATTTAAAATTCAACTTCCCGCTTCCCAGTACTCTTTGTCCCCCTTCCTGCTTTCTTCTCTCCAGAAAACTTACCACCAGTTATCGCAGTGTCTATTTTACCCGTTTATTTTATTGAAAGGCTAACTCAGCCCACTAGACTATAAACCTCATGAGGGCAGAAATTTTGTCTCACTGCTCTAAACAGTTGCTGCTCACGTCAATACTGGGCACAAGATGCGTTTTTAACCAATATTTGCAGAATGAATACACGACAGTATGAGTCCATGGGTCAGGGGGAGATCAGTGCACTGTAATGTGTTACAGTGTTTACGGCCCGGGCCGATGCACCAGGCCCTCTGGTGACCAGCGCATTTGTGAGATTGTCGGCTGCCACCAGGGACCTAACCTGTGCTCGCAGAACAGCATTCCTATGCCGGGAGCCAGCTGGCTCAGAGCCACTCACCTGGGTAGCAAGCTGACAGTCCCAGGTTTGAGGTTAGATCAGCCCATAAAGGGCCTCACTGAGGTCCTGTTAACAAAAGCAACAGTCATTCATTTCCGGGTCCACAGATCTGTATTTATGCATGGAGATACCCGTGGGGTCTCTGGCTGGAGGACAGGGACGAGATCACACTTCCTAAGGGAGCCCCCTGAAGCCTTCCTCCAGGCTGCAAGCTGGAGCCCCAGCAAGCCTCAGACACCACAGGGTAGAATGTGAATCTGTGCATGAATTGGAGGTAAGTGAACCTGAAAACCAGGAATGAGAGCCAGTGGCCTTAAGAATTGGGTGACCTCTTGTTTCTAGCCTTGGGGCTGTTGAGTGTTGTGAAAAGACCAGGGTGAGGAATCATAGCAAACATTGTATAGCACATATTAGATGCCAGGCACTGTTCTAAGCATGTTATAGATATAAATGCGCTTGATTTTTTTCCCCAACAACCCTTTGAGATAGGACTATCATATCCCCATTGTACAGTTGAGAAAACCGAGGCCATCTGTTCCCAGAGTCTGTGCTTTTAACCATTACATGACAACTGTCTCAAAATGAGTGTTGCTAAAGGTCCGTTTAGGAGAATTGGGACGTTGTGTAATATGCTTATGTGTTGTATTTTGATTTGTGATATTATTGTAGGGAGTAGCTGTGTGTGAAAACTGACTACTTTATGAGGCATGCATGTGTGAACACTAATTTTATTTCCAAAAGAGAGCAGGTCTTCCCCTCTCCTTCCCCCCCTCTCCCCACTCTGCTCCTAGCTGGAGACTTTGCTCATGACACTTTTTTTTTTTGTATTTTCATAAGAGAGAATGTTCAAGTAGGCTGTCCTTTTGATGAACATCCTGGAGGGTTTGGGACACTTGAAAATTGGTCAGATGCTATTAAACATTTTTCACCTTTGATCCTCTGTACTGAGGAATTCTTAATTACCCAGGAAGGAGTCTATGGTTATTAGAGGAGTCCATCCTATTTTTGTCTCTGCCTGCCTGCCTTTCCATCTCGGGTGATGTGTGTTGGCTCACCATCAGGCGTCCAGGACAAGAGGATAATCAGGTCCGTAGCAGACCACCGTGTGGACCTCTGAAGGCAGCTCAGGCAGAGAGTGATGGTAGAAGGAAGACACACAACACTTAGCTGACACGAAGCCTAGGGATTGCCCTCTGACCTATCCCCCTCCATGCTTTGGCCTCCCCTGTGGGTCACAGCTGGCCAGCTGGTCTCATTCTGGAGGCGGTGGTTTTAAGAGAGGAGCAGGGCTTCTTGTGTTTGCCGGACTCATCCTGATTTGAAAGGAAGGTCGCGTTGACTCTCATGAATGGTGTCCAAATGCCCAGCCCTTGAGCCCCAGTGCCTTCTGAAGCCTGTCCAGGTGACTAGTTCCACCCCTGACCCTGCCTTAGACTGAGATCCCATCTGCCGCCAGGGTGTGGGCCTTTGGGGAAACCTCCCCACTTCTGTCGGCCTTCCTTTTGGGGGAGCAGTCAGGACCCTCAGACCCCACTGCCTTCTTCCAGGTAGATCTGGGTTCAACACAGCACAGAGAACTCCCACCCTTCTTCAGGTGGGACATAATGCTTTGCATGACGAGGGGCAGCTGTGGCATCACTTGGGCATGGGGCCGAGGTGGGCTGCATTTGCCATGGGAAGTGGGAAGGGGAGTGAGACGGAGTGTGGTCGGGCTTGGTCCCTGGAGGCCGTGTTTACATAGGAGGCCAGTGGGTCCTCTTCGCACAGCGCCAGGCCTCACACTGTAATTAGGCTCCTACTGTCACTTTCTAGTGACAAGGGCGAGTCTGCTGCCAAGTCACTTGCGAAGAAATTGGGTCACCTGTCACGATTCCTGTGGGACCGAGGCAGAACTGTGCTTACTGCACACCTTGCCCTACTTACGCCTCCAACTGGATCTGATCCCACATCTCAGCCGGTGGGAGGAGAGGAGGCCTCGCAGGGCCGGTCTGATGGCCTCGGGCTGGGGACCCGGCCCACAGCTACATCCTTTCACCGAGCAGGGAGTTTCTGACAGAGGTCCCGGTGAATTTTTTATCCTTGTCCAATTTGTAGAACAAGGGGAGGACGGTGACCCTAAACCCCTCCTGGTGTGGGAGAGATGAGAGAGGCCCCATTTGTCATTCTGAGCATGGAGGAAGGGATGGGCAATTATGTCTTCTCTCGGAGAGCCGCGCGCTCTCTGTCTCTCATTGATAGCTCTGCTCTGAGAATGGAAATGAGGAGAACTGTCCAGAGACAGAGTGAGCGAGGGAGGAAAGGGAGAGACAAGAAAGGAATTTTGAGTGGGTGCATGCATGCCCATGCACTCATGTACTTACCTGAGGAGACAACTGGGAAGGAAAGAGAAAGAGAGAAATTAGAACAGTCAGGAAGAACGCTGAGGTGGGGAGGAAGAAGAAGGCCTAACCGGACAAAGGAAGGACAAAATGCTGCCTGAAGAGGCAGCGAAAGAACTGCATGTGAGGGGACAAGACAGAGAAGAGGGGAAGGAGTGAGAAACGGGCAGAAGGCAGAGGGGGTCTGGGGACTCGTGTGTGTGTGTGTGTGTGTGTGTGTGTGTGTGTGTGTGTGTGTGTGTGTGGTGCTCAAGCGCTCTGTTTCCCAGGTGCTACGACACCACTTCCCCTGTAAGCCAGAGCGATGCCTAAGGCAGCACTAAAACCTCGAGCCAAAACACATGCAAGCAAAGAATCCCTTTTATTGTGTTTTCTTTATGTGTTTGAAACAAGAATAACAATCAAAAAAGAAGCGCAGGGGAGAAAAAGAGACAGGGAGAGACAATCTGTCAAGGAGGAATGAAAATTTAATCAACACCCGATGTTCTTCGCGGTCCCGGCTCAAGCACAGAACTTATTATCTATCTCTGCGGCTATTTCTGTCACCTCCCAGGGGCCCTCAGAACAGCACCGCCACTGCCCAGAGTCTGGAAGGCAGCGCCTGGGACTCCATGGTCCTGGGCTCTGTTGTGGGTGGGGAGGTGAGAGGGTCGTCTCGGGGAAGCTTTCAGCCCGCAGAGGTTTCAGGCTTTGCCTGGTAGGTACTTACGCAGATGGAGATTGTAGTGTAGGCTTGTATCCTGATGTGCTAGATATAAACTTAACGTCATTTGAGCTTTTAAAACTCAGCCATGTTACCGTTGGTATATGGATATAGATCCGTATATGCTGTTGTATCTCTTGGCAACATAGTGACATGCAACAGTCGCCCCTCCCCTCCCTCTTGAAGGTCATGGCTTAGTGCCACTCACTGTCCTGTTTCCTTCCATCTTTCTGGTTTGCTCCATCTTCTTGGGCCCTCATTTCTTCTTACCCGCTCTTTCTCTAGGCAATGTCGTTGAAAGTCCCTTGACTAGACGCTGATGACTCAAGTGTATATTTCTAGCCCAGATTTCCCTTCTGAACTCCAGGCTTACATATCTAATCACGTACTGCGAGCAACCTTCCTAAATATCTCAGATTAACAGCCTGAAACTGAAGCCTTGACCAACCCGCCACCCCCATCACTGCCTCGCTTTCCAGTCTCCCCACCCCAGTAAACGAGCCCCACCACCTGTTTAGTTGTACGAGTCACAAGCCTCTGTGTCATCCGATTTCCTCCACTCCTTCACCTTCTGTCTCTCATCAAACACCAAGTCTTACGGATGCCACCTCCAAAATACATCCCAGTCTGTCCCCAGTTCTCTCCGCGACAGCTGCTCTCATCCAGCCACCATCTCCTTTCCCCGATGCCTGCGGCCGCCCTGGACTATCTCCCCATTCTTCTCTCTCTTGTGCTTCTGCAGTCCATTCTCTACTCTGCAGCCATAATGATTTTTAAACAATGCACATCCTCCGTGTCGCTTTTCTTTTCAAACCCTGAGTTCCTGTTGCCCTTGAAAGATAGGCAGACATTTTTAAGATGATCTGCAAGGCATGGGGCCTCTGCCAACCTGACTAGCTTCAGTGGCCCTTGCTTTGTGTACTGCGGCCATGCTGGCTTTTGCCAGAATCATGCACCAGCACCCCAGCCCGGGCTCCGCCAACCTCAGAACCTTTGGACGTGCTGCCCTGCATGCACGGAAATGTCTTCCCTCGGGAGCCCCTTCGGTGTCTGGTTAACTCCTACTGGCCTGTCAGATCCCAGTGGGAAGGACATACCCTCCGGAACCCTGAACATCGACCCTAAACAAAAGTCAGCTCTCCCCGGAAATCATACTCATGGCTGTATTTTTCTTTGTAGCATATACCACCATTGTACTGTTCCAGTCATTTGTGTTATGCTTTATGTAATGCTCACCTCCTACTAAATATAAACACCATAGGAGCAGAGCAATGTCTGTCCTGTTGGCAGTGGTGTCTCCAGGAGATGGCTCCCTGCTGGTCCATTGTAGAGACTGGACAAATCAATGAATGTCTTGAACACCACTGGGTCTGGGGCTTTGATTCAAGCACGGGGTGGGGCTGGGGCAGGACATTCAGAAAGGCATAACAGAGGGTCCTTGTCCTTAAGACCCCTTCCTGCCTGGCCCTATTCTGTTGTGTGTATCTGTGGAATCCCGGCACATCCTGTGGCATCATGACCACCTAATTAATAGCTGCATGTTCTTGGCCGTGACGCTTGTTCTCTAGAAGCTTCAGCTCTTTGCAAAATGCGAATGAGATTATTAATGGTAATAATACCTTGTCTATCTTTCAGGGTTGTTGTGAGGAAAAGATGAGTTCATTTATGTCAAATTCTTTGAAAACCGTAACGCTCCACAAAGTGTTGGAATTAAGTCAGGATGCTGGGGATTGATGAGAGATGAGCAATCACTCTCAGCCACAGTGGGAAAGAAAGTTTCTTAGAGGAGGTGGGGTTTGGAAGGAGGCTGCAAAGATGGTGTCGCGGGCAGGATCCTGACAGGAAACGGAAGGTACCTTCAGCTGGGGTATGAAGAGTATTTAATGAAGGGATATGAGGAGATGTGGACAGCGCCAAGAAGCCATGATACAGTGGGCCGCCATTTCCACGCCTGGGCCTGAAGGCACAAGGCAAGGAAATGGGACCATGAGAGCCCAGTGAGGGCCCGGAGCAGGGGAGAGGGGCTGCCAGCGTGTGATCACAGAGGGACCGAGCCCAACCAGAACTGCCACACTGACACCGGAGGCAATTGGGAAAGACATGCCCCCAACTCTCTCCTGCTGCTGGTGCCTTCTGTGATAAGCTAGAAGGTTAGGGCCAAGTGATGCAGCTGGCAGGTGCTGCCTCTCAGGGCACAGGGAAGGGCGGGGCCTAGATGGGGGAGGGGCAGGCATCCTGAGAGGTGAATAGCCCACAGATGGATACAATTTGGGAAGACGTGAACAAGGAGCTGGGAGGATGTCCAGGTGAGGATAATGATCTGAGCAAAAGCAGAAAGGCTGGAACATATCTAGGGAGGCGCTGATGAAATCAGTGGGAAAACAGGATTTAAGGAGGAGGTAGCGACCGAACCACAGAGGCTGCTGGTCATCCGGCTTGCATGGTTGGGTTTTATATTGCCCGCAAGGGAAGTTAAAGGAGATGTTTCAACAGAGAAGACCCATTATGAAAGCGCTGTTTGGAGGAATGTTTGAGGCAGAGGTACGTGGATTAAGGGACGCAAGGAGTGAGTGACTCCAGGCTGTTGTGGTGGGGCCTGATGGGAGGGGACGGGGGCTGAAGGAGAGCCCAGTGAGAATGGAAAGAGCTAGATGAACACAAGGATCATTGGGAATGGATGAGACTTGGATGTGAGGTTGTCACCCACCAGGATATCCACAGGAGACCCAGGGGCACCGAGAGGCCCTCAATCCTGGCATTTCTGGGCAGGATCCCTTTGCTTGCCTCCCTCTCCCCCCCCAGTTTTATGCCAGGAGGCTTTGTGACGAGTGCTTTTCTCTTCTCTTCCTTGGGGCATCTCTGCTGTAACGGCCTGCTTTCTTATTTCTGGAGGCCTCTTCCACATTTCTGATTACTGACTGCCCATTATTACTGTAAAACTCAGGCATGACGGACGGAAGGCTTCTGAGCCTGTGGCCTGGGGCGGTGCTGTCTCCTGACTATTTCAACCTTCTGTCCTAGCCCAGACCAGGAACAGGCAGGCAGGTTTAGACCCAGGAGACAGCCACACCCAGAGGGGGTTCCCCCAGGGTCTGCAAAGGGTATTAAGCTTGGGGAGAAGAAATAGCATTTTTCTTTCCTGGCTTTTCTCTTAGCTTTACTCAGCAGGGCCTGCTCCTGTTCCTATCTGGTGGGTTTCCTTTATTGTAATGCCAATTCTTATTTAACATCTGCCAGGCACAAAAGGTACATCGGGACCAGGTGGAAACAAAGTGAAATGCTGGAGGTGCCTCCTGGGCTTAGGCCTCAAATAAGACAAACAAGAGAATAAAGCCTCGCCCCAGGAGATGAGGGCCCTGGGAGAAAGAATGGCGGTGGGGCCGGCTGGCTTTCTTTCTGGCTGTCTGGCCCCCTTGTCTGTGCTTTGTTTCTTTAAAACCTCTTATTTGAGAGACGTTTGTGTTTTGTTTGTTGTTTTGGTCAGTGGTAAGGGAATGGAGGCAAGATGTTTGGAAAGGATGGAGTTTGATGGGGCATGTTAAGCAGGAACCAGCGAGGTGTGATGGGGAAGCGTTGAGGAAACTAGCCCCGAGTGTGGCAGAATAGAAAAAGCAAGGGAAGCACAGAGTGGTGAGGTAAATGGGGCACCCGGGTTCGGTGTGGGAGAAGGATCTCTTGGACAGGGTGGGGAGTTGGGGAGGGCTTTGCTTCGCCGCTTGTGTACAAGTTGTAAGAAAGTTGCTAATGAGCCCATGCAAATTACAATCATTAATTCATCGTGTCATTTAGCGCTGTTTTGCTCCTTTATGCATTATCTTATTTAATTTTCACAACAGTTCTATGAGAGAGAACTCTGAGCTTCAGTCTGTAGTTGACAGTGAGTGAGTAGCTTGCTTAAGGTCACGCAGCTGGTAAGCGGCACAGGTGAATCTCATATTCAGGTAGCAAAATCAGGATAGCTGAGGCATCTGCGAGTACAATTCCTCACTGATTGGATGGAGTCGGAGGAGGGTTGTCAGCACAAGGCAGCTCTCCACCCCACCCCACCCCCTCCCATGTGCTTGGAGCAGGCCCAGTGAATGGTCAAGGAAGGCTGCAAACAGCCCCATGAGTTGGGCGTGTAGAAAGCCTCTTCCTGACTCGGAGCCCGTCCTCTTACTCTGAAACCCATGATGGTTCGAGCCCCATGTTGTGCAAGAAAAGAGGGGGCAAGCTTTTGCCTCCAGGTTGTCCTGAAAGCCAGCCCTCTCACAGTCCCTACACATAAGTACCAGCTGGATAATTTTCCAGCCATTCCTCTCACCCCTATTCTAAATCATACACCAGTAGCCTGAGCAGAGAAGCTTGAGAAGGCGCCGCCTTCCACACAGATGTTTGGGTAACTGGGGGATCTACAGAATATATATGAGGCCATCTTGGGAGATACCCGAGGGCATATCTTTTTCTACAGTGCTTGCTACCTCGCTAGTTCCAGAAAAGCCAGCCGCAGAGGACAATATTCTGTACCTTTGGTCTTTAAATTTGACGTACCAAAGAGCCTTAATTTTTCTTTGCAACAGAGGGAAAAGCTCTGACCAAGCGTTGTTTCTCACACTTAAGACATTGAAAAACTTGAAAGCAGGCCTGTAAACTTGATCATCTAAAGTCTTACTTGTAAAGACACATACTCAGGGAGCTAGGTCAGCACTGGCGTTCTGAGGCTCGAGAAAGCCTTATTCACACTGTGGTGAGTTCCCCAGCCTCTGGGGCATCTGAGCTCTTGAGTTTATTCCCATGGAGCCCTTCCATGGCCAGCTCAGCCCCACGCCCAGCCGCACACAGCTTTGCTCTGGTGTCTGTGCAAACAAATGAGCTTTTACTACACACTAAGCGCTATGTTGAGGGCTTTAAACCCATTATTCCCAACTCTTCCAACCACTGTGATATAGCATCATTACCACTTTTTAGCTGAGGGAACTGAAACTCAGAGAAGCTGGTAACTTACCAAGGCCACACAATGAGTAGGTCTGTCTGAAGTCCGTGCCCTCAACCTCCACCCAGTTATGACAGACCTGCCTCCTGCTGCGCAGTCGCCCTTCAGGGAACAGTTCATCTGATAATCCATCTCCACAACCGTGAGCATGAGAGCCAGGCCTTGGAAAAATGATGCAGTGTGTCTTCCAGCTGCCAGCCTGCCTTTCCTGTCCCATGTAAACCTTTTGTAAAACTCCCCACCCCTATCACCGTAATCAATACATACTTGTCTCTTGGTACTTCCGTATCAAATTCTCTTCCTCGTTCATTCATCCATGTCATCAACCGACTTATTGCATGCTTACTATGCACTGGGAACCATTGTGGGCACTGCTCTGAGGAAAGGCCAATTTTAGTTACTTACACTTGTTTTACTTGAAGTCAGTGTTTTCTCTTGGAAAACAATTGCTGCTAAGGACTTCTAATAAAAAAAATGGAAGGCCTTGTCAATTATCAGGCCGGTGGCAAGATGTTCTGGGTAGGTACCCCTCTGCTGTCAAAGCCAGACAGTTGCCTTTGCTCCTCAGGATAAGATTGACTTGAGGTACAGAGGTGCATTCATGCATGATTTGGATCCACCTCCAGAGGCTCTGTCTCACTTGATCTGTAGATTCAACAGGGGCAAGATGCTTTCACACATAGAAATCAGCCCTCAGCCCCTGGCCCCACCCCTGTATTGGCTGCTGGGAAGAAACTGCAGGGTCACGTTTACTGCCTTCGTTATCCTAGTGTTAAATTGTCAGTTACTCAACATTGAAAGATCCTGTGATTAGATTTTTCGCTGGGCAGTTGGCTTATGTTACAATTCTTAAGTGAGAACCACTCGTATCTGGTCATTCTGTTATAGTATACAACCAACTCTCTCTGGTCACCCTTGGCGAAATTTGACCTGTGGACAAACTTTTCTGTTATAACATACAGGGGGTAAAATGAAGTATCCTTTAAAAACACAAAAATCAGGGACATAAGACCTCCCTCTGAATGTCAGCACACAAAGCTAAGATTGTTAAATCACCTTCCTGTCTGTCTCTCCCAGGACAAATCACAATACTGTTAGGGGATTAACATAGTGGGCAGGGATGGGTGGTGGTGGAGAGAAATGTGGCCCTCAGAGGGGTGCTGGCCACCTGTGCAAGCAAAGGAAAGAAGAACCCTAGAAGAAGCATAGGTAGGACCCATCCCAACACCTGTAGGCAAGGTGCCCCTTGTCAGGGCAGGACTTGCTGATCTGTCTGGGACTTTTACTCTCCTGGAGGGGAGTGGCTAATGCTGCTGACCTTTCCAATCATGGACTCTCTCTCCTTGCTCTGAGAAACATTTCAATGACAAATTGGCTTCGCTGGTATCTTACCCGTGTGAGGGTGATGGGTTAACTTGAGCACACATAGGCCCTGGTTCCTGTGTGGGTTTTATTTGTCCCTGGAAAGCTTGGTCATGGTGAGTCTGACCTGAGAAATCAGTTCTTAGGGCTGGGACTCAGATTTGTGAACGACTCATGCTCGGGGCCAGATTTTGTAGTATATGAAATTTATTCAGGGAAATGTATCACTGGGGACCTCCTAGAGGTCTGTCTGGCACTCAGGTGATAGCCTTTGTTTTGTTTTGTTTTGTTTTAACTGTATTGGGGAACAGTGTTTTTCCAGGACCGTCAGCTCCAAGTCAAGTAGTTGTTTCAATGTAGTTGTGGAGGGCGCAACTCACCTCCAAGTCCAGTTGCTGTTTTCAATCTAGTTGTGGGGGGCACAGCCCACCATCCCATGTGGGAATCGAACCTGCAACCTTGTTAAGAGCCCATGCTCTAACCAACTGAGCCATCAGGCTGCCTGTCGGCAGCTCAGCTCAAGTTGTTGTCTTCAATCTGGTGTGGAGAGCGCAGCTCACTGGCCAATGTGGGAATCGAACCGGCAACCCTGTTGCTCAAAGCACGTGCTCTAACCAACTGAGCCACCCGGCTGCCCTGACAGTGTCCCTTTTCTGATTTGATGCCACCAGCCTCTGGGTCATCTTCAGTAGCAGTCAGTTGGGACACTCTCATGGAGTGTAAACTCACACACACAGAGATCACACTCGTATCTCTTTCCTGCATAATCACTATCACCTTCGATGCCAAACATGATAGATACCCCCTCATTCACTTTTTGAGTATCTACAAAACTGTCAGGTTGACTGAGGAACTTTTCCTACCTCAAGGTCATGAAGATCTCCTGTTTTATATTCTACATGTTTCATTGGTTTATTTTTCATATTCAGTTTTCAGTTGACTCAGAATTGACTTTTATGTATGTTGTGAGTGGGAGTTAAGATTCCTTTTTTTCTTCCTCATCTGGATGTCCCATTGACCTCACAGTATTTATTGAAGAGACTATTCCTTCTTTATTACTCTGTCACCTTTCATAAATGACATCACCATAGATGTATGAGCCTGTTTCTGGATTCTCTATTTTGTTTCATTGTGTCTCTTTGTCTTTGCACCAAATACCACAGTTCCTCTTTTTTTTTTTTTAAATTGGGAAACAGTGTGTTTTTCCAGGACCCATCAGCTCCAAGTCAAGTAGTTGTTTCAATCTAGTTGTGGAGGGTGCAGCTCAGTGGCCCATGTGGGGATTGAACCGGCAACCTTGGTGTTATGAGCACTGCGCTCTAACCACCTGAGCTAACGGGCCACTCCCCACAGCTTCTTAATAATTGTAGCTTTATATTAAATTCTGATATGTGGTAAGGTAATTCCTCCAAATTTTTTTTTTTTAGGTTTGTCTTGGCTATCTTTTTCTTCTCTTAGCATTTTTCCATACATATATTTAGAATTGTCAATTTTCATGTAAAAAAAATCCTGCTGAAATTTTGACTGGGACTGAATTTAATCTGTAGATTATTGGGGAGAATTGACATTTTTACAATACTGAGCCATTCTATTCATGAACACAGTACATCCCTCCATTTATTATATGTACTTTAATTTTTCTCAGCGATTTTTGTAGCATTCTATGAAAAGTCTGATGCATCTTTTTATTAAACAATGCTCTTTCAATGCTCTTGTAATAGGTATTATTTTTAAAGTTTGTTTTCTGATAGTTCTGATAGTTTGCTAGTATGTCAGCATACAAATAAATTTTGTATATTGAACTTGTATCCAGCTGTCTTGCTAAATTCACTTGTTTTAATAGTATATCTGAAGATCCTTTTGGATTTTCTGCATACATAATCATGCCATCTGCAAATAATGATAGTTTTATTTCGTCCTTTCCAATCCTTATATATTTCTCTTTCGTATTGCACTGGCTAGGACCTCCAGTACAAATTAAATAGAAGTGGTAAAAATGGGTGTTCTTTTCTTATTCACAGTCTCAGTGGGAAAGCTTTCAGTATTTTCTCATTAAATATGATGTTTGCCATCGGCTTTCATGTATAACGTTTTTCAGGCTACGAAAGTTTCCTTCTGTTCCTCAATTAGTTTTTTTTTTTTATCATGAGCAGAGGTTGAATGTCATTAAATTCTTTTTTTCTATTTATTGCATTGATCACGATTTTTCTCTCTATTCTTTTAATATAGTGAATTACACTGATTTTCCAGTGTTAAACTTTCAATCCTGGACTAACACAACTTTGATGTGCTATGAATTTTCTATATCACTGGGTTTGACTTGCTATATTCTAGTTTAGGATTCCATTATCTGTGTTCATAATAGTGATTCGCCTGTAATTTTTCTTTTCATGAAACGTCCTCGGTAGGTTTTAATGTCAAGATTCGGTTTCCCTTATGAAACAAGATATGTTCCCTCTTTTTTCCTATTCTTTGGGAGAATTTGTAAGATTGAGGGGTTGAAGTTGTTTCCTTATAATTCATTCATGAAGCTATCTGGGCCCGGCTGGGTTCTCCACCTCACCCCAACCCTCCCTACCTCCCATCCCGTCCCCACCCAAAGTTTTATTTTTAGTTGGAAATTTGTTTAACAGTGGAAAAATCAGTGTAATTCACTATATTAAAAGAAGGAAGGAGAAAAATCGTCATCAATGCAAACATTATTAATACAGAAAAGAATTTAAAGTTTGTTTTGCTTTGTGATTTTTTTTCTAATTAAAGACTTAATTTCTTTGCTAGCCGTCAGACTATTAAGCTTTCCTACCTCTTCTTGTGTCACTTTTTTAAGTTGTGTTTTTAAAAGAATTCACCCATTGCATCTTAATTTTCAAATGTAGTTGCATAAAGTTGTTAATCATACATTATTATCTTATTTAATGTCCATAGGATCTGTAGTGATGTCCTTTTTTTGTTTTGTTTTTCATTTCTAATATTGGTAATCTCTGCCTCTCTTCTATTTGTTTATTTTTTCATCAGTCTTGCTAGAGGTTTATCAATTTTATTAGTCTCCTCCACCAATTTTGGGTTTTGTTGATTTTCTGTATTATAAATTTATTTTTATTTTTATTTCTGTTCTTTATTATTTCCTTCTAGTTTTGAGGAGTTTAGTAAGGTATTCTGTTTCTACCATTCTGTGCATCTTTATATTTAAGATGTGGGGGGTTTTTTATAAGTAATTTTTGTCTTTTAATTGTTGTCTTTACGTGCCTGTTGTGTTCATTTTGGCAAGCTGTACCAGGAATAGAACCTGGCACATCCTAAGTGTTACACTAGAAAATAGTGACTGGATGAGTAAATGAGTATCCAGGTCTTTGTCAAGAACAGGAGATTGGGACAGAGATAGCCCCGGGATCTGAGTTTGTCCAGCCACAAGTGAACCGGTGCTGCTCCCTTGGGTGCCTTTGTTCTCTGGTTGCCCCTCTGACTATGAGTAAGCCAGCTCTCATGCTTACCTGTTTCTTACCGATCCCCTTATCAAGGACTTCTGCTTGCCTCCTTCCTCACCCCCATCACGCGCAATTGCAGCAGTGAGCGGTTCTGCAGGCCTGAGGGTATACCATGTTCTTTGCGATGTTTCTGAAGGCCCCTCCTCTTCAGGGTTCTCCCAAGGAAAGATTGCCTCCCACACCTCTCTCCATTACAAAGGAGCCCAAATGGCTCTGAGTATTTTAAGGGGCACAACGTTGTGACAGTGACAGAGTGATATGGTATGAGCACAAGAGCACAATGACTCCTTTGGGAGTGCCATTAAGGCTTTTCATGTCATCTGGATGACTGCTGCTTTGTCCACATTTAGCTGGGTGAGCCCCAGAGTCGAGGGAGCTTATTTTCAGTGTGGGAAGAAAAGCTTCTTGGAACCTCATAGCAGCTCCTTTTTTTAAGACTCCAGACTTAATATGGCTTTTCCCCACTGCCGTGCTCCAGAGGACCAAAGCTGCAGGCACTAGGTCCCTGCATGACATTTAACTTGTCTATAGCAGTGTTTTGAGTGTTCCAGATGAACCAACCATGAGTTGGCTGTGTGCCTGTATTTATGTGGACATGTGAGATGGAGGGACTAGATGAACGAGAGAGAAACGTTCTTAGGAAGAGTAGACAGACAAGGGATGAGAGTGGGCATGGCAGATTAAGATTAATGATGGTAGAAAGGACATCAGAAAATCATCTGGTTGAGTCCTCTGTTCTTGGGTAGGTCAAGTACCCTCATCTATATTTCATAGGCAACACAGTTGATACCCAGAGATGCTTCATTACTTGGTAAAGAAGTTAAAATCAGATTCTGCTAGATTATCAGTTTCAAAGATCAAAGGCTCTATTTCCCTTGATCACTGTTGTATCCCCAGCACCTATTTCAGTGCCTAGCATATAGAATGTGCTCAATAAATGTTTGTTGAATGAGCATAACTGCTGCTAGTAAAACTTTCCTCAAGGTTGCTCTTGCAGAGTTTCTTCAGTGTCTACATAATCTGATCCTAAAGTATTTCAAGATAATCAAATTTTTTGAGTTATAGGTGCACAGTGGTAACAGGCAAAATAAATGGCTTCAGTTTCCTAACTTAGAGTTCATTCATATAACCAAGTTTTATTGAGCATCTGTTATGTACCAGGCACTGGTATAGGTAATGGGGATATGGCAGGGAGCTGAACAATCCAAAGTCCTGCCTTCATGGAACTTACATTCTAAACAATATAAAAGCTAAATAAATACATAAACGATATATGTAGTATAATGGAAGGGGATATGATCCAAAGGGATGTGCAGTTTTGGTAGGAGGACCTGATGGTACCATTTTATAAAGGCTAGTTAGGAAAGGCCTCAAAGAGGAGTGGGCTTTTGAATAAAGACCTAAAGAAAGCTAGGGATTGAGACGTATGGCTATCTGGAGGAGTGAGCATCCTGAGAAGGAACAGCAGGTGTGAAAGCCCTGAGACAGAAGATTTAGAGAAGTCGAGGGAGAGCTCAGGGGACAGTGTGGGGACAGCTTATCACCAAAAGGGCAGTAGTAGGAAATGAGGTCAGATACGGGGAGTCAGGTCCTGTAGGTCATGATGAGGCTTTGACTTCCACTTGGGTGAGATTGAGGCCTTTGGAGAGCTTTCAAAGCCACAAGGACATGATTCAGGACCCCATTAACGGGGTCACTCTGGCTGCTGTGCTGAGAACAGACTGAAAGAGGGCCAAAGTGGAAGGAAAAGGGAGAGCCGTTAGAGGCTGTTGCAAAATTCCAAATCAGAAATGATGGCGACTTAGACCAGGGTGGTAGCGGTATGGGTGGTGAGGGGTCAAATTCTGGATAGGTGTGGAAGGAAAGGTTGATGGATTTATTGATGGACCAGAAGTTGAATGTGGTGGTGGGGGCGGGAGGGTGGTGGGGGATTTGAAGGTTTGGGGCTTGAACCACTAATCGAATGGCACTGTAATTACTAAGATGGGGAAAATTGTGGGAGAAACAAGCTTTTGAGGCGTCTAGCAGGAACTCAGTTTTAGACATGTTATGTTTAAGATGGCTATTGGACAACCACAGAGGAACTTGTAGGCAGCTGGACATGATTCTGGAGTTAAGAGAAGAGATTAATGGGGAACATATATATTTCTGGGTTGTTATAGCATATAAATGGTTGTACTACTTATTTTTGTTTAATTTTATTCGTATATATATTTATTATCGCATATAGATGGCCGTGAAAATTAGATGAGATCAAAGTTGATGTCATGAGTTCCATTAGTATATGGCCCAGGTAGGCTTTCCTTTTTGGGGAGCCATTCATTTCAGGATCACTAGCCAGGTTAGATGTCCAGTGCAAATACATGTTAACTATACAGGTGAGCCTGGTGAGAGAAGGGATGGGTCAGCTAAGCCAGCCTCACTACTGGGAAAGCAGTCTCGTGGTGAGTCAGCTGTGGCATCATCCTTGCTGTGAAGGGGAGTACATCCTGACTGCTGTGACAGATATGCAGATACAGCTCACTTGGATAATGCCAGTTTACCATGCTGACATCCACATGTTGAGACATGGGCTGACATGTGCACTTGAATTCATTTCTTGTTTTTCTTAGGGTTTATTCATCTCACGGTGAAACTGAGGTTGAGGTGACAGATGGGCCAGAGAGAACCCAGATCAAAGCATGCTTAGGGCTGGTCAATAGCTTACTGCCCATGAAGCTGTGAAGACAGCTACTCCCCCCCGCATGCTGTCAGAAGATGTTCCCTTCCAAGGAGTCCCAAATGGATCGCACTACATTCATAGCAAGGGGGTGGGTACTGAGGGTGCAAAGAGGTAGAAGACTTAGAGAATTCTCTTAAGGGCCTTATTATCTGGTGGACTTACATGGACATTCAAACGATAATGCAAGAAGGCGGATGTGAGAAGGCAAGGGCATTGGTATAGACAATGTGTGTCATGAGGAATGCAGAAATAAGAGACACTCCTGAGTGTCATGGAGTTGGAACGGCTCATTCTCACAGGGGATGAGGTATGAGCTGGCCTTGGAGTAGTGGACGGATTTAATAAGTAAAAGAAAGATGGGGGGACTCCCTTATGTGGTTGTGTGGCAGAACATACACAGCTCTAAGCAGTACCCTATGTGTCCTAATCATGTGTACCATCAGTGGCCCCACGACTGAAACACTTCAGAGGGAAGAAGAAAAAACAAGGAGGTAGAGCTGGGCATGAGATGGTCATTTGTGTGATGCTAGTCAAGCATCCCTTTACTGACTCAGCAAATATTCATTGTCTGGCATCAACAAGCAGGCCACATAGACAGTAGTGGCGAATTCGTGTAGGAAAGTCGTGGCAAATATGTGTGGTTGGTGCTACATTATGGGAGGCCTTGACTGTCACGCTAAAGAGTTAGAGCTTTGCCCTGTGGACAGTCAGTAGACTAGACATTTTTGCTTAAGAGATTGAATGTTTTAAAAATAGTGTTCTAGAACGGTATCTGGGTAGCAGTGTGCAGGCTGGCTTGGGTTAGGAGGTGATTGGTGGTAGAGGAATGAAGGACGTCCATAGGGTGGGGGAGGAGTTGAGAGTGTTTAAATAATGCAGTTCGGGTTAATGGAAAGGCAAGGAACCATTTCCAAGCTTAGAACCACAGGGCTGATTGTACATTAGCCAAATAGGTGCTTGTTAAGTGCATACTGCAGTTCTCTAATACATGTAAGGGGAGATGGGGAAAAAAACGTTAAACAAATGGCTGCCTCCCTCAATGGCTCAAAGTCTAACTGAATATAAAATGCAGTCTACATTGCAAGTCCATCTGGCAATAAGAGAGGACAACTTAGATAAGCAGAAAGAGATAGGGTAAATAAATTTAATAATTGCCAGGACAGCTAGCATTTATGGAGCTCCGTAATGGCTTAAAACATGCGCCTATATATCACACTTGATTCTCACTACAACCCTGTGAGATCGGTATTATCCCAACCTTACAGTGAGGAAACCACGATGCTGAGAGGTGGAATAGCCTATTATATCACCCTGCCTGGAAGTGGCAGGGCATGTCTCAAGCTCTTGACTGCTGATTCCAGAAATGATGCATTTTCTTCTTCCATGCTGCCTTGTGCTACATTTTGTGTAGCTCCACTGTAGCCATGGAAACCCTGCAGAAAGTATAGGTAGGATTGTGTGTGTGCACGTGTGTATGTGTATGTGTGGAAGGGATGGGGACATTTTCCACTACTAGCTCTGTTTCATGGGGTGGGGTCCTGATTCTTGTCAGAGTCCTTGCCAAGTTTGGTTTCTCTACAATGCATGTGTCTACTCACAGAGCCAGTCTTATGAGCCATGGTGAAGGTCACGCTCAGCCCCACCATGAGGGGCATCTGAGACCCTGCTGAGCTAAGACCTCCAGAATGGAGCCTCTCTCAGTGCCTCAAGGGCCTCTGGCCTAATTATAGTGTCCACGAGTAGCAGAGTCCTTACTTCCTTCTGGATGTTAGGTCAACAAGGTCTCCTGGGCACTGGTCCATCAGAGCTGCCTCGCTTTCATTTCTGTTCTCAGGGTTTTTTGGGTGTATCCAAGGTGAGATACTCCATTTTTTCCTCCCAAGAGTCTTCCATAGTCACCTGAAACTCTCAGAAAGCCAGCTCTTGACGTAGTAGAGGGCTGTTCTTATTCAAGGATTCAAGGTTCTTTTGTTATTGAATCTTCTCTGATTATGAAGGCAATATTAGAGTAGTTGGTAGGTGTATTAGTTTGCTAGAGAAGCCAAAAAAAATACCACAGGCTAGGGGATTGGAGGGGAGCTTACATGAGTGAAATTTATTTACAGTTCTGGAGGCTAGAAGCCCAAGATTGAGGTGTCAGCAACTTTGGTTTCTTCAGAGGCTTGTCGGTGGCCATTTCTTGCTTTGTCCTCACATGGTCTTTCTCTGTGTGTGCATGTTTCACGTGTCCATATTCCCTCTTCTTATTAGAACACAGTTGGATTGAATCAGGGCCCACACTTGTAGCCTCATTATAATGCATTCACCTCCCTACAGGCCTTACCTCTAAATACAGTCACATTCTGAGATACTGGGAGTTAGGACTTTAACATATAAATTTGGGAGACACTGTGCAGCCCATAACAGTGGGCAAACCCTTTCTTACTCCACGATTCATCCTTCTGTTGTCTTCACTCCCCCCAACACCTTTTCTGAGAGTCCATTTGGGCTGGATCCAGAGGATACGAGTAAAAGTGTGGGATCTGAAGTGGTTGCTTAAAACCCCTACACAATAAATTCCTCAAGGACAAGGACCATACCTAATATTTTTTTCTGCCAGAGTTTAGCAGAGAAGAGACACAGAGTAGGTTCTCAAATGTTTTCTGCGTGATTAAATGATTAGGAGACTTGTCTGAAGCATGGCTATTTCTTTTGCTCCATAAATTTGAAATTTCTGTTGAATCAAATATAGTACTTAATAGACTGTTGTATAGATTTTGCAAATTATGAATTTGAAGAAATCAAACTGCAATAAAATACATTTGAAATTCAAACAATATAGAACTAATCCCATGTTTCTGAGATGCGTGACATAAAGCAAAGGACCCTGGAGCAAAGTTAGAGTTCTGATTCCTGCTCTGCCCTGCATGGGCTGTGAATCTTGGGAAGTTACTCAGCCTCTATTGGGACCTTTACCCATGTGAAAAATGAGTAGATGGACTCTCAGATGACAACTAGGTTTCACATTGCATGCACTTTAAGCCAGTGGATTTGGTTGCCTGGAGAAGGATTCTGAGACCATGTCCAAACCCATCTTTGAAGAGTATTTTGAATGATAAGCTATGTCTACCAAATGCATTGGAGGAAGGGGAGGTGGCATTAGTGGAGATGTTCTCTGATGTCACACTGAGCAATAAAGTTCTATGAATTTATGATTTAGTAAAAGCACTTCAGAAACTTCAGGGGCCCCATAATCATCATGAACATTTGCTTGCATTGTACCATTGAAATATAGGAGTGTGCTTATTGACAGAGATTTCTGGTCAACCAAATGCTAGGTGAGTACATAGGGTGTGACTTGATCTAAATTCAGGAAAACATGTGCGAGGCGTAGGACTTCCATACGTAAACTTGTTTAATTGCATTGACGTAAAAGGTGCATTTAAGAGGATAATGAGAGTGGTTATCTCTAGGTGATGATTGTGGGTAATTTCCATTTTCTTGTTTGTTTTTCTGTACTTTTCAAATGTTCATGTATTACTTTTATAACTAGGAGAACAAAATCCGATAAAAAAAAATAACATCCTAGCAGGGTGAAAGAACAGTGAAAAATTTCAAAGTTCAGCTCCTTTCAACAAACATTTATCCATATCATTCAATACATATGGACATTTACAATATTACAAATAAAGTAATGATGCATCAAGATGGAGAGTTGTTCAGAGGATGTTTTACAGGAGAGAACGCTATGGAACCAGGCCTCATGGAAAGAGCAATGATAGAATATGGAAGGTGAGCATGTCAGGCAGAGGAAACAGCACCTGTGTTTGGAAAATGGAACGTGTTATCAATGGATTGTGAAAGGTCAAGTTTAAGTATATGGGAGGAATCCTGTCTGGGAGTGCAGGGAGAGAAGCCTCAATAGACAGATTGGGCCCAGAATGTTGTGCTCATGGCCCCTAATTGGTGAGTAGAGTGTAGCCACTGCAGAGTTCTGAGCAGAGAAAGCCATAATGGAGCAGTATGTTGGCAAGACGGACGGTGGGTTGCAAAGGACTCAGCAGGCCAGCCAGTAGTTGAGCTCTAGGGGAATGCTGTCAAGGCATTTCAGAGTTTAGAAAAAGGCCTTTCAAGATGGTAGATGCTTCTGTGAACACCAGGCTTCACCCCAGTGTTCTTATTACACATTAGGGCGAGTGTGAGCTTTGAGTTGTCACTAACATGCTTATCCAGTGGGTGGGACTAAAGGTTGCTAAACTTTCTGGAGTTGTGCTACAATAATTTCATTGTTTTAGCGTGGTGTCTTGCCAACCCACTCCTGCTTTCTCTGTCTAGCCTTCTTCCACCCTGCTACTGACATTTAGTTCATATTCACTTTAGGATGAAAGTGAACTAAATTATTTCTGTATTACACATCCAAGAGCATGAGCAATCTACTGTAATGCTGTAAGTCAGAATCATGGGATTAGTTAAGTGATGTTTCTTAAAAAAAAAAAAAGAAAAAAGAAAAAAAATCACTAAGTTAGATGGGGTGATGAGGTGCTGAGAGGGGGCTGTGTGTCCTTCAGGTGGTTGGTCAATGTCCGTAATCTTTGGACCCTGTCCCAGGTGAAAAGCTGAAGTGTCTTTCCATGTGCCCAGCTCTGAGCTAGCACCGGTGACCACTGAGGCATCTCAGGAACTTTCCATGTTCTCAGATTCTTCAGCATCCCTGGGGAATGGGAACACTCATTCCCAGGAATACACGAGACCATATTGGGGAGTACCCCCCACTGCACTTAGAGTAGAAGCAGGGGCTTATTTCTAAAGAAAGACTGTATATCTTTTTCTATTAAATATCTGAAATCATTTCTCCCATGGGGCTCACTGCCGGTGGCCTTCTTTGTTGTCTCATAGTTCAAAAACATGTTGCTTCTGGAAGGTGTGAGTTTGAAGTATGAATGCTCTCACGTGAATCATTTTTATCCTAGAGAAGTCTTTTAGGTGGGGTGTTGATGTCAAGATTAATGCAGAGAAAATTGGCTGTGGTTAGGGCTGAAGGGTAGTGATCCTCCCCAAACTCATTAAAGAGTCTGAAAAATGAATATTGAGAATTGATCCTTGACCAAGCCCATTTGTCCCAGAGTGAAACATGGTAGCTGGGAAATGGCGGCTCAGCAAGCCTGAAGTGTAGGCGGGCCTGTCTTTATGAACCAGGCATGCTCTTGAAATTTGGTGTCAATCAGCTTTTTGTGAAAAAGCTGGAATCTTTTTTTCCCCATTAACTTACCCTGTAATTTCAGCAATGTTTAACATTCATTCCTGATTGATCTTGAGTTGGCAGTTAACCACGAACATTTGGCTTTGGATTTTCGTGCTGCTTTCTTGATCTCTTGTTCTCTGCTCCCTTTCAATAGCTGCTTAAGGAACAATCGCTATGTGTCAGGTGCAGTAATAGGTGTTGGGACTATAAATAGGAATGACAGGTAAATAATGATCAAACGAGAGGTAAGGGTAATACAGAAGAGTGCAGGGAGTTCTGAGGGTGACGCAGACTCAGTCCCTCAGGCTAGAAGGTAAGGGAAGGTGCATGTGTTGCTGGAGCTGGGTTGCTGAAGGAGACGCAGCTGTGAGGAGGAGCTTGCATGGGTGACGTCCACCCAAAGATGACCAGGATCAGAGGCATGGTTGGGATCGACTGGCTGGAAGGACTTTGGCGTTGAATAGTTTGTGTTGGGACAAGCAGTTGGCAGTTGATGGTCTTCACTTAGCCTTCTACATGGAATGAATACTGGTGAAAAGTTGTCCTCAACCTTTGTTTCCTTGATTGTCAGGAGGGGTTATTTTTTTCTCCAAATTTTGTGTCAGATAGACTTGTGGAGTTTGTCTTATTCCAATCTGTGAGTCCAACCTATGAGACCAAAAATCTTAATATTCATGAAGCAGGGCACCCCCAAATAATATTGAGAGGGAAAAGAACATGAATATTTTACTTTCCAGTGGGGACTCTAATATTTGACTCAGCAACTTTAAAAAATTCTGCAGAAATGATAAACTTTTGTATGGTAAAGGACACCATAAGTAATGTCAAAACACGATGGAAAGACTGAGAAAAATGACAAATATAACAAAGTTCTAATACAACTGATATGCAAAGAGCCTCTACAAATTTATAAGAAAAAGACAACCGTATGGAAAAACGGACAAAGGATATGAGTAAGCAATTCAAAAAAATGAAATCCAGATGGCCAGTAAACACCTGAAATGATGCTAATCCTCAGAAAAGTGCAAAGTAAAGCAATAAATAGGACTAATTTTTTTGTCCATCAGATTGGCCAGCATTTAATAGTCATAACATAAATTACCTGTGAGACTGTGGAGGAAGAGACATTCATGAATTTCTGATGAGTAATTTGGTGGAGTGCTACAACCTTTTGGGGAAATTAATACCGAAAATACATATTCTCTTTGACCCTGTAAGCCCATTGTTGGGCCACCCAACCCACCCATTGGTAGGGATATAAGACCAGTTGGTAAGGATGTAACGTGTAAGGTAGAGCATTTATTTCAGCCTAGTTTTACACCAACAAAAACAAAAGCCAACAGTAGGGAGACTAGTGGAACGCTGCATAGCTGTAGTTCTGTGTATGTGTGTATTTTAAAGGAGTAAATTTATGGGTGGGTCCTGGAGGGACATTCCTAATGTGTTTTAATTAAGAAAAGCAAGTTGCGTAGTAACATGTATAGTCGGATCCTATTTAAAAAAAAATAAATAGCAAAATGCTCTTTGTGAGTTTGGATGTGCGTGGAGGATGGGAGGTAAGATACACCCCAGGCTGTAAACACAGCAGGATGGGAATGGAGCTGAGGGGAAACTAAAGTTTTTCTTTATGCATCTTTGTATGGTTTCACTATTCCTTATTCCTAATACATACTGCTTTTGCAATTTAAAATTTCCCAAAGTAAAACTGAAAAAGTACTTAAAAATTAAGAACAGATTAGGACACTTTTTCTGCTACTGTCTGGCCTGTTGTTCAAACCAGCTAAAAAATGGTTACCCGAAGCCAGGGAGGTGAGCTTCCCGCCTCCTCCCCGCGACTTGGCATCATTCATAGAAGAAAGCAGTGTGATTGACACCACCTGCTACGCCTGTTTTCACCGCCCCACGTTTAGGACCTAGCATTCATTCATTCATCCATTTCTTACCTTAGTTATACTTTATATACCTCAATTATGTACTTGCCACATATGCTGGCTTTGAGTCCTGCTTTCCTCCCGAGGCTTAGAGCTGTTTTTTTCCAAGTCTGACCTAATTCCTCTCAGGCCAGGCAGACCAGCACCTTCTGGAATTGCCCTCAGGTAGCCAGAAGGCCTGACTGGAAGGTGCTCCTTGGAGGCCTACTCTCCAAGAACAAACAAACCCAGCCTGACACTGGCTCGGAGGGTGCTTTTGCAGGCTCGGTGCCCAGGGTGGCAGGGCTGCCAGCCAGGTGCTTGAGCCTCGGTTAATTAGGTGATTATACTCGGTCCCACAGCCCAGGCTGTGTGCCAATGAGCCTGGGCTGACGTGGGAGACCTCTGGCTGAGGTCTCGAACTTTCTCTGCAAAGAGCTTGAATATTTCAGGTCTCATGACTTTCCTTCTGAGAAAGTCTTATAGGCCCCTCGGGCCCTCAGGTCCTATCCCCCTCTCTGAATACCTGTGTGTTTGTCTTGGTATAGCATTTGTTGTGCCTTTCCACTCTCCCCGACTAGACGTTAGGCTCCCTGAGGTCAGGGAGTTCCTCTTCACAATTTGTTCCCCAAAGCAGTGTAGTGCCATGGGCATAGCCGGTGTGTTTGAGGATTCCGGTTGTGCTTGAGACTGTATTCCCACAGCAGGGGCCTGTGGCAGGAGGCCAGGCAGTGGGGATGGACCTTTCAGTCCCAGGACCTCCTGCCAGCCCCTCAGCAGGATGATACCACTCAGAGTGATGTGAACCCTGGAGCACCCGAAGGGGAGGAGGGAAGGGAGAAGCTGCGTCCCCCACTTCCAGGGCCCACACTGAAAGCTCACCTGTTAAAATGCTCGTCTCATTGCAAGCTGAAAAGGAGAGAGGCGAGGAACCCTCGGTTGGACTGCTTTTTCTGATGGGTGGCTCTGGCTGTGCCCCAGGGGAACTGTCTGGTCCGATGGCCTTTCCTAGGGCTTTTGTCGGGCTCCACAGCCCAGGGAGATCAGATTCAGTTCAGGTTTCATGTGGTGACAGGAATACTTCTCAGTGAACCTCCGGACTGAACCAGAACTCACAGTTTCGGGGGACTTCAGAGTCACTGCAAGAAGCTCAGGAGACGCATGGAAACAGCAGCCAGTCTGCCTGGGAACCAAGAGGGAACAGCTCGTCCAGTGCAGCCCCAAGGACGTTAGACTGAACCAGGTTCATGTTGAACTGAATGAGCTGATGCAACATTGGCTCTTGTGCTCTCTCCACACGACCCGTCTTTTCTCAACCTCTCTGCCCCCTGTAAAAAAGGGCATCCCTGAAACGGGTGAGCTTACCTGTTTCATGGTATTGAAAGAGTGGCGTGTGTGCATTTCCCCTTTTATCTTATACCTACATTTCCAGAGGAGCTAGTTACAGAGGGAGTAGCATAACCCAAGTATCCAGGTTTGGGAATAAGGGAGCGAGCTTCTATTCCAAGCGCTGTCACTATCTTTCTGTGTCACCTTGTTAGGAGGTAGGGTGGAGGAGAATTCTGTCGGGACTGGCTGTCCCCCAAGGAATGCATGTCTCTCTCACAGGAATGCTGGAAGGTCAGGTCAACAACACCTGGCTTTACAGGTGTGAGCTTTGTTTAATATCGAATTTTTAAAGAACTAGGAGGAATAATCGTAGCTCATATAACCCACTTCCCTGGTTTGATTTGTATGGCCCATTTTCACAAAGTTATTCTGTCAGAGCGATTTCCTTTATCAAGTTCCTTACTGCTGAGATTGTGTGCCCCGGTTATGAGCCATGAGTGTCAACATTGTGGAAATGGAATTTGTACCCCCCGGACCCATGCAGATTGATTTGATTCTGGGCTGAATAGAAACAGAGCCAGTATCCATCAAATATGTTTCTAGAGTGTTTGGAGGAAACAGTCATTCAAGACGCAATCTTTCTCCTCAGAGTGTCCAGCCCAGCCAACCATTTTATAAAGCTTCCAGGAGTTGCATATACAATATCCTTGTCTTTTGAGTTTGTAGACTATCATGCTTGGTGTTATCCATTACTCTTTATTGAGCACTCTCTAAGATACAGATACAGACACACCTCTGAGATACTGTGGGTTCGGTCCCAGACCACCGTAATAAAGCGAATATTGCATTAAAGCAAGCTGTACTCTTGTTGCTGGTGGAGGGTCTTGCCTTTCATTTTAAAAACCATAACACCTGTGAAGCACATTAAAACAAACTGCAGTAAGACAAGGTGTGCCTGTACTGTCTTAGATTGGGGCCCCTGGAAATCAGCTCTGCACCTGAGAATTGCGTGCAGACTGTTTATTGGGGTGTGCTTTCGGGAGATTCCCCTGAGGAAGTGAGGAAGCCAGAGGTGAGCCGAGGAGAGAGTGACCCACCCTAGCGGAGCGAGGTGCCCCCTCAGAGGTTCAGGGGCAATTCCCAGTGAGAGGCGTGGCTGTGAGCTGCCTGAGGCACCTGTTCCCTGCAGCTAGGGGATGGGAGTGTCCTCCCTGGGGAGAGGAACAGGCCAGAACACATGATCTCCACTCATCCAATGCCTCCTGCCTGCCATGCTTTGGCTGCATTATTTCTAACCCATGCGTTTTAGACAGGCTGTTGAGAAGCAGAAAAGTTACGTAATTTACCTAACATTGCACAGCTAATACATGGTGGGCAGAGGGGTGGGATGGGAGTTAACTCTCAGACTACACTTCTCACCTAACCCCCATCATAGCACGGCACTGTGAAGATTATTCCCATCATACAGGCTGAGGAACTGAAGCATTGAGAGGTGAGCGATGCGTCTAGAGCCACAGAACCAATAAGAGGCGAAGCCAGGGTTTTCCGATTAGACTACAGTGTCTCACAGAGATAACCTATCCGGTGAGAGAGATAACTTTGTTCTGGCTGGAATGGCGTGACAGCCCTCAGGTGACTTACGAGTCACCAGTTCTCCCCCAGCTCCATTCTCATGAACAGGATCATGTCCTTGGTTGTGAATAAAGGTCTCTGATGTGAGTTCAAATCCTAGCTCTGTTTCTACTGCTTGCATGCAACTTCTCTGAGCTCAGTTTTCTCATCCATAAATTGGGGGTGATAACGACAACTTCCCTAGATCATTATGAGGACTAAAAGAAGTCAGATATGAGAAATCTCTCAGCACCTCCATCCCCACCTCAAAGAAAAGGTTTCAGGGCTGCACCAGGGTTTTCTGAGGGCAGATACCCTGGACACAATGGTGGCTTCCTGATTCCACGTTTCCTCGTCTGCTTCCTTCTCATGGGGAGAGGAAGTAAGCCTACGCCTTCCAGGCCCCTTGCTCAGAATTCTGACCCTGGCCTGTTGGTCTAATCATAACACAGTTCTTCTTGGAAACAAACATAGCAACAGCAGTTATATCTTACTTTTTAATGTCTAATTGGCTCTAAACTCGCTTTTATGAAGTTATATCCATCGAACATGTGGAGTATGGTGCGTTTTGCTGATCTTGGTGCCCGCCTTCCGCAGCCCCCGTGCTGTCCTTATTAGGGAAGAAGCCAATTAGCCGTGTGCCTTGTGGGTGCCCTGGGAGCTCCAGCCATGCCCGGCGAAGGGCTGTGACAATATTGTGAGCCTTCTGCTGCTCATTACGCCTCTGCTCCCCCACCCGTCTCTGGCCTTGAATCTTCATTGAGTTCTGCTCTGATTCTCCTTTCCTACTTGGTCTCCTCTCCTGGCTTCCTGAATAATCTTGCCTTGGTCTCTGAGCCCTGCCTCATGTGCCCTCCTCTGCTTCTAGCCCCGCAGCTCAGTGGGTTCCCCCCCTTCCTCTGAAGCCTTTTCTCCCCATAAGTCCTGCAGGGCAGCCGAGCCACCCCAGCCAGGCTGTGTTAGGGTGTGAGCAGGGGTGCAGAGGAACAAACCCAGGAGCCTCTGCACTGCGCTGTCTGCACTGCCTGTCAGGACTGATAACTCCCATCTGCCCTTGCGAAGAGATGGCCTTTCCGGGTGGCCTGGCTTGGGGCCGGAGCCCGTGCAGCAGGCTCCTCCCTTAAGCTTTCCCCTCACTGTGTTTTTCCAACTCACTGAAGCTGAAATCCTTCTGCAGGGCCAGGCCTCAGCGTAGGTGTGCCTAACGCCTGGTCATCCCGAGGAGGGGGCGGGAGGAAGGGCTGTACCTGTTGCTATGGCAGCACCCAGCTGAGATCATGAACCCATTTCATTCCCAGGAGGCTTCAGGGTGAATCAACCTCACCCACTCCCTTCTCCTCCCTTTCCATCTCTCCCCACATCCTTCTGTCATCTTTCCTCCTCCCCACTCAACCTCAGGCTCTCTCCTTCCTCAAATCTCTTTTTTTACTCCTGGATGCATCAGCATAGCAACTGAGGCTACCCATGGCAGAAATTTTTTTTTTTTTTTTAAGACCAGGAGTTCTCACACTTCAGCAGGCATCACCCGAAGAACTTGTTAAAACACAGATTGCCGAGGGCTGACCTTCTTCCCTGGAGTTCTGATCTGAAGGCCGGTGTTGAAACCCAAGAACCTGCATTTCCAAAAAGGTCCCAAATGGTACTGATGCTGTGGGGCTAGGGGCCCGCCTTTGACAACCACAGTCCTCGACTGTGTGTGTTCACCCAATTTGAACTAGTTATGGCTGGAATATTCCTTTACGTTTTGATTCTAAATGACGTATTAGCTCATTCATCCATTCATACAACAGTGTTTATTGAGCATCTTTTCAGAGCACTGTGGCAGGTACTTGCTATACAAGGAAACACAAAACCCTGTCCTCCAAGAGCTCACAGATTGGTAAAGAAGACAGACAAGTAAATATTAGATGGTGTAATTACAATAACCTGCAAATAATACGAGAGGCTTGGAAGTTTAGAAGTGGGCACCAGTCTCCTAGCACAAGGCAAGTAAAATATTTTGATGAATTGAATATAAACAATAATGATTATCATATTCCCACCCCTTTTTTAAGGGTTGAGTAAGGGGAACTGAGCTTGACCTTTATCAATAATCATATTAACATATAATGTTCATGGAGCATTTATTGTGTTTCAGTTACTGGACCAAGTACAGTACATTGATTGAGTGCTGGGGTCCAACTGCTGACTGTGGTCCTGCCTCTGTCCCTTCTTATCTGTGCAACCTCAGACAGGTTACTCAGTCACTCTGGGCCTCAGTTTCCTCATCAGAGATAAAGGCTATAGCACTAGTACCTGCTTCAAAGGATTCTTGAGGAGATTAAATGTGCTCATGTCAGCAAAATGTACATAGTAATTGCTCCAAAAAACACTGACTCTTATTAATATTTTGTGACCTCATGCTGAATATCAGAGTGTTGGTCTAGAGAAATATACCGTATACTTCCCAGAGTAAATATCTTGTCAGGAGTAAGCCAGGGGAACGGTTTGGAGCTGGGTCTGAATGTGGAGATGAGAGGATCCCAGAGCAGGCCTGCGAAGTCCTGCAGCACCAATCAGAGGAAGCGGCTCTCGTTGGACTATCAGGGAGTTAATCCAGATGGGGAATAAGAAAGACCTTGAAAGACGGGTGGATTTTGACAGTGCATTTTATTATTATTATTATTATTATTATTATTATTACTACTACTACTACTAGTAGTAGTAGTAGTAGTAGTAGTATTTTGGAGAGGATGAGGGAACATTTATTGGACTGAGACTTAAAAGCATTCCCAGCAGAGAGAACATCTCTGCCTCACAAAGCTTCGGAGAGCAGAACTCTCAGGCTGGATCTAGAGGGTTTCAGGCGTAGCAGTGGCATGGAGAGAACCAGGGTCACCATCCCTGAGAGATTTCTTTCGTCCATCACTTTCCTGCCCAAATGCCACATCGCTGGTACTCTCAGCATTACGTGGGTGTTTGCTGGGAATGCCCACCGGGCAAAGAGGTTGTGCCTTGGCTGCTCCCCCAGAGGGGCTGCCCTGTCCCCTTTTAGATGCCAACTCCCTGTCACTGAAAGACGTGGTTCTCTGTTCTTCCGAGATCAGAACGTGTTGCCATAATCTTTGTTTGAGGCCCTACAGGTCCATCTTCATGTTTGAGTGTCAAGTCTGTGTTTTCTGCCTCTTTGGGGCCCAGCTTTGCAGCTGGAACTGTAGCAGGGTGAGATGGCAGAATCTACCAGTTGTGTTTTAATCCTTTCCTGAGCTCATCAGAGATAAAAGTGATATGGTAGTGCCTTTCTTCTTCCAGAGAGGATTAGAGGATGGAGTCATTTATGGCAAGACACTCCTGGGAAGGGCTTATTAAGTGATAGTCACTGATAACCCCCTGTAATCATACACTGACTCTTCCCTCTTCATGATGAAAACATTCTCAGATATTTAATTAACTCTTTGAGAAATCCTCTTTCTCATCACCTTTTCTTTTTTGTCTTAGATTTTATAGGAGACATACATTCAACTTAGCTTATTCATTTATTCATTTAACAAACGCTTGCTGAGCACCTACAGAGAGCTAAGTTGGGTTCAGGGACAGATCATAGACAATTAAGGTCTACTCCTTGTTCTTGAGGGGTGTCAAGTCTTGTAGAGGACGACGTATAAGCAAGCAGTAAGCATGATACAGAGTTCAGTGGTATGGTAGCATTTGGTGCAGGAAGTGATGAGAGTGGCTGACTCCGGGAAGGTTTCCTGGCGAAGGTAACATTTAAATCAGCGTCTTGCATAGAGACTTTTCAGGTGGAGATGGTGGAGGAGGTAGTCCAGGCAGTGGGGACAGCATGAACAGAAGCATAGGGAGATGAAAGAACATGACATAGGACAGAATTGCGAGAGGGGAGGATAGCTGTGTGAACTGGTACACAGGGAGGCAGAGGCTACGAGATGAGCCAGTGAGGTTAGGCTGGGGTCAGTCTTGGTGGGAGATTTGGCAAAGGCAGTCACTGGAGGGTTTTAAGCAGGGGACAGACCGGGCAGACATGTTGGTTAGAAATGACAACTTTCCCCTGCTCTGAGGACTGAAGCCAACTGTGGCTGGGAATTACTTGTCCCACTTTACAGGATCACCCTGGCAACAGAGCGTCTGTGGCGCGGCTAGCCAGGCAACTTGCTGTGACAGCCTTTCAACCTTATCAGACATCCAAGGCAGAGAAGAAGCCACTGAGTTCAGGTGTAGACATCAAAGGAGTGGAAAGTGTAACATTTGGATAGATTACAATAAGCGATTAGTCAGAACCTATATTTCCTCTGCTGGCATTGCTGTTGTAAGTATAGCTGGCCCTCCATGCCCACGGGTTTTGCCTTCACAGATTCAGCCAACCTCAGATAAAAAATATTCAGAAGAAAAAAAAAAATCCCAGAAAGTTCCAAAAAGCAGAACTCGAATTTGTCACGTGCCGAGCACTACACTGAATCCACGTGAATGAAGGGATGTGTAGGCAGACCCTGCTTAACCTACATGCAAATATAGGTTATGTGCACATACTACGCCACCGTATGTAAGGGACTTGAGCATCTGAGGATTTCGTACCCATGGGGGGTCCTGGAACTAATCCCCCGCAGATACCGAGGGACCCCTGTACCTACATTCATAGCTCTGTCCTCACATATGTTCCATGTTAAAATGACATTGTTGCTTCTGTCCTTTTGCCCTGCACGCACCCTCCCTCATACGAAGGGCAGCACGATGTAGTGTCTCGAGCTCAAACATAGGTTTGGGTTTGGGATCTACACTATACTGACTGCGGAACCTTGGGCAAGCGTCCTTGGCCTTTCCGAGCCTGGATTTTGTTGTTTGTTTCTAACATGTGAACTTACAATTGGCACCTCTCTCACACGTGGTTGTGAAGGTTAGAGTCCGTGCGTATGATGCGCCTGGTTCCGTGTCCAGCATCCAGGAGATGCTTAACAAGTGGAGGCCGTGATTATTTTTCCTCCTCAAGTGCACTGGAGCCTTAGGGTGTACGTCACGGGAAACCATTTAGAGAAAGATGTTTGTAATCAGGTTCTCTTAGTACTTCCAGAAGTAGGTCCAGGTGGGTTCATGTTGGCGCTGCCATCCAACAGCGTGTATGCGTTCTTGTATTAGTCAGCTCTCATGGTTGATCTGAGTACATTCCAAACTAATGCACAGCAAAGAAAGTTGTGCAAAGAATGGTCAAAGCAACAAGGGGTTCTTTCCAATTGTCCCCATATTGGAAAAACAATGAACATTATCGTTTTATTATCTGTGTTCTCTTTCAACTTGGTTATTCCCCCAAATCAATGGGACTGCTCCGTGGAATGAACTGGGTGTATCTTAGGTGAAAGTGGAAGAACCCAGATGGATTTGTAGCAGCAGAGTGAACAAGACAGGAGAAACCAAGAGATAAGAAAAGAGAAGGGTTTGCGGGGAGTGGTGGCATTGCAATCTGAGCATCAGAGTCCATGAGAGAGGAGAAGCAGGCTGAGGAATGTGGGTCTGAGTGGAAAGGCACCCCACATCTGTTGTCTGATGTAAGCACCTACGCAAGTAGGAATTCCCTCCTCAGAGTCCCTGACAGATGGTCATCTGGCACAGCGAATCTCATTCCTTTTCACATCATGGCACACACAGAAAATAACATTTGTGTAACACTGGGGTAAATGGACGGGGCTGCTCACAAGTGGAGGTGATGAGCCTGGGGACTGTCGCTGTGCCAGGCTGTATCAGCTGCTGTCCGAGGTGGGGGAAGTGGTACCTCAGGCACACCTGTAGCCCAGTGTGCTTTGAGAAACTCTGAACCAGCCGGACCAGAGTGTAGAGTCTTCCCCGTGTACTCTGAGGGCAGTTCAGGTGATAAATAGGTATGTAGGACTGGGTGTTCCATTATCACCATCATCAATAGCAATGCAAATACATTGAGCATGTTTTCCAGTGACCTGTCTTGGATTCTGAAGATGCAAAATCCTAAAAGCCATGGTTTCTTGCTTTCAAGCTGTTCTTACTAAGGACTAAGAGGGCTTCCTTTGGCCACACAATAAATGACACTAACTGACCTGGGGCTCCCTCAGGTAATAGTAGAGTGAACAGAGACATGAAAGATGCAGTTCTTTTGTTTTTGAGAAACATTCAACCCTAATGGGAAGGTAGGACCGATATGTGAAAGAAACAGAAGACCCATAAAGAAGGTCTGTAAACAAGTACAAGTAAAAACCCAAGTGCAGCACTTAATGGTGTGTTTCCTATTATAGGTATTTATAGCCATGACTTTGCCTCCCTACGGTCACCCAGGCCCTTGAGGACTGGTTTCCTTTCGCATTCATCTTGGGCAGAGTACACACTCAGAAGTTTGAATGAAAGTGTGTGCTATTGTGGGCTGTGCCTAAGTGCCGGGGGAGTTCTGGAGTGGAGTGGAGTGATGTGCTTGGGGGGAAGCCGTGGAGAGGCTGAGCAGTGCTTCCCGGTCTGAGAGAACTCGTGGTTTGGCAGAGGGAGGCGGATGGAGAGGGAGGAGGAAGGGTTCATGGGGAGTGAGCAAATCCAAACAGGCACTCAGCCACCATTCAGGGTCCTCCACAACCTTCTGCTCCTTGTCTTACTCCTGCCAACACCAACTCTTTGTGGCCTCGTCATTTTGTCCCTTTCCCTCTCCTTGGACTCTCTTCCTCCATGGCTTAGCCAATCAAAATCCTCCTTCTACAAGTCCAGGTGAAGGTACAGCCCCAGGAAGCCTTCCATGACACCTCTAGCTTCACTCCATTCCTCATCAAATCAGATAGCAGTGCTCACAGGTCTGAACTCCATGCTCAGAACATTTAGGAGAAGTGAGAGACTTCATCAAAAAGGTCTTCAACTTGAGGTAGCTTCCCAATGAGAGGTCATGAGGCGACACTAATTATAATATATACAAAATAACTGCAGGGAACAATTTAGTACTCAAACTAAGTGCAGAAGAGTGGTGTAGACTAGAAGGGCTGTGCAGCGTGGCCTGGAGGCCAGAAGTCCTGCATCCTTCTCCTATTTCTGTAGCCAACTAGTGGAGTCCTTTCAGCCATCACTTAGCTTTGACCCTGGGTTTTTCATCCATAAAATGAGGGGTTTGTACAAGATGCTGTGGTTCATTTTAGCGCCATAATCTGCAAGATGAGGAAGGCTAGAGTACTCCTATTAGACTAAATGGAAAAATAGTGATTGGTTCACTGGAGAGGGCAGGGACCTGGGGGAAAGCAATAAATGATGGTAAATTTTGGGTTGTTGGAAAAGTCATGATGCATTTTTGCAACAAAAAACATAGAAAAAACACGTCATGACTTTTCCGACAACCCAATAGTAGGATTGGTCCTTGAGGACCGTGGGATAGAGTGCAGCACCAGCTATGGAGCGGTTGAAGCCCTGTGGCCCTGGTATCATCAGCGTAGCCTTTCTAGAACACAGCAAACCCTGCTCAACACCCTCCGGCGTAGAGGATCTGTCAGCCTCGTGTACCCTTCATCCCTGGACCTCAAAGGAAGGGTCTTCTGAGACTCATCACATCTGTCATTCTCTGAGCTCTTCCTGGTGCCTGACTTTCTTAAAAGAGTGTGTCCAGTCTCTCAACAGCAAGCTGTGCCAAAGGGGTGAAGTGTGATGTGTTTTAGCTGGGCATCACAGGATGCATCCTATTTTGTTTCCTTTTTAAGTCCCTTACTTTGGCCAACCTGCATCCAGTGGTGTCAGAGCAACACACTCGCCTTTTCCCTGCATCTCAGCCTGGGTGGCTCACTATTGGGCCAACTGTCCTGGCTTCCCAGTGGCCCCAGGGATGTCTGCCTCGCCAGCACCCTGGGCGGCAGGTGAAGGGCAGACGGACCTTCTCTTTGATTTGTTTTCCCTGATACTCTTTATGTTTTGTCTGACCAGAAAAACAGACAAAAAAAAAAATCTGTTACTGCAGAAAAGTTACACAATACAGAAAAGTATGAAAATACTTTTTTAAAATTACTCATTTCTACCCTCCTCCCCCAGTTATCATCACTGCTAACATTTTTCACTATTTTGACTAAAAAAGGATTTTCTCTTAAAATTCACACAGAACCCTGAACCATTTAAACAAAGAATTCCATTTTATTTTGGGAAAATTTGAAACACTTTACCATAGACATTTTTAAACATACACAAAAATAGAAAGAATAGAATATTGAGCTTCCAATGTAACCCAAACCCAGCTGCAACAGTTACAAGATCATTAAAAGATCTGCGATCTCCATATTGGGTTTCTGGGTCAGAGCTCAGAAAGGGAAGTGACGGGATAAACATCACATAACAGTGGTATTGGGATTATTAGGGTGTAACCAGAGATTTTAAGCACAGCCCTGAGCCATGTGGGTTTTGCGGTGCTGTCTTACGTGAGCACAGTCATGGCAACCTTCCTGGTCCAATATGTCACCGCGTACCCTCCTCCAGTTTGATATTTACTCTTGAATCTTCTTCGCAGGAGTGCGTATGGGTCTTCCCCGACACATCCATACCCAGTGCCCGGTGATCACCTTCTGCATCACGATGGGGGCAATGCCTGCCTGTGATGCTGAGCTGAACTCCTGGCCTGGATCTGCTGACCTGGTTTCGGTTGGCATCATATTAACTGCCTGTGGACGAGGGTGGGAGTCCTGTTTATCTCTGCCTTTCCTCTTTGCCACATTGGTTATGCTCTCATTTCCTACTGGTGAGAGAAGGGGGAGAAGTGATGAAAAGTCCAGCAGGAAGTTACTCCTGGAGGTGCTTCTGCATCTGAACTAAGGCACTGAAGCATCTTCAGGGACAGTCACTGGTGGTCCAGGCAAGTGGGAGAAAGTGGCTGCTGGCCATCGAGTCCGAGGGCTTGGGACAACTGGAAAGTGCAGGGAGCCTGATTCCTGATTCCTTTAAATGGGCCCCTGGCCAAGCTTGTTTGTGTGGGGGGATGTAGCATGTGTCTTGGACATGCTCAGGGATCAGAGACTTAATAACATCCTTTGCCTTCAGGACTGGCGGTTCAGCTCCTTGCTGGGTGGGAAGCACATGGTTGTTTCATTCTGAGCTCTCTGTCCTCACCTTTTCCACTGGCTCCTTCTTGCTGAGGGTGTGTGTGTGTGTGTGTGGGGGGGTTGGGAAGACAGGTCTCATTTTCTGGTGGCCAGGTCCTGGTGTCAGCCTTCCTGTTTATTTTTGTTCTCCCCTCGAAGCTGGTAATAGTATGGGGAGGATGCTTTGAAGAGACCTGGGACCAAGCAAGATGTAGAGAGTCCAGGGTTCTCAAGAAGTGGACCCATTGTGGTTCTGGAACATGGCCCCAGATCTGCTCCCAGTAGCTTTGCTTGTTTGGGCCTCAGTTTCCTCTTCTGCCAAATGATGTGTTGGATAGAGTGTTCTCATCATCTTCCAAGACCATGGCCAGACCATCGGCCTTCAGTTGCCCTCGGGCTGTAGGGTGCACTGTACCTTGTGCCCCTTTCCTAACATATGAGTGTGGTCAGAGGAGTACAAGTGGCTCTGCTCTCAGAAACACCATCCAACTGAGTGACTCGGGGGCGAGCTGTTGCCTGCATTGAAGGTTGGTCAAAACCCTGGTGAGAAAGGGATACAATGCTTTACATCACCTTTCCTGTGACTTGAGTTGGGAGCACGGATTCTTGTGGCATTGACTTATTGAGGGACTGTTCTCAGGAGAAACTTGTAAGGATAAGAAGGAAACAGGAGAGGCCAGGGAAAATACAGGTCAAAGATGTAATTCCAAAAGTTTTAGCCTCAGCCTGATCCCACCGGCAGCTTCAAAGTGTGGATTGTACCACAGAGGTTGTCCCACCCAGAGGCAACGAGGCTGGGCCTTTGATAGCCCTGCATCTGTTAGTTATTGGGGATGGGTTACCCCCCAACCCATGGGCAGTCATAAATTCACAGGTGAGCCAAGGGCAAACTTCTGAGGAAGGTTCACAGGTGAGCCCTTAGCTAACCCAAATAGCTGCTGGGGGGGGGGTGCACCTGCCGGTGAAGGGTACCGGAGCGGGGGCACCCCAGAATCTGCCACCTCCAGGCTGGTGAGAGCTGGACAGGGAGGGGGGCGGTCAGAGGCAGGTGGGAAAGGTCTATTCTGAATATGAGTTCCTGAGCATATGTGTGTCCTGAGCAAAGAGGGAACGTGGATGGCCCAGTGTATGCAAGGAGATTTCCCAGTCAGGCCTACCTAACTGATGGTTCTAGGAGTCAGGATAATTTTCCGTTTGAGGGAGGGGCGTTGGTACCCAGGAAGGGGCATGAAGGCAGCCCCGGGGCATGTGTTTCAGTGTAACACCCACATTGGGGTCTGGGGGCTGCTACTGCAGAGTGGTGGGGGTTCCCAGAGGGCATTCCCACCCTCCCTTTTCTTCTATGTCCCCACCTCTTGGCACTTTGCAAATGTAACCTCTTCCTCCTCTGTCTTTCACCTCCACGTGAACCTTTTCTCTGCCTTTCTGGCCTCTGCTGTCTCAGTCAAGGTCATGTCTGAGAGTCGCATGCGATTCTTTTCTCTGAAAGCTTCAACAAACCCTTTACTGACCACCTGGACGTGGTCAGACACACCTGCCCTTCAGCACACGTGCCACAGGTTAGCTGTACAAGTATTTGTGTGCTCGTTTATTTCCTGTAGGTCTTCCGTTATACTGTGTGTCACAAGGGCCGCGACCTGAGACTGTTTTGCTCAGTATTTATCCCCAACACCTAGAAAGGATCTGCCACACAGTGTGTGGTCCACAGATTTCTGGAACGTCCTGTGGCATTCAGCTCTGAGGCATAGACTCCAGTTCCCTTGGAGTGGGGAAGGAACTGTCACACTTGGTGCTGGAATGCAGTGGAGACCAAGGGGCAGCAAGCCAGCTGGCTAAGTGGCAGCTGCCCGGGCATGTTCCCCTTGGGGGAGGGGTTAGGCAGTTGACTGGGTCTCCGGCCCCTGTCCGCTTACTTCTCCACTCTGGCCCCCTCTGAGCGTTCTCTCCCTGGGGTGGTCAGCAGGGGCCTTGCATAAATGGCTTTGTTGAGATGAACGGCCTGGCTTTTCGGCAGCTTAGGATAGCTGCTCCAACCATCCCTGGACCTGAGATCAGTTGATAATTCCTAAGATCTTTCTTTGAGATGGAGCCTCGCTGCCAGCCGTCCTCAGCTGGAAGCTGTTCCCCCCCACCCTCCCTCCAGCCCTGCCCCATGATATTTGGCAGTTCTGGAGACACTTTTGGTTGTCACACAGGGGGCGGGGGTGCTGCTATTGGCATCTAGTGGGTAGAAACCAGGGATCCTGCTAATGTGCTGCACAGGACAGCCCCCCCACACAAAAAGAATTATGCAACCCATGATGTCCCTGTGCCCTGGCTGAGAAACCCTGCTCCAAGTCAGCCCACGGCTTGCCAGCAGGTGCTGCCTCCAGCCTGGGAAGCAGGGGTGCTCCTGAAATCTTTTATTTTTTTTTCCCTTGAAACGACCTTGGAATCAGTATCCTAATTCTAGTCCCAACTGGCTCAGTCTCCCCACTCAGTCGTGTAATTCAGCCTCCCCGGTCAGAGCTGTTCTGAAAGGCGTGTACACATAAGAGCCCCGTGTGCATGTTTGCCTCAGAGCCCTGTGGAACCTTCATAGAGACCCGTTTCCAAAGATGGGGGCCTAGCCCTGCCTATATAGCCTCAGGCCAGGAGAACCATGGGACCCTTTGTGCTATCCTCATCACTATCTTTCTTTTCAATCCCACCCTCCCACCATCCACCAGCCCCCCCCAATCCCCCGAGATTAATGTGATAATTGCCATGTGTGCCTGTTTACACAGGGAGTGGGTGCACTCACCACCCCCAATCAGGCAGGTTCCCGAAGTAACAAATCCCCACTGTATCAGGACCGTACCACTAAGCACTCCTGTGCTGCGGGTGGGCCGCCACCCCCGACTGCTTTCTCTGTCTGTCATCACCCCTGTCGTGTGCGCACGTGTGTGTGTGTGTGTGTGTGTGTGTGTGTGTGTGTGTGTGTGTGTGTGTGTGTGTCAGGGAACCAGCAGGTGAGAAAGACGGCGAGCAGCCCGCCTGCCAGTCTAGGGGCTTGGCTGGATTGTGTGGGCGGGGACTCAGCCCCGCAGATGAAGAGGGCATTGCCCCTGGAGAATAGCTCTCTTCTGTGATGCCTGGCCCAGGGTAGGTGTTCAGGAACGGTGCGGAAGGAGGCTGACACCCTGTGTAGCCTGCTTTGCAGGGAAGGGCCTGGTGTACACTTAGCTGCCCCATAGCAGTGGTCTGGGCAGGGAAGGTGTCACCGTGAGACTCTCCTGGGACCAGAATGGAGAGGAATGTTTGGAAAGCTGTGGGTCTCCTTCCCCAGGGTTCTGCTCAGAGAGCTTAGCATGGCTGTTCCCTGTTTCTGAAGGAAGAGTGGCTAGGGAAAATAAAGTGTGATGATGCTACCATCCTATGTGCAAGCAGCTTATCAGTCACAGGAGCAGAGGGGGTTCAGTGGAGCGTGAGGGAGAAAGTCCCCGCTCAGAGGCAGTCCCCCTCTCTCTCACCTCCTGCTGTGGCACAGACACATATGCACGCCCCCAGAGAGGTCACAAACTCTGGTTGAACCGGCAACTTTTTGCCTGGCGTTCCGGATTCCCACCTCACGTGGTACCAGGGCCCTTGCTGCCTTGGGAGTTGGTCGATCACTTTTTTCTTTGTTAACGTCAGGAGACACTTGATTGTCTCTCCTACACTGGCCAATTTTAAGGTTTTAATAGTGATGAGTCAGAAGGAGATGGAAGCTGTAATTAGCATCAGAAAGAACCGTGCCCTGTTGGAGGAGGAACTGTGGAGCCTTCTGCTTGTCCACTTCCTGCTGAGTCCTGGTGGCCTTCTCTGCCTGAAGGAGTCATTGATCCATTGACAGGCACACAAGGTGAGCGCCAGGCCACCTGGGGAAATAGGATGGGAGGGGAGGAACAAGAGGAAAGCTGAGGGAAAGGAGAAAGGTGTGGAGAGGGTGCGGCAAGTCTATTAAAAGGTTTGTGAATAATCTTGGGAGCTGTCATGCTGTTTTCTCCAGAAGAAACTTTTAAGCTGTCAGTCATCTTTAACAGCTCCCCCTCCCCACCCCCCCACAGGGCACAGTGCCACTGGTGCTGGGGTCCTCCCAGATTTCTTTTTCTCCTTCTCTTCCCTTCTTCCTTTTTTGTTCATCCTACAGGCCCTAATGCCACAGTGGATGACTTTTTTTTTTTTGCAATTTGGACAGAACTTCATATGTTGAGAGGGGAATATCAGAATGATTTTGGGGAGTTATATTTGAAACATAAGAATCATTTTATTCAAATTGTGGTTGTTTATTGATTAATTGAGCAGCTATTTGTGCCAAACACTTTGTTGGGAGCCAGGTCCAGAAATGAGCTGTTAACGTTTTTGCTTTCATGTAGGCAGGTTAAATGCAAAACCAAAGCACTCTCACAAAATACTGAGTAAAAAGTCACTGTTCATCATCAGTATTTTATAGAAGAATTGGAACATACATTCTAGACTCTGGGCCAGTGAGAATCTCTTCATCTCTGCATTTCACAGCCTATGATTATATTTCCTGATACGTGACTGGATTTTCTTTGCGAAAGGGGGTTTCATAGTCAAGGAAATGTATAAAATGATAGAATAAACAAAGTCAGTGTTCCTTTATCGTGGGTCTTCTCGGGGGCCAGGGGGGAAATAGAGTATATTGTGTTCCCCAAGTTTCTTTGGTTACAGAAGCCCACTTTGCACAGAGCACATGAACCTCTTACAGATCCCTCGTGTAGGAACAATTTGAGGAATGCTCTTTATAGCGTCTCCGACAAATAGTCACCCAACTGAAACTGCTTTAGTCCTCCCCAAACTGTAGCTCAGCCCCTCCTGGGCCCAGAGACACTTAAAAGGTCACGATTTCATCACTGCCACTGCAGACACTAATATTTATTGGCATCTGAGCCCTGTTCTGGGCGCTGGGAGCAGACCCAGTCTTGCTGACAAAGAACACTGTTGGTGGTGGTGGTGGCGGTGTGAACTGGCTAAGCCATAGAGTGAATGGAACTTGGTGATCTGGACCACCACTGATGAAACAGCTGAGCTAATAAGTCTTTACAAAATGTTGCCTTTGTAATCATGAATAAAGATACAGCTGGCTATACAAGGATCAGTCAGTCCGTCCGTCCTTCAGCTCACAGGACCACCCATGTCCCAACTATCTCAGAAAAAACGTTTTCTGTGTCCATTAAAACCCCTGGCAGCCCTTGGCATCTAGTTCTTCTGCATATTTGAATTCAGCAGTTCTCTGTGAGGGTCTGGCCCACATCGGCCCTGCTTGAGTTTAACTGACCAGACATGGTTGACCCAAAGAGCTAGATTGGCAGGTCCCTGCCTTGGTTCCATCCAGGTCAGAAGGTGTCTGTTTTTAATTTTTATTCTGCTTTATTAGCAATTACATCTCTTTGAACAGTAGAGGGGCAAGAGAAAAGACACAAGTTTGGTGAAAGAGGTTGCCTCAAAAACTCTTTTTCATGGAAAAAAATCTGCTGTACAGTGAAGGCTGCCATAACCAATGGGAGGCTATAGTCTATAGACTAACATTGAATAGGAAGCAGGAAGAAAATGAGATAATTTGAGAGAGAAAAAAGATAGACTGTCGTAGAAGTCCACAGGAACCATGAGGACAGTGAATCAAAATATGTTTGCAAAATTCAGTAGCGAGGCGGAAAGAAGGGAATTCTCAGGACAGGAAACATGTTACCATAGAAATCCTCTTTTCAGATCTTCATTTTACTAATTCAGCATGTGGATTTTTGGACATGGCACTTGACTTTGATGGCCTTGTTTCTCCAGTGTATTGGGGATAACATTTTTCCAGAAATTGAATTTCAATCAAGCATTAAAGTTTGGACGTGGTGGGGAAAGGAGAAATATTTTAAAGCCCTGCATATGTAAAATGCAACTCAAAGAGACTATGTTGAAAGATTTGGGGTTGATATTATGGGGAAGGACAGTCAAGATGGAGCTTAGTTGAAAGGCTCAGGTGTTAGGGCTTTTCAGAAGCTTCCAAACGCTTGTTTCAAGGTCCTGATAAGACATCCTGCCAAGAGTTCCCTTTGTTTGGTTAAGTCATATGGCATAGTTCTCCCTCAGCCCTCACAATTCCAGGACCTTGTATTAACTTGTGGTATAAGAACCTGGAATATATCCACTCATGCACTTTTCAGGTCACTGTGTGTTAGCATTAGAAAGAGAGCAAGGGGTCATTCTTCAAGTCTAGATTTATTCTTTGTTCTGTCCAGAGCCTTGCTGGGGCCAAGCTTGGACCAATTCTATACTATGTGACCATGAGTATAGGAAGAAAGCAAGCCAGAGCTGAGAGAGCCAGAGGTCAGGTCATGGACTGAGCCGGATGTGGGTGATGCTAATTTCTCCCAAGCAACCCTGTCAAGGCCTTTGCCAGCATCTTTGGCATAGAATGATGGACTGAGGTTACTTCTGTCTTTTTGAGAATTTGTCCAATGTGGAGTGCCAAAGCTTAGAACCACCATCACCAAAAGTGTAAAACCAGTGATTTTTGCATGATCTTGGAAAAATATTTGACTTTTCTGGGTTCAGTTCTCTCATCTGTTAAGTGAGGGTGTTAGATATTTCCAACTTGGGATGTTACGTGAGGCTGATGCAATGTCCTTCACTATGTATGGGAATGAGTTAACCCATAGTCGCATCAGGTTGGGAGTGGAGCCAAGGCAATGTTTTTAACTGTATTACACTGTGCTTATTACATTATCCTGTGTGTGAAGCTGCAGGAATAGAGGCCTTCAACTGGCAGATGGTTTTGATGAAGTATTAAGGAGCCATTTTTCTTTCTTTCAGACCAATGATGCCTTAGGAGCCACCTGGAATTGGCTGTACTTCATCCCCCTCATCATCATTGGCTCCTTCTTTGTTCTCAACCTAGTCCTGGGAGTGCTTTCCGGGTAAGCCATATGTCTCTCTTCCTCTTAACCTCTTTTTAACTGTAAACTGGTGCTCCTGACTCACGGCAGGTTCACCCATTTAGCTTCATTCAGAAGACATTTCCTGAGCAGCCACGATGTGCCCGATGCTGTCCTAGATGCTGGGAAAGTCATAGTGAACCGTCGTTCCAATCATCTTTATTATTCTTGGTTATTAAAAAAATCTGTAGATCAGGTACCACATTGAGCACAGTATCTACGGAGTGTCCGTTTATCCATCCATTCTTTCATTTTCGTCACTCAGCAGTCATAGACCTTCTCTATCAAACTGCTGGTTGTTAGGGACATAAAGTTGAAGAAGATACAGGTTTTACCCTCAAAAGATTCTGACTCTATCATGTATTGGACAGCGGAGCCTATATTTGCAGCGTGGGGCTTGGATTAGTGTACATTCGTCAGCAAATACTCAACGTCCAAAGCCATGGTAAGCATTTCAAGGGGCACGTGGACTATTAGGCCCGCTTCCTACCTTTAGGAAACTTACTGTTTGCGGAGGGGTCAGCACAAACACTAGAAACAGGGAGCAGGAGTTCTTTCACTGATTAATGTAAGATACACATAACTTGTTTGGGGAAATGGAAAAATCTGTATCGTCTGAAGTGATCAGAGATGGCTTCATGAAGGATTGGGATTTTGTGAGGGAAATGCAAATAAAAATAAAATGTGTGTTACCGAGCAGGGGCTCACTGCCTGACGTATATAGAAGCCAGTGTGATGGCAGCAACTTTCGAGAAAAGAAAAAAGCTTTTATTGCGAGGTCAACCAGCAAGGAGACAGGAGGCAAGGCTTCAGTCTGTCTCCCCGATCCAGGGTTCAGGGTACAATTTAAGGGGTTTCAGCACTGGATCTTCCTGGACAGTGAACCCTTTTCTTCTGAAAGGGTTCTGGTGCTTGGGGTCCCATCATGTTCTAGTCTTTTTGTTCTGTGGAGGGAGAAGGTAAGCGTTCACAAGTGTTATTCATAAGTGGCGTAACCAAGGCTTAAAGTTTGGTGCCAGGTCTTGTTAGAAACAGGATAGGACCAGTTTGAGCTGGTTCTGCCATTGCGTATGTAATAAGGTAAAATAGAAAATGTGAGGGCAAACATTCCCAGGAAGGGGAGCACTAAACCATAACCAAAGATGAAGAAATGGGGCTTGTCATGGAGAGTGAAGAAATTGTAGTGAGACAAAACTTAATCAGCGTGGAAATCTCACTTTGGGAAATCAAAGGTATAATTTAGGAGGGCTAAAACAGGGGTTGGTTTTAGAGGGTCTTACATTTTTCTAAGTAAAACTGTACTTAATTTCTTGCCTGAGTAGCATAAGCTCTTCAAATGAAAATTTTATGAGGTGATACTACTGTTTATGCATGGCAGCTTGAACCAAGTTGGTCATCTCTTATAACTACTAACAGGACATAAATTTTAATGACAAAAAGGACAAAAGAAGAAATGACAACAAATGAAAGATGTCATCAAAATTTTTGAGGATAGAGAGTAAATGATACCTGATCTAATGGTGAGAGAGCTGAGGTTTCATTGCCTAGGATGAGGAATGCCAACAAAAAAGCAAAATGATTGCCCTACAGAGCCCTAAAAAGGCTCAGGGATTAGAGGCACCAAGTATGTCTGAGAGCTGCTGGAGGCTGGGTGGTGCTAAAAACAAGATTATTGGTCAAAAGTTCTTGTCAGGAACACTTGGAAGCCCTCTCCCCAGTACCTTAGACAATCCTTACAGGTATCTGCCACCCCCAGCCTCCACCCCAGCCAAAGTTAGAAGTCTCACTCTGTGTAGAGATTGAATCAGAGAAGCTGGGAATGGTAGCATCAGGTGCCTCTGAGGGTGGGGTTGATATGTTGTGGTGAAAACAGGGTTAAATGAAAACCCACACACTGAGTTTCAGTACTCCAAGCCCACCTCTTCTGCGTGACTCTCAAAAAGGTAGCCATCTAACAGGAGCTCATAGCATCTGTGGGGAAACGATCAATCTTAAGAGGAATGTATGTATTTGAATACACATACACACCCTGATCTAAGCAATTGTACAAAATACAAAAGTGTTACCACTAAAGGAATATAAGGATAGTAAGTCCTCTGTGCAGCTCAGCTGTCAACCGAATTTACCTTGTTAACACTGGATTTTGAGATGTCCCTTATCGTGCTATAATTGCCTTGAGAGGATGGGGGAGGATAAGTGTGGGGAGGGAAAGAGAATGTCAGAAACTAAAATCTTAGGTTCCACAGTAAGGAAGTCCTTAAGCAATCTCTGAAATTGAAAGATAAAGAAGTAGCAGTTGTATAAGTATAATATTTAGAAAATTGGAAATGAATACCAGAAGAAACAGGTGAAAGAGTTATAAGTGGTTGCCTCTGGGGAGTGAGATTCAGACACGGGAAAGGTAGTGAGGCAGTGAGCTGCTATTTTTTTCATTATAAGTCTTTTTAAAAAAAAATACTTGAATTGAAAACTTAACATGCATTCCTTTAAGAAAACTAGAAATTAAATTTTAAAGGAAAAATTACATACTCAAAAGTGTGGGATGAATGTAGTCAATAATAATGGTGGCATTGGTGCTCGATGGGTACTAGACTTGGGGTGATCAGTTTGTAAGGTATTTATAAATGTCTAATCACTGTGTGGTACACCTGCATCTAATATAATATTGTACTCTAGGTGAACTATAATTGAAAAAAAATTAAAAAGTGTAGGGCAGGTGGAATATATAAGACCATTTATCTAGCACCCATGCGGAAAGACGGGCATGGGGAGAGGTCAGATTCGGTAAGATTAAGGAAGAAGCAACCTAGCTGTTTAACTAGGTGGTGACTTATGAAAAGGTTATGAAGGAAAAACAGCAGACAGTGTGAAGGACTTTTTAATAGTGTGTCTCTTGAGAGATTTGAAAGACAGTATGGAATTTCTTATGTATTTACTCATTCACTGAGCATTTATTGACAGCCTTCAATCCCAAGCACTGTGCTAGAGAATTCTCTCTACACAGCCTGTACCTACAACTCAAATGCTCTCCCTCGGTGACTGCCTGTGGGAGGGACCTGGCCACAGACTCTTCTCCTGTTTCAGCTGAGGGGATAACCTCTCGTTTGTGTAATCTTATCTGATATTCTTTTTTTTTTTTAAGTTTATTGGGGTGACAATTGTTAGCAAAGTTCCATAGATTTCAGGTTCCATAGATTCCATAGATTTTCATAGAATTTCATAGAAATTCCATAGAATTTCAGATTCCATAGATTACAGATTTCTGTAATACATCACCTACATATCACATTGTATGTTCACCACACGAAGTCAGTTCTCTCTCCATCACCATATATTTGATCCCTTTACCCTCATCTACCACTCCCCTCTTCTCTTACCCTAAACTATTGTCTGTATCTATGAGTTTTGTTTCTTCATTTGTTTTTCTTGTTCTTTTGTTGTTTTCAGTTTTATATACCACATATCAGTCAAATCATATGGTTCTCTACTTTTTCTGTCTGACTTATTTCGCTTGGCATTATAATCTGAAGATCCATCCATGTTGTTGCAAATGGCACTGTTTCATCTTTTCTTATGGCAAAATAGTATTCCATTGTGTATATATACCACGCTGATGTTCTTTATCCTTACTCATTTCCTAAGTATGTCCATGTTTTAATTTAGAAAATTCAAGTCAGAGTCTTACTATTTGAAGAGCGAGGAAAGTAGATGCTGTGCTAACAAGTTCATATATTCCCGAGAAGGCTCCAAAGTTGGTTCAAGGTGTACCTTACCAGAGCTAGAAATGGGACAGTTACTTGTGTCTGGCCGTATCTACTCTGACGGTCCTGCTCTGGTTTGAAATTGCATCCTTTGATTCTCCTACATCCTTCTCCAGATAGGAAAGCGTGGCACCTTGGGAGAAGTGTGCGCTTTGGCATCTGACAGTCGTGGGTGAGAGCCTAACCCTGCCACTTATTAGCACTGTGCTTTTGGACAAGTTACTCTGAGCCTGCTTCCTGCTCTATAAAATGGACAGAGACCTAGCCCAGGGCCTGGCATGGAGTAGCCATTAGCTCTTATACCCTTTGATAATATTGATGGTCGCTTTCTCCACCAGTGTTAGATCTGAGTGGCTGTCACCTGAGTAGCAGCCTGTGATGTTTGGTCTGAACCAGTCATGAGGCCATCAGCTCCTCTTTGACTGGGAGATGGCTTCCTCAGGTTGGGAGATGAAACAACTGAGATGGCATATACCTCCTTAGCACTTCTGGAGAAGTCTAGGAAGTGACAACAGCAGCTGGCAACAGCTGGTGGGAATAAATTCTGACATTTAACGTCGTGTTAACGATAGGGACCTTACAGGCTGGGACTGCACTATTTCTGTCCCAGTTCCTTTTTCACGTTCTGATGCTCAACACATACAGGGAGAGGTTTTCACTGGTGTCTGCAGAGGGTTCAGCAGCAGCGAGGTCTGTGCACGGGGCTTGTGGGGGCCTCAGCTCTCTCTTCTGCTTGGTCTGGCTCTCACAGGCTTCTGGGGGGGGGGCTTTCTCCTTGGAGTGAGGGTCTGGTTGGGTGTTGTGCTCAGAAGCCAGGGAAAAGCTCTGAAGGTTTTATCTCCAGAGGGCACGTTCCCACTGAGCCTCAGGCTCCGTTTGAGTGTCACATACCAAGGCTTTCCTAAAGCAGAGGGAGAAGGCAGTGAGAGGAGGCACCCCTGCGTTGGGCCAGTGACGAGAAGAGTCCAGGTGAGAGGGGACGGGCAGCCTGCCCTGGCACTCGTGGCCCACGGGATACCAAGCGTGGAAATGGCGGAGGCACTCATCTCAGGGGCTTGAACGTTGGCAGAAGGAGGGCTGTGAGGTGTGTTTGTCAGCTTCAGTGTGTTTAAAGAGGAAGTGCGGATACAAGCCGTGTAGCATTTTTACTTGTCTCAGAGGAAATGGGATTTGATGAAAACCATTAACTCCGGCTTGAAGAGAAGCAGAGCTTCCTGTCTCCATGGAAACAAACCATGGCTGCATAAGCACGCCCGGAAGTGCGTCAGGGGCTACAGGGCAGAAGGCTCACACAGACGAAAAATGACCCTGAGCTACCCCGCTACCTCTACTCCCTGCTCCCAGGGCTTCTGGAAAGAGGGAGGTGAGCTTGGGGAGCACGTGCACGGTCCCCAAACAGGGACAGGGCCAGCCAGGCCAGGGACTACTTACAAAAGCCCACGGGAGCAATGAAAAGCCTCATGTATGTTAAGCACTTCATAGTTTTCAAAGCACCTTTGCTTCCATGATCGTATTTCTCGTAACAACTCTGTGCAGTAGGTAGACTCTGTCTTTATTCACACATGGGAAGAGGGGGATTTACAGGTGTTAATCTCCAAGTAGTTACTGGCAGAGGCAGGGCCAAAGGTCACGGTTTCTTACTGTCTGGCTAGGTACTTATTTTCATATACCAGATGGCCTCCACCCAGGGACACTGGCACTGAAAGTGGCACAACTAGAGAAAGTCTGCCAAGGGTTAACCTAGAATATCATCTTGACAGTACAGATTTGGGTGTGCGTTTTAATCCGTACATGTATGGATGTTATTCACACACACTGGTGTTCATGTACACAATGTGACCTGGTACATACAAGGTAGTAGCTGCCAAGGTCCACTGTCCAGGTCCTCTTGCTCTGAGGACTAATGGTTAGTGGTAAACTACACATATTAAAAATGGGATTATTCTGGTTGCATTTCTTGAGTGAGTGGAGCGGGTCCTATAGAAAGGAAGATGGTAACATGTCTTGCCACCAACTCATTTTCTGGGTGGGTTTGACAATGTAGTGCAATTCAGCAAATGTTTATTGGGTGTGTATCAGGTGTAAGACACTTGCTAGACCCTGAGATTACAGAGATGAATAAATTAAAGAGACTGTAGATTAAGGAAATCATTCACTATACATGTAATAGAGTCTAAGCTCAAATAGATCCAGCATTCTAGCCCTATCAAAAGCTATTTATTTAATATTCATATATGTCGCATTTCTTTAAGATTCATAAATGTCACATATTTTGGGTACCTACTATCTTACAAGGCATAGTGGAGGATACAGAGATGAACAGGACCTAGGTTCTGTCCGCAAGGAAGAGACTAACAAGCGTCCCTTCCGTGTTCAACCTTGGATCTCCCATGTCACCTGCCATTGCTTTCCTCTGGATTTTAGGAGGTAGCACCTCAGTATTTCCCAGGCAGAGAAGGCTGGTGGTCTGAAGAAGGAAATTACTCACGTCCCACTCAGTGATCCAGATGAGCTCTCTGAGGGGTTGGTGGATATTAGTTTGACATGTGTCTGATCTTCCCTAAGGCAGGCTGGCATCAAAGAGGGCTAAGTGTGTGGGTGAACCACCCAGTAACTGTCCTGCTAGGATTCAGACACTGGACTCAACTGGTCGAAATCTAATCACTCACTCAGCTGAGCACTTGCTGTGTATCACCTGCTGCTAGGGGCTGCTACCCTCAAGGAGCTAGGTCAGAGACAGCACAGGGTGGGCATGTAAATGAGAAAGGGGGCATGGATCGAGCAGGGTCAACTCAAGAAGGCGACATTGATACGTACCTTTGAAGAATGAGGAATGGCTATCCAGAAGAAGGGGAGAGGGCGTTCCAGCAGGTTGGTGGTCAAGGAGGCATAAAGGACCATGCTGAGAGACTTGAGTGAAGCACCTTGCTCTGGGGAGGGGGCGGGGAGGAGATGAAACCAGGCGCAAAGGCTCATCGCGAAGGGCTCATCTATGGGCTAAGCCGCTACGCTAATGAGTTTCCACCTCACCCAGAAGCTCATGGGAGGTTCTCAAATTTTCAGCGGGAAGCATGACCGGTTTGCATAGGAAGATGGTCACCCTGGAGAAGGTGTGTAGAGAAGCAAGACTGGAGGCAGGGAGACCCGTGAGGAGCAAATAGTTGCGGAGATGGGGTGAGGCCTAAAGCACAGCAGCATGGTGGGCAGGAAGGAGGTATTGGTGGGATCTGGTCAGCGTGACTTGGTGACTGTAGGTGTGTCTGAGTGTATACTGGAGATGGAAGTCTCTCGAACTGCTTCTGACTTGAGCCACTAGGTGGCTGGTGAAGAACACAACAAGGGTTTTGAGGGCAAGAGTTTAGGTGTTGGACCTATGAAGTTTGAGACAGCATGACAACACACCTTTTACCATTTGGCTAGTTCACAGCAGTGGTGTAGGGCTGGTTTTAGGTGGGATCCTTTATAAGCTGTAATTTATTGAGACTGTGCTAGGCACCAAACACTCTATTTTATTTAATCCTCAAAATGACCATGCAGGGCATTACTATCTTCTATAACTAGGGTAACTGTGACAGGGAGGCTTGGTAATTTGCTTAAGCTCACACTGCTACTCAGCAGCAGGTTCAAGTGTGCCAGGTCCAAACACTGAGGCTCTTGAACACATCCTCCGTAGAGTTTCAATGTCCTTTTTGGAGGGAAATTACCTGGCATCTAGAAGAGCAGAACCTGATGGATAGGAAGGGGCCCTCGGAGGCAGCTAAAACACACTGAGCTTTCCAGTCCTGCAGGCAGAGGTTTCATGTTCAACACGGTATGATGAACAGAGTCGAGTGTTTCTAATTCCTACCCTGACTAGAGGGGACACTTTCCTGGGTGAGTTGTGTGACCAGATGGGGGTCACATATGAAGCTATGATAGTGTGTTGAAAGACTGCATTTCCCCCAAGACGCTGCTTTGTGTATTGGTTGTCAACATTGTATCTTCAAGTGTGATAAAAGCTATTTGAGATAGAAGGGACTGTAAGTGGTGTTTACTCCAGGCCTCCATGTTACAACAGAGGAAACCTGAATAGAGAGTGAAGTCCTTCCTGAGATCACACATGGCTATTTAGTGGTCACTTCAGCCTACATCCTCTGGCTCCCTGTCCAGAATGCCTTTCTCCTCTGCACTGTAGGTGTCATCTGCTGGTAAAATATACTCTGTAAACAGTATACCTGGGGTAGAACCCCATTTCTATCACATGCCACCTGTATGACCTTAGGCAAGTCATTTCACATTTCTATACCCTCAGTTACCCAATTGCAAACAAGGATACTAGAATTCGCTGTGTAGGATTGTTGGAGAAACTAAATCAGATCGTGCATGTTAAGTACCTGGGAGATAGGAAATATTTAGTGTTAGCCATTAGTAGCAGATTTCTTCTCTCCAGTACCTCTTTTAAACCTTGGTTGGTAGGGCTAGGACAGAACCATTTCTTTTACCTACCAAGCACCCCCATTGAGTAATTAGCACATGCTCAGATGTTTCCAGATACCCCTGATGGTACTGACCATCCATGGCCCCCTCCAGGGAGCAGTAACAGTGGACTGTTGGGCTGCACCCTTACGTGTGCTGCTTATTGAATTTTTCCTCATCCCTCACAGCCTGTTTCAACTTGGACCTCTTTCATGAGATCTTTCCAGACCCATACCCTCACTCCCATTCTGCAATGAGGATTAAAAGCTTTCTCCCACATGCTCCATTATAGAACCTATTACTCATAACATTATGCAATTTTGTTATAGAATTTAATAATAATAATAATACTAAAGACAAGAGGTAACATTTATTAAAATCTCATCATCTGCCTGGCATTGTGCTAAATACTTTATATACGTTTTATATATATATATATATATATATATATATATATATATATACACACATTATTTTGATTAATTTCAGCAATGGCCTCATGAGTCAGGTACTGTCGTTAACGCCATTTTATACACAAGGAGTTGGAGGCTAGGAGAGTGTGTCTTGCCTGAGGCTGCACGGTTAGAGAGGGACCAAGCTCACCTGTCTCTCCAGGATGTGCCGTCTTCCTCGTATTGGACTGAAGAATGTCCCTGTTACCTGTTAGGTTTTGTTTTGTGCTGGAGATGGCTTTCTCCATAGTCAGATTTCTCCTGACATCTTAGAGCCTTGTTCATGTGCTCAATAAATAGATGCTGAAGAGAAGGGAAACCCAGCAGCACCAGGCCCCTCTTAGGGGACCCATACCCCCTTGTGACCTCCTGCAGAATAGTATTGCAGAGGACTGAGGAAGGGGCTGTCAGGAGCGTCACACTTGTATTGGAGATCCGCGGAAAAGCTCGAGATAAGGCTCTTTATTCTGTGGAGTCATGGCCCTTGCTGGCAGCTTACAGGCGTTACCAACAAGCAATTGTGACACGCTGCACATTTTTTCACACGGCTATTGATTTTTTTCCTTTTAATTGCTCATGCCCTTTGCCCGTTTTCCTATTGGCATCTTAACTTTCTCACATGAGAACTTAAAAGATCTATTTGTATAGTAAGAATGGTAACCCTTTCATGTCATGTGTGGCAAATATTTAGGGAATAATCTCTTCTAAAGGACAGTTAAAGCTGTCATCCTATTGGGAATTGTGGGCAACTAAGTTTGTTGGAAGGAGAAAAAGATTAAAATGGTTCTTTGTTACTTTAGGCCTCTTCCTTTCGAAAGCATTTCATGTGTGTTCACTTGTTTGATTCTCACAATGATCCTGGGAAGGGTATTATCATTATTTTACAAGTAAGGAGATTGAAGCTCATAGTGAACAAGTGACATACCCTAAGTCATCAGTCTAGAAGTGGGTTGTGTCCTGACCCTCAGTCCACTTTTGCTTGTTACTCAAAAACTGTTTGTCATTTTGAAGTTGGGTGTTTCCAGTGGAATCTCTGCTGCTTGGCCTCTACTCAGAGCATGGAGGTGTGGTTTACATGTGTGCTCCAACAAAGTACGTACTCTCTGGAGTTTATTACATCAACACATATTTATCGAATACCTACTATGTGCCAAATACTGTTCGGATGCTGGAATTGAAAAATCCCTGCCTTCATAGAGCTTACGTTCTTGTGTTGCCCATGTAACCTCTGTTTTCTAGAAGATTCCTCCCCATTTTAAGATGTATTGATATATCAGGACAATGTATAATCAGTGGCAGTATCCTGAAATCACTTTGTATTGTTAACTTTATGGGCTGAGGCTATGAATGTGAAATGTAATGTAGCTGCTTTGCAGGGAGGAAAGCTCTAGTTCTCTTTCATTGTTTAAATTCTGTTGCCTCTCAAAAATCAAGCTCTGGTGTACTCTTTTATCTGTCTGGGGGAGCAGAGGCTGTACCAGGATAGGTGGTTCGGGAGGCCTGGGCCAAGGTAGGAGGATAATTGTCTGAAGATGTGTGGTGGTGGTGGTGGGGATGGAGAGGTGAAGTCAGACCTGGTAGAAGTGAACAGTCATATCCAGAAAGGGGACGTCTGAGAGGCAGGGTCAAAGGTGTTAAGGGAAAAGGAACTATTGGTTTGTCAGAAAAGTCATGACATATTTTTTCTATGTTTTTCATTGCAAAAATGTGTCATGACTTTTCCGACAACCCAATCAGAAGTCGGTGAGTAGGGCAATCAAGATAAATAATCAAAACAAGGTGCTACTATACACAAACTCATCTTTTTTATAGAGAAATTTGAACATTAGATTGGGACTTCATTAGGGTGACTTTTTGGTGATGGAAGACAGCAGCCAAATACAAAGATGCCTCCATTCTTTGCTGAAGGATTTTTCGCATGTGGTATTTCTAGTTGGCCAAGTTCTTAGGTGACTGAAACAACCCTGCCATCCCTCCCTCCATACGCTAACTTAGTATAGACTCACCCTCTAATGCTCTGATACCTTTGTATGCATGAGTCTGTGTGTGCACATACAAAGACTCCTCTGTTCACACATATTCGCACTCATGTCCGTGATGCTTTATATTCCTGCTCACACTCTGATGTGTGTACATACTGCACTTCAGTCTTTGTCTCTCCATGAACTACTTAAGGAACCTAGCAGATGATTGTATCATTCTCTGAACTTGCCTTATACAGAGTACATTATATTACACATTGCACACTATAGTTAAACCTATCTCAAGAATGTTTCCATCTTAAAATCCCCTTAACGTATCTGTGTTTTAGAGGAGGAGCTAATATTCATTTAATAGAGTAATATAACATGAAGTAATATGCTATGAAATAATGTTTACGACGGCTTTGCTAACAGGCAGACCGGGGTTTCATTTACCTATCTGCTACTAAGCTCCGAAGGGAACATCTTTACTTAGGCATCCCTTAGGCGTCTCGAATGCAGGATGCCCCAAACTGAGTTCATTGCCTCATTCTCCTACCCCACCACTAAAGATGCCTACTACTCTTACGTAGTCTTCCTCTGTTATTTTTATCGCCCTCATTACCCAAGATAGTAACCTTGATTAATCTCAATACTTTCTTTTCACTTATTCTCTGCTTCTAATTGCTTAAGACCTACCGATATCACCTAAACTAGAGTAGTAATTGCTTCTTTAAATGTTCTCCCTAACCCAGCCTGCCCACATGACCAAAGCCATCTTTCCAAACTAGACATTTAATCACACAATTTATGTACCTTAATTATTTGTAATGGCTTTTTATTACCTAAGTAATAGAATCATTTATGTGTCCATTAGTTCAGTTTTTCAACACATAGGCATTGAGCTTCAATTATATGCCCAGGCAGTATTCTAGAAGTTGGGAGTGTAGCAGAGAAGAAAACAGAGGGTCCTGCCCTCATGAAGCTTGCATTTCAATATGGGAACACCTAAGAGTTGTATAGTCTCATTTAGGTAAATGAAAGATAAACTCTGTTCTTGAAAAGGAACAGTTCAAGTTACAAAAATGTCTATTTCCCCTAGGTTAGTCTTTAACTTTAATGTAATACTAATAAACACAAATACGATTTTTATTTTACTAAATGGAAATGTATCTGAACATTTAAGTATATAAGAATAGCCAGGGCATTTTTTAGAAAGAGCAATGAGGAACAGAGACTTTTTCTACAAGTTGTAAAATATATCCTAAAGCTAATACAGTAATTGAAATATGACTATGGGGTATGACGGAGAAATAGGAGGACTGGAAGGAGACTCAAATATTGGGTTGTTGGAAAAGTCATGACACATTTTTGCAATGAAAAACATAGAAAAAATATGTCATGACTTTTCCGACAACCCAATGTATACATTTGAGTTTACAGTATTTATGTATCTTTCCATAAGTGAAGATGAATTATTCAGTGAATGGTATTGATAACTGGGCAGTCACTTGGAAAGAACCAAAAATTGAATTGAACCCCATCTCTCATACTTTATACTGAAATAAATTACAGGTGGCGCAAGTATACAAAATTTTAAAATGAAACCATTAAAGTATTCAAAGAGATTATGGACATTTAAAAAATCTCTAAGGGGGACGGCCTTTCTAAGCATGAGACAAATCTATAAGCCATTAAGGAAACAATTGATAAATTTGAATTTGTAGAAATAAAAATACACTGATGACCATAATTCCTTAATAAGATCAAAAGACAGAACTTGAGTTAGTTTTGAATTTTAAACCGAATCTATAGAGGATTAGGGGAGGTAGTAAAATTAAAAAAAAAGTGGTTGATTAGTAATAAGACTGTACAAAAAGCTTTAGTTGTGGACAGAAAATAGGTTCTTAAACATTGATGACTGAAATGTAGAGGGCAAACTGAGGTGAATATTTTAGGTGGTAAAATAGTCAGGACCTGGTAAATGATTGGTTGTAATGGATGAGGGAAGATCATTCTAGGCTAGATCAGCAGACTCAGTTGTGAATGTCTTAAAGAACTTTGGTTCCACTTATTGAGATGAATAACAAAGCAAGGAATAAAGCGCTTGTTGTGGGAGGAAGATGTGTTCAATTCCAGTCAGAGAGAATTTGAGGTTCAGGAAAGCCAAACAAGTAGACAGGATCAGCCATTTTCTGTGTTTTAAGAACAGGGGGAGAAAAGATGCTATCAGGACTTGATAGAGAAAATGGTAAAAATAGGTAAGATTGTCCATGGAGGGCAAGTAGAGAAGAAAAAACAGCCAGGGATAGAAGTTTCTAGAAACATTAGCCATTTAAGATTAGAATATCAAGATTGGTCAAAAGGATAGCTGGAAAGCCTCATGCATCATAGAGGACAAAGAAGTACAGGGTTTCAAAAAGAAATGAGAAAACCCCAAACGCTGGAGTCATAGGGACCCCCAATACAAAAATAACTAAAAAATAGCTGTGGGCTGGCCAAGTGGGTCAGTTGGTTAAGAACTTGCTCAAGAGTGTGAACTCTGAGCAACAGGGTCCCTGGTTTGATTCCCGGCCCGAGCTGAGCTGCCGTTGAGCTGCCAACAGGTGGCAGGATGGCTCAGCTAGAATTATATACATACATATATATATATATATATATATATATATATATATATATATATATATA
>NW_017731923.1:881762-887225 GCF_001890085.2 Hipposideros armiger
ATATATATATATATATATATATATATATATATATATATATATATATATACACATATACACATATATATGTATATATATGCATGTATAGATGTGTATATATGCATGCATATATATATGCGTATATATATATATATGCATGTATATATGCATATATATATATATATATACATATATATATAATAGTTGTTGAAGTTGGCATTGTGGAGGACCTGGCTGGCTTAAAATATATATTTTTTAAATTTTGAAATAAGTATAGACTTGCAGGAAACTGCCAAAGGAAAAAAAAGTTCTCATGTACCATTCACCTGGTTTCCCCCTTTGATAACATCTTGCATAACTATATTGCAATACCAAAAGCAGGAAATTGACATTGGTACAATCCATAGGTTTCAGATTTCACCAGTTTTACACGTGTGCATGCGTGCGTGTGTGTGTGTTTGTGGTTCCATGCCATTTTACCATAGATTTGTGTAACCATCACCACAATCAAGATACACAGCTGGTCCATCACAGGACTCCCTCATGCTACCCCTTTATAAATCACACCCACTTTTCTCCACCCATTCCCCAGACCCCTGGCTAACCACTGATCTGTTCTACATCTCTCTAATTTTGTCATTTTAGGAATGTTATGTAAAATAAACATACAGTATGGAGCCTTTTGAAATGGACTTTGTTTCCACTCAGCAAGATTTCCTTGAAAACCATCCAGGCCATTGCCTGTGTCAATAGCTAATTCCTGTTTATTTCTGAATACCATTCCATGGTACCACAGTTTGTTTAACCATGCACCCCTTGGAGGACTTTTGGGTTGTTTTCAGTTTTGAACTATTACAGATAAAGCTGCTATGAATATTGGTGTACAAGTTTTTGTGTGAACTTAAGTTTTATTTTCTCTGAGATAAGTGCCCAAGCACAATTGCTGGATCATATGATACATGCATGTTTAATTTTACAAGGAACTGCCCATCTGTTTTTCAGAGTGGCTGTACCATTTTTCATTCCTGCCAACTATATATGAGAGCTCCGGTTCTCCCATGTCCTCACCAGCTAGTTAAAAAAATTAATAATATACAATGAACATGAACAAGTATCTCAAATTTATGTTGAAATTTTGAGGCAATATAAGTAATGTAGGGCAATGATTATTAAATAGATCATATTTTTTAATATTATAGACCAGTAAATTCTCAGAAAAAAAGAGAAGTAACAACAAAACCCAATATTGGATGCATAGAAATGATGAATACAGAGTTAATATGTTTATTTTAACAAAGGTTGTCAAACAAATAATCACAAACACAGCTTCAAGTGTTAGCTTTTCTCATCATGAATTTATGAAGGAATCTAAATGAATGGTCCTTGTTTTGCGTAACCTCTCAAAGCTTAGCCCAGCCTACTTTCCCAGCCTCACGCCTACATCCCCTCTCCTTCAGCCCACTCACTGTTCCTGGATTTTCCCCACATACACGCCTCCATTTCTGTGTCCCCATCACCTTGAAATAACCAACTGCATAACCCCTTACACCTGCCTTATTTGGGGCTTCCTCTTAAGTTTCCTCATCTGTGTTCTTGCACTATATGTAACTCTCTCTCTTAGAGTGCTTGTCTTATTTTATGGTTATTTGTGGAGGTCTTTGCCCCTCTCATACATAGGCGGTGGCACGGTGATTTCACCTTCCTTTCCCTAGCACGTAGCCAGCTTAATGAACAGGCCTACAGTGAGCTTCCGGTAGATACCCTCCAATGAACGAATCACGGGCCATCTTGCAGTTGGTGGCATGTCTGTGTTTGTCAGAAATTTTCCTGAGATTTTGAGCATTGATTTCAAAGAGTCTAATTCCCCCTGAAGCCCAAGTTTAATACTAGTTGAAGAGATGAACACAGATTACTGTACTAAATAGAACTCCCATTATTTTCCGGTGTCAGGGGATGACCCTAAGAACTGTGCTTAGACCTTCTCCATTATAGGGAGGAAAAAAAGGAACATTTGTCATTATCAGTATGATGGACAAGATCCAGTGTAATCAAATTATTGCTATTTGAGGGGCTTTTTAAATTTTTTTTTTGGTCATAATGTATCCCATATGCTCATTTCACTGTGGCTTTTATGCCATAATTTTAGGCTTTTTGAGATTAGAAATTTTTTTTTTCATGAACCTCTCCCTCTCCCTCTCTCTCCCTCTCGTCTATGGACTCTCACAGTAATTGATTTCACCACATGGAAATAAATTAGTAATAGTGTTAGAGCCTCGCTTCATTCTGAGCTTATAGACCATAGTCAAGCCCCTCTAATTAGCCATGTTTTCTGTGCACTTGCAGACGTGTGCACACTAAGGTGGCTGGAGTAATACCTTCCAATTTCCCCGGTTGATAATCACAGCCTTTACAATGTGCTTATATACTGGGTGCCTAGTATTTCTAGCTGTTTCGTTCCAATGCTGTTCAAGTTGCAGTAGAATTAAAAGTACTTTATTTTCCCCTTGGTGTCAAGTGCATCACTACATTCTCAACACTTAATTATCATTGCATCCCCCAATATTCCTCATTTAGCAAAAATATTGAAATTGCTCTTTCCTGTTGAAGAAGCAAACTCCAATACTCTGGGAGAGTGCTGAGAAGTCATGTTCCGCAGAGAACCCAGGAAATGAACAGCTATTGAGGGCATTTGGGGGAACAGGAGGGACCCCACTGCCCATTAAAGGGGCCACATCGCTCTTACCCACATTCAACTAAACTTGATAACTAACGTGTTTACCAGTTGACAAGCCCATAAGCTGAAGTTGGCCAGACCTTAACCCTCACCATAGCTGACTGGAATTGCAGTAAAATGGGACAGGATCCTTCCCCACTCCCTCCATGACCTTCCGTGTTGTCGTCGGAGAAGTACCTCCTCCACCACTTTGCAACCACATTTTCCCGTTATACTTCCTTTAGATCAGCGGTTCTCAACCTATGGGTTGTGACCCCTTTGGGGGTCGAACGACCCTTTCACAGGGGTCGCCTAAGACCATCGGAAAACAAAAAGATATTTACAATTCATAACAGTAGCAAAATGACAGTTATAGAGTAGCCACGAAAATAATTTTATGGTTGGGGGTCACCGCAACATGAGGAACTGTATTAAGGGGTCGCGGCATTAGGAAGGTTGAGAATCGCTGCTTTAGATCAAGGGACCCAGTGATCAGCTATCATACGAGGGAGGGATAATCTTAATACCAGACAGAAAGTATCTGAGACCAAAGACTGAGGGGAGAAGACACAGGATAATCGTTTATGGAGAAGAAATCAAGTGGAAGGCACCCTCATTGGATTGTCGATTCCCATGTCTTGTCAGCCAACATTGACGAAGCACCTGTGTGTTGGGCCCTCTGATAAGTGAATTAAGATGCAGTCCCTCACTAGCGTGCACTTTGTATTCTGATGGCTGAGACAGAAAACACGAGTAAACAAGCAAATAATACAATATTAAGGGTAAAGGTTATGAAGGAAATGAACAGGCTTTGAACAGAAGCACTGACTCTTCGAATGCAAAGAAAGTCAGACTTGAGAGACTAGCTACCAGCCTCTGACAGTCTGCCTGGGCCTGACCTCTGTCACATCCATGATGTCCTTTCCTCAGCTGACACAACTGCTCCCTTTCTGTCCCCCACAGGAGACATGTTGTATGTTTTTCTCTAGTGGACAGTGTCAGTTATTCAGAAAATGTCATTTCCCAACCATTGGGATTCCCGTAGACAACCAAGCAACAGTATCTTGAAAGCGTTAATTAACCCATGTGGGGTCCCACCTGTTGCTCATTGGTGGTGTGACAAAGGATGCCTCTGTGTTCATCAGCAGGGAGAAATGCACTAGTGGATTAAGCAGCGTAATGCGTTTCCCAGAGATAATGAGCTGGCATCCAGGACTGTGCTTTTATCGATATCTCCACCCTCTACATTCCCTCTGCAGTCACCTATGACTAGGGGGGAAAAAAAGTCTAAAACGGTCAGAGGGAACCTCAAGGCCAAGCTGTGTCCCAGATTGTCTCCCTCCAGAGAGGAAGTGTGTCACTCATTCAGTCACTCATTTCTGACCCCCTTTCTCAGCACTATTCTCAGGAGCAGTAGCAAGTAACTGTCTAGGTCGGGCTCAGCTGGTCATTTTTACAGATGAGTTAAGCAAAACGTATCCCTTCTTTCTAGGAATGTCGTGTCCCCATAGTCTCTCAACCCTGGTTAAGATGTGCTCTTGGCAAAATTTGGAAAGCAGGTAGCATTTGTACTTGAGATCACTCACCTTTGCTCTCCCCAAGTAGAATATCACCCCTTCCTTTTCCCCATCCTTCTGTCAGGGGGGGAAATGATAGGATGGACTAACTAGTTCATGTCTAGTGGTTTGGTCTGGATTTTTCTGAAAGAAAGCCCCAAGGAAAGGATTGGGTGTAGGTAGTTTACTTGGGAGGTGACACCTGGCTGCAAAAGGGACAGAGTGGTGAAACTGAGACAGGAGGGGGAAAAGTGGAAGAATATGTGATTGAGACTTAATCCCTTGGGAGCCATCTAAGGAACCATGTAGAATGTACCTGAGAATTGTTCTGAAGAGAACTGGGGAGTCAGGATATATATTTACATATGATCTCCACTAATTCCTCTCTCTCTTTGAGTGATGACACTTTGGGGCTGCCTTGTATGTGGGCTGAGCAAGCTCCTGGGGGACTGGAGAAATCTCTGAGGCAAAGAAACAGAGTGACGTGGTCCCTGGAGGGAACCTTCACCCCTGTCAAAGTGCACAGGATCTGCCCACTGCACGTCAGGTCAACTCAGAGCTGGCCTGAGGGCATATGAGGTGAGCATATACTGCTTGCTGTCCATTAAAAGAATATTTCCTTCGACCCATATTTGTTGAGCACCTACTATGTCCCAGGGACAGTTGGTCTGAGGCTAGTGTCCAGGTAATTTAAACGAAGCAGGATGAAGACAGAACTGAGGTATGGAGTGGGCTGGGAGAGCAGGTTGTCCACTGCCCAGAATGAGGCCATCCGTCCCAGGGCCAGGAGATAACATGCTCTGGGGATAGGTATGCTGCTTAGAAGCCATGGGCTGGGCAGGACACTCCTGTCACGTCCTGCAAGGCCAACCAGAGTCCTGAAAGTTGAGGTCAGCGTGACCTTACCCCTCTCCTGTAGCCTGATGCCTCCTGCCTACCCGATTCAGCAGTAGCTCAAACATGCGCCCTGCCAGCTCCAAGTCATTACCCATTTCCCTTCTGCCATCTCCTGCCATTCCATTTTATCCCAGGGTGCCCTTGTTCTGCTCAGCCTTGCTGCCCTTTTCACCCTCCTCACTACAAAGTACAGCTTGCTCATTAACATTGTTTAGTCCGCCCCCCCCCCCACACACACACACATACACACACATCTCCACAGCTAATCCTGTTAAGGGTCAATTTAAGCAGTGCTAGAGTCTGGAGCTTTTCTGACTT
>NW_017731923.1:891000-893178 GCF_001890085.2 Hipposideros armiger
CTGATATCAAAAAAGGTTAGCAACATTGTTGCAGCAAGTTTGCAAACTTAATTGTCTGATTTCATACAATCTCAGATGTGACTTTTGTTACATCCAAGGAATCTAGAAATTTTGGACATTGATATTGAATGTCAGTTGGGAAAGAGTAGTTGCAAAACAGAAATTATCTTTAGAGCACACTTGATTCATGTACGACCTTCTGATCACCAAAAATAGGAGAATGCAGAAGTATGAGAACTGGTTCTTCCTCTCAGGAGCTTATGTTCTCCCCAGGAAGCTACAACCTCCCATGGTTTCATGTTGGCCATCAATGCAATGTGTGTTCTGTGACTGGGGACCCACTGTGGCTTCTATAATACCACAAGAGCAGCTTTGCGGAAGAGGTGGAACTTGAACTAGGCTGTGAAGGGTAGCTAGAAGGGTAGCAGGGATGGCTTCGCGTGAGGGGAGGGGAGGGGAGGAGGAGCTTTGAGGCAAACCATAATTTATCGGGTTGTTGGAAAAGTCATGACGCATTTTTGCAATGAAAAACATAGAAAAAATACATCATGACTTTTCTGACAACCCAATATCTGTGGGATAGAGAGGACGTTGCATTTGAGAGTGGTGCAAACAAGGTTGGCTTTGTTGGGTCTGGTCAGATTATGGAGGGTCTCACAAAAGAGGGGATTAGGCCTGACCCTGCAGGCGGGTGAGTTACTGGATAGAGGATACAGGATGACCATGCAGGACATGGCATTTTAGGAAGATTAACTTGTAGACATGTCCTGTGGGCAAGGACACCTGCTTATCTCAGTCCTTTGCCACCTCCCCAGCTCTGATCTTCTAGGAGCTCTGAGCTGCCTCTGCATGAGGACCATGGTGGTGTCTCTCTGTCAGCCACTCTCAACTGCGGGCAGACCTGCCTGGCACAGACGTTAGGTTAGGCTGATGCTACAAGAGGGCCGAGAGAACATTTTTTCCACCCAGACCGTGGCTTTGAGATTGAACATCACAATGCACGTTATTCAAAAGANATAATAAAACAGTGATAATGAACCAAAGGACCCTTCCGAAGAAGCTGGGAGCACTTCTTGCCACCCTCTGGGGACCTGGACTGTCAAAGTCCCTTGCCCCTGGCTGATGAGGGCAGAGACTGCATGATCGTGGTTCGCGGCTAGAAGGCTTTTTGCAACCTCCTGGGCTCTGGACAATGCGCAGCGAAGAGATTCTGACAAAAGAAACTGCGTTTGTGTGTGCAGCTTGGTGTGGGGAGAAGCTCTGAAAGCCAGGCTTTTTTTTTTTTTTCTGTTTCTCCTTTCCTCCCTCCCACCCATTCTCTTGATAGCCCAGCGTCACTCATTTCACTGGGTTCCATTGTTAGCCAAGTGACAGTGCGTGCAGCTTCACTCTTACCACAACCATCTAGAACATAAAGTCCCCATTCCTGGGCATTTGTCACTATAAGACTCTTCTCCTCAGCCAAGCTCCCCCAGAGCAATATGGGCTTTAGACAAAAGAAGGCAGCACGGAGAGGCATAAAATGGGGGTGGGGGTGGGGGAGGCCGAGAGGATTTGTAGGTCATGGTTTGTTTGTCTGCCATAATCAAATTGGAAAGGCACCCCAAGCATCTTGGAATTGTTTATTCTTAAAAAGTGTTTTTTAATGAAGAAATCTCCTAGTACCCCCTGTCCTGGTTTAAAGATTGTTCATTTCTTTTCCTCATTAGAATAGCTACGGATATTGCAATACACATTCTTTTCTCACCTAATTAGTGTGCATCTTACAGCATTTTGAACCAACCCATGAGTTAACACACTTGTTCTTAGAATTGGGTGAATTTGGGGTGCCTGCTGCCACCTTGTGCTTGCTTGATATCGGTGCCCAGCAGTCTTGTACGCTAGTATATCTCTATCGCCAAGCATAGTAGCTGGCACACAAAAATGAATATTCAGTATGTTTGTTGAATGAATGAATTCATGCATGCATGAATGAATGCAGGAAGGAATAAATGCTTGATTCTGATTGAAGTATCAGGCCCTCCTTATTTATTGTATGTACTCTGGCTAGACTCCAACAACTGGCTGTTTGATAATAATCCATGTCAAGGTCAACAAATGACATAACACCCCCGACGAGGACAGCAACTCTCCTGAAATGAGCAAATCATTAAGTGAGTTCTTTGGATCAGCAAAAAC
>NW_017731923.1:896123-897078 GCF_001890085.2 Hipposideros armiger
GACAGGCTATATTCTGCTCGTCTTAGAGAAGGGGAAGTCTCTGGGACAGACTAAGTAACTTGCCCAAGGATCCCCAGGCAGTAAATGGAGGGACCAGGGTTTGAACTCAGGTCTCTCTTAATCTAAAGCTCATGTGCTCTGCTGGCCCTCAAGAAATACACATGGCAATGGTGCCTATTGGAGGAAGGCAGATTTAGGGAGGCCTGGGTCCTAGGGAAGTCAGGGAGAGGCTCAGGGCATGATGCCAGAGAGCCCAGTGTGAACATGTGAAAGAGGTAAACATGTTAGCAGGGAGATGGGAGGAAAGTGGAGGAAAAGTGTACTTTTGCAATTTCTGTTGTAATTCCAGTGTCCTTTAGGACTGGCTTGGCCTGGGGGAGACAGACTGAGCCCCCGACCACACTCCCAGGGTACATTACTCCTCAGGGGTTGGGGTTCTGAGAGGGGCTACTCAGCATCCTTCTCCTAGCAGTGACTGGGCAAAGAGTCAGCCTGACTGGGCAGTGGCTTAGGAGAGGCAGGCCACCTGTTACTTGCCATAGCCATGTGCAGAACTGACAAGTCCATACCCAGAAGGGACCAACGTCTGAGTGAGTGCTGATGTTTGAAAGCTGCTTCCCAATCTAAGAAGCCAAACCAAGAACAGGAGTCAGGATACGGGCCAGAGGAACCAGTGGCAGGAGGAAGGCAGTGCACCCATGGGCACTGAGAGATGGCCCTGGAGGTACTCCCTGGGCAGAGTGGGCTTTTCATGTGGCTTCTGTGCCCTCCTTGTGAAGGTGGCCTGGGCACTTTTCGAGGAGCCAGGTCTGATGTGCTGTGATGCATGACCCTCCGACCATCGGGGTGAAGGATGTGATTTGGGGTAAGAGCACAAGCCAAGGATGGGACAACCAAAGGGGCTTGAGTGAGTGAAAACTGTCACCATAAGAAATGTGTAAGCTACCAACCAGCA
>NW_017731923.1:897673-899060 GCF_001890085.2 Hipposideros armiger
CAAGTTTATTTTTTGCTCAAGCTGCAAGGTCAAAGTAGCATATCATAGATGCCTCTCAGAGACTCAGGCTGACAATGAAATGTTTTGGCACAGAAGTGTCACCTAACAACTCTCCCATTTCATTGATCAGAGCTAGTCCCATGGCCTTGCCTAGAGTCAAAGGGGAGAAGAGCATCCTCCGTGTGCCTGGAAGTCAACTGGGTAGCAGCCAGGAAGCCATTTGGAACCTTATTGTCCTGCTTTCCTGGGAAGGTCTCCTTTACTTCCATAGCTATAAGCCTCCCATGTTCTTATGACCCTTGGATCCGTATCTCCAACTTTTGCCTCTCTCCTGTGCAGCAAAGCCACGTTTTCAACTGTGTAGTAGATCTGAGTGCGTTATTATACTTCAAGTTCATCACACTGCAAACCAAATTAACTTCCTATACAAAAACCCCCACCTCCCCTCTCCACTAACACACCCACTTAGCCATTTTGGAGGCCTTGGGAATTTCTGGCTCTTCCTTATCTGGTCTACAGATTTCCTTTTTATTCTGTGAAATGTCTGCTGGCCTATCCATCCTTCTTTCCATGTCCACTGACCTGGGTCATGTTAGGCCCAGGTTCCTGCCACAGCCTACCGAATAGTGTCCCCTCTTCATCTGCAGTCTTTGGCACAAACATAGCTATTTTCCGAAAAATAGATCTAATCGTGTTGCTCCCTTATGTAAAAACTTTTGAGAACTTCCTACGACCCACAGAATAAAGTCAATTATATCAAGTCCTTGGGGAACGGAGGTTGTATTTGAACAGAGCCAGACAAGAATTTGGATCCTGGTCTACCACCTACGAGCTGTGAGTAAGTAATTTAATCTCATTGACTCAGTTTTCCCATTTATAAAAAGAAGACAACAATACCTCACAGGGTTGCTTTATGTTTTGCTCATGTTACGTGTCCGTCATCCAGTTGACTGGGTGCTCAGTGCCAAGTCGTATGGTGCTTCCTCTAGAACCTGGGCTGGTGGAGCAGCCGCTGTCTGACCTCGTCACCCGCTGCTCTCTCCGTGCCCACTGCACTTCAGCCATACTTTCTTGCTCTGTGGCACAGGAGAAGATAGCTCTGGAGGACCAAGAAGTGAAAGGTATTCCCATGTCTTAGACTCCCTGGCATCTTAGGCTCAGTATGTCCACTCCTGAACCCTCTTTTTCCCTTCCAGCAAATTCCACCATCCAGCGTATATTTTCTCAGTGGCTGGTGTCACCATTTATTCTCTACTTGCCCTTCACATCACAGTGCCCTCTTCCCTGGACACCTTTCCTGGTTCCTCCCAGAGAATTGGAGCCTCTTTCTTTCCTGTTTCATCCATGTTCCACGTATAGCATCTGCCATTTTTATTGGTTCACCTCT
>NW_017731923.1:907690-914302 GCF_001890085.2 Hipposideros armiger
ATAAGCCCCAATTTTTATCCTTATATTTAATAGCTATAAAACATCTATCAAATTGTTATGGAAGTTATAAGTACTTGCAATTTTTTAATTTCTCTGATCATGAACTAGTAACAGTGTGCAGATGGGCATTGGTCCATGGACCACACTTTGAGTACCACTACTCTGTGAGGAGAAGATATACCAATAAATATAAATACATAAGGGTGGACTTTGCTAAGGGAAGGCCCTTGGAAGCTTCTAGGAGTCTGCTTTGAGTGGGCATTGTGGTTGATGCTGGCAGCTCCCTCTCTGATGCCTTCATTTGCACACATGTCCCAGCATGTTCCAAACTCTAGAAAGTCTTCTCTGAAGAAAATCCTCATCAAGAAGCCCTGTGCAAAATGGTTTCTTCCGAATATGGCAGAGCTATTCATAAATCTGGGAGGGGAGCAGTTCGAGTTAACAAGTAGTCAAATAGTCATCAAATGTTTAGGAACATAGACTTGATAAAAAATTATACCTTCCTCTTCTCTGAACCTCATCAGTATTCCTTTCTGGTGTTGAATTATATTATCCTTGATCCAAATATCTGTTTTTAGTTAATATCCCAAGGGGGTAAAAGAACAAGTCATCTACTCACAGTGCTTTGGACTTGAAGAGAACCAGCTCCTTTGGGGTTTCAGATTCAGATTCAGCTTGTACGTATTTAAGATTTACTATGTTGGCACCATGGTCCATGCGTGCTTTTGCTCTTGTGAGCCCATTGACACAACAGCTTGGTGAACCTCATATTTTAATCAAGGTAATTTATTAGGAAATCAAGCCTCAGAGAGATTAAATGACTTGTCCATATTCTGTGATTCAAAGCTATGCATACCGAGTCCAAATACAGTCCTTGGCTACTTTACTGCTTGTTTAATTATCTTTCCTAACATCTTGTTACTTCAGTTGTATATTTATTGTTACTGAGTCCTCGCTGGAAAGTGCTGAGCCTACAATAGTCCTAAGCACTCATGTCCACCACATGCCAGCTCTTCAGGAGAACCTTTTTGCTTGTATTAATACATCCTCTGTTTTGTAGCATTTGTCTCCAGTAGACATTGATATTTTCAGTGAGGTGAAAATTACATTTTGACGATGAACTTCAGTTAACTGTAAGGCTAGGTAAACAAGTTGGTGATTTATTAAATATCCTCCGTGTCAGAAAGACTTCTAAGTAAAAGATGATAACCATGAACTTAAGCGAGACAACAGAAGGATAAGGTCTTGGTTGCAGCAGAAAATATTTAAGGTGAATACCATAAAGAATTTCCTGCCATGATGATGCTTTATACAATAGTTTTGGGGTGGCTCTGGAAGATCATATCAAGTGTCCAGGAAAAGATGCTCAATTGTTTTCAGATTGGCTTGGTTGAGAATGATTTCTTGGAGGTAAAGAGAATGACCTCACTACCAGTAGATAGGATCTGCGGTGGTCCTGACTCCTAGAGGTAACCTCCAGAGAAAAGAATGCATAATTCTGAATGTCCTCTTACCTTGATTCATCCATCTAACAATATTTGTTGAATTCTCTTAAATACCAGGCACTATCCTGAGCACTGAGAATATAATGGTGAACATGGCAGAAGAGACCCTTTCTTCAGGAAGCTCACATTCTTTTGGAAAGACAAAAAACAACAACAAGTAGTTGAAGATGGCCATCTTTTAGCTACAAACTATTAATGAAATAGAACAGGTTTTTGTAGACTGTGACAGGTAGTGGGACTATTAATTTTGATTCTGNATAAACATAAATAGTTTCTCCTAGGAGCCCAGTGCTATGTTACCATCTCTGGGAGAAGCATGAATAGACCTGCTTTTAAAAGACTCTCTGAAACTTGGTCTAGAAGGCTTTATAGAATAGAGCACCTAAACCCCATAGTTTTATTACCTACCTGTTTCCCAAAGCTTACTAATGTTGTACCCCGATAGTTTTACATTTCACATGTAACATAGCTTTCTCCTCATATTCCCTTCCCCTGCATCCGAGTTCTCGGAATTTCACTTGCTGGGAGCAATCAGATGTGACTAACATTGGGCTTTATTTGCTTTAGAACCCTAGAGGACTCAGGCTGGCAAGGCCCTTCAAGACCATTTCAAAATTGAGGTAAAGCCACCCCTACCTCACAAATTGTCTTGACTTTTTACCCAAGTCAAGACTTTACCCTTGACTTTTTACTCATACCCAAGGGGATGAGTAGCAGGCAGGGCTGAATCCAGGCCCCCTGACTCCTATTCAGTCAGGATAGCTCTTTGCCTACCTCTCCTTGTCCGATGAACCTTTTGATAGTTGACTTCCACCTTTGTTATCCGTTTCTCTTGATTTGTTGCCAAGACCACAGCTTCCATCCCTAGTTAGGTCGATGAGAGAGCCTTGCAAATAAATTAACAAGACCCCCAGGTTTCCAAGCGATGGCTTCAAGTCTCTGAGTGTTGGCCTTTCAGGCTGATGTGCTGTGGCTGGGAACGCCTCTTTGAATCTTCATTGCTATCCAGACACTACAGCTTGGATTGCCACTAGTTGGAATCATCAGACCCTCCTCATCCAGTGAGGACTAGTTCAGAGGACAGGCCAAGGTGGCATTACTAGCAGGACTTTCATGTAGACGTCCCNCACACACCTCCAGTCACACATGATAAATGTTTTGGGTATTATACCTTGTTTGTGATTATCTATATAATTCTTGCAGTTCCTCTAATTGTATTTGAATAATATAGAATTGGCTATGTAGCAATAGTTGATTTTTTACAAATTATGCCTCTCATAAACTGGAACATAAAAGCAGTCACAAATGTAAGTTCACTATCTAGGATTAAGGAAGAAAATCGTACTTAACCATGCAGTACAAGGAGATTAGCCTCCTTCTAAGTTCCCATAACTGAAATTTAGAAACCCAAACCTTTTCTACACAAGTGATGACTAGAACCAAGACTTACCCTTGCTCATCTCACCTTCCTTTTATCTGTGTGAGCTAGCTGTATCATGAGGGGAACTGCACTTTATCCTCCCAGGGGGGAAAAAGAGCAGCCAAAAATCATGCATAACAGAACTGGGTAAGAAGTAGCTACAATGAAACACAATTTATATTTTCACCGGTTTTATTGAGATATTGCCAACATAGAGCATTGTATTAGTTTAAGGTATACAGCATAATGATTTGATATATGTCTATATTGTGAAAGAGTACCATGACAGGATTGGTTAACATCCATCATTTTATATAGTTAGAAATGTTTTTCTTGCAATGAGAAGTTTTAAGAACCACTCTCTTAATTTCAATTATGCAGTACAGTGTTAACTACAGTTACCATTGTCATATGTTAGATCCTCAGACCTTATTCATTTTATAATTGGACCTTTGTACCTTTTGACCCCCTTGACCCATTTCCCCCATTTACCGCGCCTACCTCTGACAACCACCGATCTATTCTGTTTCTGTGAGTTCAGTTTTTTTAGATTCCCTATGTAAATAAGATCCTACTGTATTTGTCTTTCTCTGTCTGACCTAGTTCATGAAGCCCTCAACGTCCATCCATGTTGTCACCAATGGCAGGGTTTTTNTATCACTACAGATCCTACAGAAATTAGATAATAAGGGTATAGTATGAAAAATTTTATGCCTATAAATTCAACAACTTAGACAAAATGGCAAGTTCCTTGAAAACACAAATTACCAAAACTTATACAAGAAATAGAGAATCTTAATAAACCCATGTCTATTAAAGAAATTGAATTCATAATTTAAAACCTTCCCACAAACAAACAAACTCCAGGCTATGTGGTTTTGCCAGTCAATTCTACCAAACGTAATACCAATCCTTCATGAACTCCCTTAGAATATAGAGGTGGATAGAACAGCCCCAACTCATTTGATGTGGCAAGCATACCCCAGCAATTAAGCCTGACAAATATATCATAGGAAAAGAAATTTACAGAACAATATCCATCCTGAACATAGATGCAGAATTCCTTAACAAAGTATTATCAATCAAATCTGACAGAATATAAAGGATAATATATCATGCCCAAGTGATGTTTAATTCATGAAAGCAAGGTTGGTTTAGTATTTGAAAATCAATCAATCAAAAATCAGTATAAAAGGGGAAAAGCATATGACATCTTGATAGATGCACAAAAAGAAGTTAAGATAATCCAAGACTCCTTTTTAATAACAACTCATAGTAAACTAATGACAGAAGGGAACTTTCTCAATTCGATTAAAGTGCATCCACAAAACCTACAGCTTGCATAATACTTAGTGGTGAAATGTCAATCCCTTTCTCCTATGATCTGGAAATGGGCAAGAACTTGCACCACTTTTATTCAACATTGTTCTGTAGATTTGAGCCATTTTAAGAAGGCAAGAAAAAGAAGGGAACACAGACTGGAAAGGAAGAAGTAAAACTGTCATTTTTTCAGACAATATGATCATGTATTTTGAAACTTTAACACTAGAATCTACAAACTACTAAATCCAATAAGCAAATTTCATAAGCTCACAGGATTTAAGGTCAATCTACAAAAAATTAATTGGGTTCTGTAGACTTGCAATGATCAGTTTCATTTTAAATGAATTAAAATTAATTTAAAAGTGTTTTTAAATAGCACAAAATAAAAAAAATTAAAACACAAAATCAAATATCTAGGAATAAATCTGACAAAAGATATGCAAAACCTCTATACTAAAAACTACAAAACATTGCTGAAATAAAGAAGTCCTTTAAAAAAATGGAGATACATGACCATCTTTATGGATTGAAAGACTTAATATCATGAAGATATCCATTATCCCTAAATCAATATATAAATTCAGTGTAATCTCTATCAAAGTTCCAATAGGCTAATTTGAAGAAATAGGCAAGAATATTCAAAAATTGATATGAAAATGCAAAGACTTCAGTGGAGCGAGAACAATTTTGAAAAAGGAGAACGAAGTTATAGGACTGGCAGTATTTGATTTTAAGATTTACTATAATGCTACTGTAATTAAGACAATATGGTGTTGGTGTAAGTATGGACAAATAGATGAGTAGAACAGAATAGAGGGCCCATCATATACAGAGGTGGTTGATTTTTGAGAAATGTGCAAAGTTGGTTCAGTGGTTGAAGGGAAAATCATTTAAAAAATCATGCTGAATCGACTGGATATTGATATGGGGTGGGGTGGTGAGGGGGGGGAGTGAATGCAGACCCCTGTGTCTCTGTGGGTAAATATTAAATTTGAGAGTCTCCATGAGAATTATGGGTAGATAGATATTTCTTCAGCAGAATACAAAAGGCACCAATAAAACAAGACAACTGATAAGATGGACTTGGTCAAAATTATGAAAAAAAAATCTTTTCATCAAAAACCAGCATTAAGAAAATGAATGTAGGGCCAGCCGAGTGGCTCAGTTGGTTAAGAGCTCACTCAAGAATGTGAGGTCTGAGCAACAGCGGTTCGAGTCCCAGCCCGAGCTGAGCAGCCGCTGAGCTGCCAAACAGGTGGCAGGATGGCTCAGCTAAAAAAAAAAAAAATGTAGATAAGCCACAGACTGGAGAAAATATTTATATAAAATGTATCTCCTTTTGTGGTTTTTTTTTTTAACCCATGGAGATTCCTGTTACTTTCCTGTAAGCTCAGAATGCTTTCATTAGCGTGCTTGTTGAATTTATCCAGCATCTGGGAATTTTGTGTAAAAGGTATTTCATAACCCTAGTGTATCATTCAGCTAGAAGTAGAAGTCAGTTCTCTGACTTTGCAAATTGTCTGTAAAATACAACNATATTTTTAATTAAAAAAAAAAATCTACTGAACGTATACTATGGGCCAGGCCTAGCCTAGACCGGAGGACACAAACTGGAGAAAGACCCAGAATAGTTTCTCAAAAACAGAAGGGAGAAACCATCACATGTATCGCTCCCCACAACACAGGTCGGGCTGTTAAGATGAGCTGTAAAGAGATGCAGGAAAGGTAGAATGGAAGCCAGAAAACGAAAGGAAGGGGGAGGGAGGGAAAGGGGAAAGCTGAACAGAAGAGGGGACATTTCAACCCGGCCCTGGAGAAGGATTTTGAGACTCGGAAAAGAAGGGTTTCCAGGCAGAGAAGCAGTGTGACCTCACTGCATTTTCAGGAATAGCGAGACGTGTGCTGAGGTTGGAGCATGGCCGAGGTGGGTGGCAGGCAGGCAAAGGGGGCGGGGGGATAGGAATGATGGGAGGTGAGGTTTGAAGAGAAAGGTCCAGATCCCACTGTGAAAAACTTTGAAGGCCATGTTAGGTGTTTGTGCTTTATTTAGCAGCGGGAGGAGGAAGCTGTGGAGGATCAGGGGACAGAAGAGAAAGAAGATGGAATTTAGAAGATCTGAGGGCCGTGGTCCCTCGCAGTGGCTGTGTGTCCTTGGACACTTGCCCCCTCAAAGGGCCTCTTAGCTCCCCTTAGATTCGGTTTTCTGAGCTGGAAAATGGAAATGTTGGTAATATCACCCTGGATGCTAAAGGATTATTGGGTTCCTCTGGTCACAACCTGCTTAAAAGTCTCCTTTTTCAAGGTCTTGCTTGAAAGCTTCCTGGATTCCCCCAGGGCATAGGTGGAAAATTAAGATACATACGT
>NW_017731923.1:915590-916675 GCF_001890085.2 Hipposideros armiger
TCCTCTGTCCATTTTTCATCAGGTTTTTTTGTTTGTTTGTTTTGCTATTGAGTTGTGTGTGTTCTTTATATACTTTGAATAGTAACCCACTTATTAGATATATGATTTGCAAATATTTTCTCCCATTTTGTATGTTGCCTTTTCATTGACTTTTTATTATTATACAAAGTCTTATAAGAATCCAGCCAGGATTCTTATAAGAATTACACCCAGAGTAAATCAGATTAATTCCTGCCCCTGGATATAAGCAGAGAATTTTCCTGTCCTTCTAATGTCAGCTCTTACTGATGAGGAAGCCGAGAATGCAAAGTTACTGTCCAGGTTATTAGCAGCAGATGCCACCTGGATGCATAGCTCTGAGAATAGACCAGGTCATATCTCTGCTATATCATGTGGAGATTTCTTTTGTTCCTCTGGTTTGGAATTCTGGAGTCGCAGTGCATCCCATCTTGAGCTCTGTTACATCTGTGGGTGTGGAAACACTGGATGGAGCAAATGAAAAGCAACTGATTTCCCGTCCTCTTACCCTAAGCCACAGGCCAATGCCAAGAGGACTTAGGGGACATGTACACACTTCTACTGTCAGCCAGGCTGTCTCCTTTTAAACTTCCTGTTGCTTAGCCCAAGGGAACTGGATAAATTGACATATTCGGAGGACCACTCTTTGAGGTATCTTTCCGTAGGAAGTTTGGCAGTGGCTATGTGGATGGCTAAGGTAATGGTCATATGCTTGACCTTTGCAGAGGCATCGTCATCTAAATAACCCCCAGAATCCTTTGGGAAGAGGAGAAAGTAGTCAGGTGCTTAGGAAAAAGAGGGCGACCAGTGGGAGGACCGTGCTTGCTTTTCCTGAGCGTGGCCACATGTATATACTCACGAGACTGGCAGGCATATTGAATCTAAGGTTAGAATAGTCACTTATTTTGGGTAGGTAATAGAGCTGAATCTTGTTTGTCCCTGTTCTCCCCAGAATGCAATATCCATATGAATAAATGGTGACTGATATAGACACAAAAATCAAGCAGTACATCACTAGCTTGACTCAAGCTATGAATTTTATAGTAGGTCTTTATTAACCCAACACA
>NW_017731923.1:918585-925529 GCF_001890085.2 Hipposideros armiger
CTGGATGCTAAAGGATTATTGGGTTCCTCTGGTCACAACCTGCTTAAAAGTCTCCTTTTTCAAGGTCTTGCTTGAAAGCTTCCTGGATTCCCCCAGGGCATAGGTGGAAAATTAAGATACATACGTATGAAACGATAAAGCAGCATACACATATGGGCAGATGATGCAGGCACAGGGAGCTTGGGCTCTGAGAACAGACAGGTCTGGGTTCCAATCTTGACTCCGTTTCTTCAACTTGAGCACAGTTGTTTAACTTCTAAATTGAGGATGAAAAATACCTGTTACACTTCTCAAAATGCTTGTAAAGATTAAATGAGCAAAATGTATGAAGGCACTTGGAAATTAGAAAGTATTCCACAAATATTACTCACTATGGTTATTGTTTGAGGTTTGGAAGTGACCAGACCCAGTGCATGTTTTAGAAAGGCAACTCGAATAGCTGTGAGATGGAGGAAGTGCAGGGAAGAGAGGCAGGTGGTTGAGAGACCAGGTAGATGCTACTGCAATTGTCCAGGCAGCAAAGGATGAGGTCCTGGACCAAGGCAGGAAGGATGAATAGGGAGGGTGTGTCTAGTGCCCTGCTGCAGAGAGAACCAACAAACATTGGCACTAATTGGATGGGGGGAGGGGGTAGAAAGACAACCAAGAGCCAAAGGTGAGAACTTTGGTAAATTGCGACGCCATGAACCAAGCCAGGCCCTTGTTACTTTCTAATTGCTGAAATCCTTAACCAAAGGTGGGGAAAGGAGGTTACCCCAGGGCTTGACTTCTGTAACCTTGTCACTCACTGGCCCTGGCACTCTTCATTTTGACTCTCCCCTTCTCCATTCCCGCGCAACACCTGGAGTAGAACCCACTGACCTGAAGCCACGCCCAGGAGAGTTCTTCCCTCCAGTGTGCCTATTCCCGTGCCTCAGCATGACGGTGACCGTTAGAAAGTGCCTGTGCTAAGGAGCCCAGCTCTACCTTGGCTGGAGGGCCCGGGCGAGGCACCTCCCCTTCCCCTGCACAGGGGCTGGGGCACGTCCCTCAGCCCCGCTCATTTCTTCCTTCCTGGACATGAGTGAGTAGCTGAGAGGGCCCACGGCAGCTCATCTTCAAGCTGCACCTGTTTGTTTACGGGGAGCCCCTTGAATAAGTGGACAGCTTCCAGGGCAGTAGGAGAGTGCCTGGGCCATGGCTGGGAGGTTGCTACACTAGCAAGGGGCATCCTAGCCTGGAAGGGTGTTTGCTGATGAGAAGGGCGTTGGGAGAAGTGATTTCCGGGGGTGCGGGGGTAGGGGAGTCGACTATTAGCAAATGACTATTCCTTCGTCCCTGTGTGCTCACCCACTGAATTTGATCATCTTCCTCTCTGCCAGGGAGCCTTCATTCCTCTTCTCTCTTCTTTTCCCATGGGGCTTTGGTCATTTCATCGTCTGTGCCACAGAGTGGCTCTGGTCCCCTGCGCCTGGCAGTAGGCTCTGTCTCCTTCCTGTCCCTCTGCTTTCCCTCATCTCGCCATCTCCTCTCCGTGCCACCCCACCTTCCCATTGTCTGTCTGCTGGAGCTGGGTGCTCTTCTCACGCTCCTCCCTTTTTCATTTAACCTCTACCAGCCATCAAATACCATTTCAGGCCTTTGTGGCGTCGATGTCATTGGTTTTCAGTGGCAGCCCTTATAGAGCAGCACAGGACACAGGACCCCAGAGGAAGCTCAGCGCTGTGGTTAGAGCGCCGACCTCCGCGAGCTGCTTCTCTTCTCTGGGCCTTGTTTCCCCAACTGTTAAACAGGAATTTTAATAGCGCTTACTGCGTAGGGTGGTGTGAGGATTACATGAGTTAATGGGTGTGAAAAAGTTCATACAGGGCTGGCATATAATCATTGGTTAGTCTGCATTAATCACGGTTGTAATTAAAAGCATAAAGGGTAGCTGTGCCCTCGGAGGGCCAAGGGAACAGAACACAGCATTTTGAAACCTTAGTTTGTCGCGCGACAAAGAAAATCCCTTTCAAAACAGAGCAAGCAGAGGGTGTGAGGGCTGACTGGAATGAAACTGACCTGGGAAGGCTTCCTGTGGGAGATCGAATGGGGTGCGTTTCTATGCAACTCTTTTTTTTTTTTTTCTTCTGTGCAACATTTTAGGGAAATCAGAGTTGCAGTCTGGGACCAAAGAAAAGGGGAACGGGTGCACAGAAGTGCCTGCTCAAACACTCTCTTCTGCTTCACCCCTTCTTAGTGCTGGCACTGTCTGAACCTAGTGAATCCTACCCTCCTTGCCCACAGGGAATTTGCCAAAGAGAGAGAGCGAGTGGAGAACCGGAGAGCGTTCATGAAACTGCGACGCCAGCAGCAGATTGAGCGGGAACTGAACGGGTACCGTGCCTGGATAGACAGAGCAGGTAAGGCCTGGTGGGCTGGGGGAGGCTGGTGGAGGGGGGCTGCACAGATGGCAGGGACTCCCCGCTTCTCACTCCTGATACTTCCACTCAAAGGGACAGCCTCCTCAAGAGGACGGAGAAGCTCTAGATGGCCTCATTTGCTTTTGGGGTACCCTGCTGCTCCCACTTTCTTCCTCTGGCGTTGAACAGTCCCTGTTCTTCCTACCAAACACCGTTCGTGAGGCAGGCATTTTTAGCCAGGTGAACTGAGTGAAAGGTGACATAACCTGGTCCTGGAGCTGACTTTGGGCTGGTGATATTTTGCACTTCTACTACTACTACTAACACTCCATTCATTCCACGCATATTTGTTGTGTGCTCCCTTTATGCCAGGTCCTGTTCAAGTACTTGGGGTACAGCAATGAGCCAAAGCTCTACTCTTGTGGGGCTCCTCTAGTTGGGGAAAGCAGCAATGGACAAAATAATAAGTAACTTGTAAGGCGATAAGGTGATAAGTACAATGAAAACACCCAGGTAGGGTCTGGGGTGGAGGGGAAGTTGCAGTTTTAAATAGCGGAGTCAAGGTAGGCCTATTTGGGGGAGAGACTTAAAGGGAAGGAGAGGGGCGAGCCACAGAAGATGAGCGGGAGGAACAGTCCAATGCCAAGGCTGTACTATGGAGCGACCAGAAGTGCTCCAGGAGCAGGCAGGGGGAGTGAGTAAGGAAGAGGGGGCAGGCGACAGGTGAGGGCAGTCATGAGGGGCGTGGGCAGCAGATCGGGAATGGCCAGCACTGTAAGGGTGGGTGAGGCAGGCACCACAGGAGGGTTTGGAACAGAGGAGGGACCTAAGATTTTGAAGGAACGTTTGGTTGCTGTGTTGAGAATAGACAATAAGAGGACCCGACCAGAAGGAGGGAGACCAACTGCGTGGCCATCTCAGTAAGCCAGGTAATAGATGGTGGCGAGAACTGGGTTCTCCTATTCCCTGAGCTGTCATCAGTCAGGTCCTTCCTCTGTGGCTTAGCATCAAGAATGATTCTTGCCCAGCTCCCTGAGCCTAGGTCCAAGCCTGTCATGATTTCATTCACCCACGGAGCCATCAGGTTCAAGTTAGACTGTGGGACAGCTGTGTACGAGGGGCAGCGGTCGCCCCACTTCTGTCAGTGAAAAGGTCGCCTTTGCTTTTCTTACTAGTTTAAAGGTTGGATTGCATTGGCGTTATATATCTTCATTTTCTTCTTGAGCAAAGAGTAAAATTTTTTAATAAAAAAGAAGTACACATGATAGCATCTTTTCTCTGTTCCTGGTAGAAAGCATAGCACACATGTGAGGTCTCCCAGGAAAAATCTGGAATATGATTTGGTGCTTAGTTGTCTGAGCTTTGCAGTGACACTGTGACACTCATTCGGATCACCGACACACAAAGCACTCCCTCTCAGCTCTGGGTTAACTTTTGATTCTCTGTCTGGGGTGAGAGAGCATGGGTGATTGAAATGCGGTTTCAAAGCCACATAAAAACCACACACACACACACACACACGCACACACACACCTGGGACTCAGCATTTCTTTGCCTCCTCTGGAAGCGTGAGCCATGAGTGTCGACTGCACTTCCATTTCATCCTTTCTCCTCTGAGGCTCTTGTGTGGAGGTGAACGTGATATCGCCCCCCACCCCCTTCCCGGAATGGTAACTCAGCTCTACTGAGCAGATTTGCTGCCAGGCCAGGCAGGCAGCTTGAAGTTCCAACTGTCATTGGCTTCCTGGGTGGAGGAGCCATCTGACAGACCACCCTAGCAAGCGGGCTGGCGGCAGAACTGGGAGAGAACCCTCGCGCCCTTACCAGGTCCCCACTCCGGGTCAGGCGGCACAGATGCTGCTTGCTCTTTGTGGCTCTGCTTTTTAAATACACGCAGAATTGCATGGCTGCACTTTCTTCCAGTTGGCAAAGCCAGCTCTCTCCTCCTTCTAAGAAAAAAAGACGCACTGCGACGACGTCAACGTGTACTTCCTGGCCCTTCCCTTTACAAATGGAGCGCGAGTGAATCAGAGACATATGGGTTACATTTCCCTAGAAAGACATGCTCAAGATCGAAAGCGAACTTGGCAAAGGCATTGGGGAGGGGGGGGGGCGCGGTTTCAGCACATCCAGAGCCCTTGAGCACTTCCCAGAGAAACTCAGCAGCACTACACACCTTTATCCACCTTGGGGGTCCTCAGATCTGCCTACCCCAAAGCCCAGACACTGTACATAGCAAACATGACTCTGGCCAAGGTCATTCGTGTTACTATGAGGCATTTTAGAAAGTACCTAATTTTAAAAGGACGCCCTCAAACATGTGCTGTCCAATGACTGTGAAACCCTTTAATGTCTGCATAAAGGAACATCCCACCCATAACACCAAACCTGTTAACTTAGAGTTTCGCCTGAGGCTGTACTTAAATAAGAAAGCTAAACATTATGACTTGGTATAATGGCCATTCTGCACAGTCCCCTCCGAGCCTCAAAATGTCCTCCTCCCTGGGAAATACGTTATATGCTCTCACTTTTCTATGCAGGTGGAATTGTGGTAATGACTTTACCCTCTTCTGCTTGTCCTTGTACTTGTTACAAGTGCTTAAATTAAACCATCGTTTAACAGGGCCTGCTGCAGCCTTTCCCCAGTAGCTGGAATCTTCGGCAACGATTGCTTAGACCACTGACCTGGTCTGTTACAGGCAGAGTGGCCGTGGGTATCAAAACCTAGTCCCCCATCACTCTAGACAGGAGGCTCTGAATCCCCCCAGACATGGGCTATTTTGTTGGCAAGTTCAGAGGGATGTTAGTGAGGCTTATTCTAAGGAGTCTTTGTAGAAAAGAGCACCGCACCCATGATGATTCGTCTGTAGAGCACAGGGCTGGTTTTGAGGCGGTTGAGAGGAGAGTCCAAGGGTTCTTTTCCAAATACCAACAACCAGATATGTCACTCTGACACCAGCGAGTCCTGCCATTCTCCGACACCAACTGGGAATCCAATAGTTCAGTTCCGACACTAAGTGCCACCCAGAGTTAGTGGAGGCCCCACAGGTTAAAGGCTCAGTCCCACAAGCCCACCCTCCCCCGCTTCAGATGCCAGCCACCAGCGGGGTCATTACAAATTCACTGGGTTCCAGGTTTGATAATTCAGTAGAACTTACAGAGCTCGGGAAAAACTATACGCACTACTACTACCAGCTTATTAAAAAGGATGCACCTCAGGATCAGCCAAATGGAAGAGAGAAGTGGAGCAGGGGCAGGGGTTGGGGGGCACAGAGCTGCCATGCTCTCTCCAGACATGTCACTCTCCCAGCACCTTGTGTGTTCACAAACCCAGAAGCTCCCTGAACCCCTGTCATTTAGAGTTTTTATAAAGGTTCCATCACATAGGAACCTAATGGCTGATTAAATCACTGGCCATTGGTGATTAAATAATTTCTGTTTAATGGAGGGATGGAGCTGCAAGCTGTAACTCTGTAATCCTGAGGTTGGTTTTTCTGGTGACCTGCCCTCATTTTTCAGTTATCTAGGCCTCCCCCACAATGACTCATTCATTAGCACACAAATGACAGTAAATTCCAAGGCTTTTAGGAGCTCTGTGCCAGGAACAGAACATGGGCAAAACCCAATGTCACAGGGACAAATTCACAATGGGCCGAAGCTTCCTCAGCTCGAGCTCTGCTCAAGCAAGGCAGGATGGAGTGGTGGGGATGGGAGGCAGCGATCCCACCAGCCCTGCTCCTCTCTCTGGCGGTGCTTAGGCATTTAGGCATCTTCCTCTCCTTAAAGAAGTAGACAGGCTAGAGCCCAAAACATGGCCTCTGTCACCTCCTGAATGAGCGGGCAGATGGTATGTTACAGACAAAAGAAACCAGTGCTAGAAAAGGTTTAAGGGGTTAGGAAAGACAGGAACCTGGAGAGGAGAAAAAAACAGAAATGGAAATGTGTCATTCCTATCAATTTAGGAGATTTTTGTTAAAAAGATCAATTCTTCTTCTCACGGGTGGCCTCCTGAACAAGGGTAGCTGCCACAGAGCTGAAGTTGACTAGTCAACCCTCAAGCGCCCCCTCACAAAAGAGCTCCCTTCCCTTCTGATGTTTCTCGGGTGCTCTCTCCATGACCCCGGATGTCCCTCTGATGCTGGCGCCTGCTCCCAGCTATGAAATCTTTCCCCTCTCTCTGAGGCCCCGCAGCCAGAGGCGTCCCTGAGGGATTAATATTTTGCAAAATATTTTGACATTTACAGATAATTTACTAAACCATTTGTTTCCATATAGAGGAAGTCATGCTTGCTGAAGAAAATAAAAATTCTGGAACGTCAGCCTTAGAAGGTAAGGGAAGTGCTCCAACCAAACGCTGGACTCCATTTGTGTTGCCCCCCTCTCGCGTGTGGCAGTCCCTCTTGATCGAAAGAGGAGAAAGGAATAAAAGAGAGGCACTCTGGGATTCGAAACCAAAGTCTCTCTGTCATAAAATCCCCTCATGCTTTCAAAGGAAAGGAATTGAGTCACAGATTTAAATGCCTTTTAAAGGGATAAAAACGAAGTCCAAGAGTTATTTTGTTC
>NW_017731923.1:926489-928992 GCF_001890085.2 Hipposideros armiger
CTGATGTGTTTCACTTAGCATAATAATCTCAAGATCCATCCATGTTGTCGCAAATGGCAGTATTTCATCTTTTCTTATGGCAGAGTAATGTCTTTTGAGAAGCATGACAAAGAGGAAGAGAATTCAAAGCATCCGGAGGGATGTAATTAAGGAAAGGTGTGGGACTCTAATCTACATGACAATGACTTACAGGAAAAAATGTACCAGGGGATGCTGTTTACATGAAACATGGGATATTAGGCTAAGAATCCAACCCAGATTCTTCAAGTGTGGTTGATGTGTCCCATGTTCATATATGTCCTTTCTCATCTGGGTGTGATAATGAGATTGTTCAAAGGATTGTGAGGGTCTGTTGCTTCTGGTGACCCCCATTTGAGAACCTGCAATCATTTGCTTAACCAGAGTAGCACCCACATACTTCATGTGATATCTAAACAAATTCCTACTGACAACCCTTTAACATGACTGGTGTTCAACCCGGGTCCACTTAGCGATTCTCACTGATGGCAGATAGTTCCTCCCCAGAAAAAAGGGAGAGTCTCACTTCATTCTTAAAAGCAGAAGAGGCATGTAAAGCTCACTGCTGCTTTAGGCTCTGGTGGTAGAAAGATCACTGATACTGCAGAATGCCTCCATTACCTGAAGCAGATTTAAAAGGAAAGACTGGAGAGAAGCCCAATCTATTACATAAACAGGATCCTATTAGGAATGAAGACATTGGGGGTACGCGTATGCCTGGTGTTCTGCTCAGGGAACCTTTCCTAGCACTGAGCATGTCCAGAGGAAAAGCAGGGATCTCTGCCGTGGAAACTACTTAATGTGGGGATTCTGTGGGCGTGCAGCGTGGCACGGTCACCTAGCAGTGGGACTGATGATGCCTACCTTGCTTTTTGCATGCCCCCTTGCCATAGAGGGCAGTCTCTTTTGCAGCCTCATTTCCTCTCTTTACTTCTCCCCTGTAGGCACACCTCTTGCGCGAGCCAGCATCAAAAGTGCAAAGGTGGACGGGGCCTCCTACTTCCGGCACAAGGAAAGGCTTCTGCGTATCTCCGTCCGTCACATGGTTAAATCCCAGGTGTTTTACTGGATTGTGCTGAGCCTGGTGGCTCTCAACACCGCCTGTGTGGCCATCGTCCACCACAACCAGCCCCCGTGGCTCACTCACCTCCTCTGTAAGTGTCTGGCAACTGCTGGCTCTCAGAGGACAGCTTGATTGGGGTGTGAGTGTCAGAAAGCAAGGCATCATGCTGGGCCTGGCAGTGGCTCCGTCCACCCAGCGTTCTCCCTCTTCACGTGTGAGGGAGGCCAGGTTTGTCCCCAAGGGGTCGGGATCATCACGTGACCATTCCCAGCTGTCACTCATTGTTGAATCAAATAAACAAACCTTTGCTGATGAGTCAAAGAGATAGTGTTACACGCGGGGTGCTCTAAGGTCTTCACTTAGTGTCTTAAGGAGGTTCAGTGGTATAGGGAGTTTTGGTCTCCCAAGTCCTGAGGAGAGAGTTCTTAGGGCAATGAATACCTTCAATAAACCAAAAAGGGAACTTAGAGGTCAGCTCTGGGTGAGGCTGCCACTGGGTGTGAGTGAGGCTCCAGGATGCCTTCACAGCTGGGTGTGTATAAGGTGAACTCGGCTCTCTCTTGAAAGCCATGGTGAGGCCCTTTCTCTCCAGAGAGCCAGCTACCATTTAAAGGGCAATGGCAGCCGTACCTGTTGAAGGAGAGCAAAGCTGACCTGTGGAGTGTGCCTCGGGCTCCTCTGGGTCAGAGAGAATTCGGACATCATTAGATTTTACCTGGCGCTGAGTTGCCATGGTCACTGATGGTCCTCGCATATGTGGGTCCTGCTGGTGTTGAGGGCTCCTCTAGAGGTGGGGGTGTTGGGCTGGGGAGTTGCAGGGGCTCATGCCATCTGTGGAACAACTGCTTCTGCTTTTGATGCTTTCAGACTATGCAGAATTTTTGTTTCTGGGACTCTTCCTGTTGGAGATGTCCCTGAAGATGTACGGCATGGGGCCCCGCCTTTATTTTCACTCTTCTTTCAACTGCTTTGATTTCGGGGTAAGTGTTCGGGAGCTCGGCCATCCTGCTTTGTGGTGATATGCCTCAGTGTGAGATAAGCAGCTCACTCCCATGCTCCGCATGAGACACTGAATTCAGAAATTAGAAAAGGGGGATAGATAAGATTAGCTAACGGGAGATCAGAAAGGAGTGAGTCCTTGCCATACTAGGGTTTGTTTGAGGTTTTATTAAGCTCCCTCATGTTTAATGTTTTTATTGAAGTGTAACACACATACCACTGAGGGAACCCTTAAGTGTATAGCTCAGTGAATTTGGCAAAGATACCCATAGTCAGAGTTTTGAGCCATTTGTTATCCTGAAGGATAACTGGGAGAGAAGAATAAGACTTGATTCCAGAAGGTGGCTCAATAAAAGAGAGAAGCTTATATATTTGTTTTTTGGGTCTTTTTTAGTTCAGTTTAAAATTGGGAAAATTACCTAG
>NW_017731923.1:929199-937349 GCF_001890085.2 Hipposideros armiger
GAGCTCTTAACCAACTGAGCCACTCGGCCGGCCCTCACACACACACTCTTATTAGAAAGCCCCCACAGAGACTTGTTCATCTGGTGTCCACTTCCTCAGTAATACCGATGTATAACTGCATATTGCTGACAGTCTTCAAGTGTTTTCACATGCATTTTTGTCCTCTGCTGCTTTCAGGAGCCCTGTGCACTTATTACGTGTCAGGACCTAGCCTGCCCGCGTACACAGGAGTGAATGCAGGACCTCATGTGCAAGTTCACATAGCCAGTTAGCAGCAGTACTAGGTCACAAAGCTTTGGGTTCCTGAACTATTACTTCTCGTTCTGCTAAGTCGTCTTTTTTTGCCAACCTTTCAGTTATGTGCTAGTGATTTTGAGTACTTGCCAACCTGCATTTTAACTTAGAACATATGTTTCTGGGCATGGACAATTTTCTGGCATAACAGCCATTGAAAGACCATTTAAACCTTAGTTTCCTTACATACATATTCCTCAGCATTGCTGTGAGGATTAATTTTTGTTATTTCTTCTAGTGTAATGTGTAGACTAGAGTAGACATTCAATAGGTATATAATTAAAACAAAAAGCAAATTAAGTCATTAATTTGATATTGCTGCTTCCTATAGCAATCAGATTCTATGCCACCAAGCAGTGCCATCACATTGGGCTGTGTGGAAGCCCAGTGACTGAAAGGTATTTAATGTACAGGTGACTGAAACACTCCTGTTAACTCCAAATTCTAGAAGAATGGGAGAATGTGGACCTTCATTTTTACATTGGAATGCAACCTATATTAATTCAAATGTGCTTCCTTTGCTTCGAGGACCACTCTTTTGTCTGTTCGAGGTGTTATAATGTCAGAACAGTTATGGCTGTCAGATTTGTGCAGGAGTGGTGAATTGTAGTTTTCCCCGAGGACGGAACAGCAATCAGTAAACCAGTCTACAGTGTGAATAGTTAAAGTTAGCAAGAGGCGGGTGGAGCGCGGTACAGAGAGACATGGTCGAGTCTCATTTGTCTTGGGCAGCCTTCCCAAAAGGTAGACCTCCTAGAGGAGGGCTGGGGGGAGGGGGGAATTTGCATTTCACCATAGCCCCATGAGAACTGTTGATTGCTGAGTACCAGAGTGTTTCTCTCTCCTTCCCCTCCCCCCCTGACTCCTCCTCCCTCTGGGTTTGGCTCTTTAGGTCACCGTGGGCAGTATCTTTGAAGTGGTCTGGGCAATCTTCAGACCTGGTACATCTTTTGGGATCAGTGTCTTGCGAGCTCTCCGGCTTCTAAGAATATTTAAAATAACCAAGTAAGTGATCAGAACCCGAACTCTTTTCTCAACCACTTTTGAGAGTGTAAGCTTTTCCCTGTGTTATTCTATTTCCTTCCATCTCCTATTCTCCCTTGCCACGTAGTCAGTCCCCTTTCCAACCACTCCCCCATCCCCATTCTTTGGCTCCTCCTCCTCCAAAGATCAAACCAGAAAAACATCTATGATGCCAGAGCCCGTGCCATATTCTTGCTGCCATCTCTTCTTTCTCCAAGTATACGATGCAGCTTATTTCATAGACCACCAAGCAGATGTCCAGCTGGACCTGAGGACGATTTGGTCTGCAGTGTTCACGGCTATAATGTCATCTGGGTCTTGTAGGTACTGGGCATCCCTGCGGAATCTGGTGGTCTCCTTAATGAGTTCCATGAAGTCGATCATCAGTTTGCTCTTCCTTCTGTTTCTCTTCATCGTCGTCTTTGCTCTCCTAGGAATGCAGCTCTTTGGAGGCAGGTAAGAACCAACGAGCTTTCCATCCAAAGGAGCCTCAAAACTTCAGCCTGTGAGCGCCAGGCTCACCAATTTAATCACCCTGTTACCACCTTGCTTGCTCTTGTCCATGGCCCAAACCGACCACTGAGTGTAGGTGTGGAACCAGTGTCCCTGCTTTTAATCTTTTCATGTGGTGCAGGGTGCTTATCCTGAGGACCCTTCCCTCTGGAGTTGTCTCTGAAAAGTACAGCATGGGGCTCTGTAACTTAGGATCTGTCCAAACCCCATCTTGTTACCCAGGCCCTTCAAAGTGCACAGTCCATCAGTAATAATCACTAATACCATCTTTATAAGTCACACGCCATGGGAGGAAGTGGGGGATAGAGGACTATGGAGAAGGGGAAAGAAGTGATGAAAATGGCATGATCTTGGGAAGGGAAAACTTGGTGTGCGAGATTTGCATTCTGTTCTTCTCTTTGAATTTCCATCTCAGGTTTAACTTTAATGATGGTACTCCTTCGGCAAACTTTGACACCTTCCCTGCAGCCATCATGACTGTATTCCAGGTATGAGGCCAATTGACAGTTAAAAAATGTCCTTTGGGGTTCCCTGGGCACACACTGCAAGGTGACGATGTCCTAGAAGAACCCTGCTTTTCCCCTCCAGGCTCGTCCCAGGCAACAGGGCACATTTGCTTGTTGAGCGATTATCCCCACCATAATTCCTGGGATTTCTGTAGCTGTGTTCTTACCAATAATAGAAGAGCTCCCTTGTGATGACCTCAGTGGCCTTCTCCCTACATTTGTGAATTAGCAGAAGATATTAAGTCAAAGAACAGTGACATACCACATTGATGGGTTTCTGAAATCAGAGCATCTTCTTACTCATGTGTCCGTTTAACGAAGTATATTTTCCACCCACATCCCCAAGAAACACCTTTTTTTAAATCATGGGGGAAACCGCAAACTCTTGGAGTTAAAGTAAAACATGATTGAGCCAAAATCCGAGACTGACCCAGAGCCCAGGTTTCCGGGACTGGAGCCCATGAGGCTCTTGCCCACGGTGCTGCCATCTCGGGAACTATGCCTGGGCAGCTCTGGAGACAGGTGGGGAGTGGCCAGACCTGCTGACCTGGCTGACTCCTGTAGGCTTGGCAAAGTGGAGGTGGGAGGAACTCAGGGCATTCAGGACTGGAATCTTTCCTTCCGATGCTCTTCTTCTGTTTCCAATGCCTAGAATTCCCTCCTGTATCAGAAGAAAGTATAGGGTTATGCGTGGGATTGACCTTTTTTTTTTTCCCCATCCTCAGCAGGATGGCCAAGCAAGGGAGTAGATGGAAAAGACCTAGGTCCAGACGTCTCCCCTTTACATTGGCCCCATTTTCTCAACCAGCCCAGGTCTCTGACGTGCCTGTTGTTTGCTCTGTGTAGATCCTGACGGGTGAGGACTGGAATGAGGTGATGTACAACGGCATCCGCTCCCAGGGCGGGGTCAGCTCTGGCATGTGGTCCGCTATCTATTTCATCGTGCTCACCTTGTTTGGAAACTGTATCCTTTTTCAGATGCTCCTCTGTGGACGGTCCACCTTCCCGGGTCAGCATTTCAGGGGAAGGGAATGGCGAAGGTGGGGGTACATTGCCCCAGGTACTAAGAGAATTTGTCCACTAGTGCAGTAAAGAGGATAACTATAAAGAGGATGGAATATCACCCAAATCTATAGCACACACAGATAATAACATATGAGGCTGTTACACTGAATCATTGGAGAAGCTAAAAGCGGAGGAAAAGAAGGGAGGACCGAGATCACAGTGGGCTGAAACAGCAGGCAGATTGTAATACTAATGTGTTAATTACATGTTAATATAGAACAGAGCCTGCCACATAGGAGAATCTTCCAGCTACTACCTTATGATTAATGCTAACACACCTAAGCGTATCTGACATTGGTTGTATTTGTGCTATTCACGAGTCCCTGTATGTACTGAGTGCTTTACTGCCACTATCTCATCTAATCCTGACCTTATAAGACTTAGAAGAGGGTTGACTGAGTCGTTCAGTTCGTTGAGCTCACCTAAGAGTGTGTGCTCTGAGCAACAGGGTCGCTGGTTTGATTCACGGCCCAAGCTGAGCGGCCACAGAGCAGCTAAAAAAAAATATTTTTTTTTAATTTAAATAAAAAGACTTAGAAGAAATAACTTGATGCAACACAAGCAATTACTAAATTGTAAAGGGAGACTGGAAACCAAATCCATTTCATTCCAAAACCCATGTCTGGTCACAGGATCTACATCAAGGAAGATGAGGTTTGAATCCCAGCAACTCTGCTTCCCAGCTGTGTGGCTTTGGGAAAGTCACTCAGTCTCTCTGCGCTTCTGGTTTCCACATCTGAAAGGAGAATAACAGTATCTTACCTCCTTTGTTAGTTGTGATAGTAAATGAGATCATTTATTTGAATGTACCTTATAAACTTCAATCTTCTACAGGATCATTACACTTTTATGGGGAGGGAGACTTGCCTTGAATTAGGAGGGGTTGAGGACAAAGGGAGAGCCACGTGATGCAGCCATAGTTTTGCATTTTCTGTAATTTCATGGAGAAAAGACGCTCCTTTAGGTTTTCTGCCCTCACACCTAATAGGGACCCGAGCAGACGATCAACTAAACATGAGAAACCCACGAGAAGAAAGCTGTGCGTTACATTACAGAAATGGAAGGCCCGTTTGTCACAATGGCACCAGGATTTTCCTTTCACTGCTAGGGTAGTCAGACCTGGATTTCTATGCTGGAACCAGTTCTTTGTTCCAGAACATAAGGGCCTCAGAGACAGCTGGAAAATTGGGACTTGACAAGTTTAGTGTGGACTAGAAATGGGTTCCGTAATGACCCTGTGTGCTCTGGGACATTTTGTGAAGTGAAATACGGAAGCCGTCCAGGGCGAGGAGAATGGGACGTTAGCATCCCATTATTGGGAGCTGGTCAGTGCTGGGTCTGTGGGTTCTTGTTTCTTTTCATCTTTAAGGATGAAAGCATGACTGGTGTAGCTGGGCTTCAGCTCTAGGCTCCCAGGAAGGAGAGATGAGCTCCTCCACTGAGCTCCCTACCCATCGTCTTGTTCAGTGATTCTCTATCTGGTATTGCCATGAGTAGACATCAAGGCCTCCTTACTCCATCTGGGCCCTCTGGTGGTTTGGTTCAGGTATTTCTTTGTCCTGTGCGGAGATGATATGTGGAAGGAGGGAAGACATACTCTCCTTCAAACAGAGTTGCATAACGTCTCCATTCCTCCTCCGTAATCGCTGCTTATGTGCCTCTTTGGGGTAGCTTCCAGCATCCGCATCAGGACAGACATGGAGGTGCCCTCGCAGCCTTGCTTGAAACCTTCTGCTCGTCTTACTTGCCCATCCTTAACTCACCACCCCAGACACGCTGTTGAACGTGTTCTTGGCCATCGCCGTGGACAACCTGGCCAATGCCCAGGAGCTGACGAAGGTAAGTTCTCTGGGGGTCCGATCGTTCTCTAGTGCCATTGAATGCCCTCTGGCCTTTGGGGCTCTCTCCAAAAGTCTGCATTGTCTGGCTCAGACCTGGCAGGACAGCTCCTTCTGGGAGCTTCTGGGCAGTCGGAGAGCCACACATCCATGAAGGAAGCCTGGTTCACTTTCGTTGAGCTTGATGAGCCTCAGGCCAGCCTGGGTCTCTCAGGGGATACAGGAAATAACCACTTAATCACTGTGAACCCTCAAAGGGGCCCTTTACAGGATTATACCATGAAGAATAAAGAAAACGAAAAGCCTGGAAATACCTTACAGGGAAGAGGGCACGCTGGGAGGCACAGCCTCAGTGCTTTCCTTCAGGGGGCTCTTTCTGGAAGGGCCCTGCTCCATCACTTCCAGACACTACAGAACGTCTGAGAAGTGTCAGTTCCGGCCGCTGACCTTCACAGCTGTGGGCAGCTCCACGGAGCGCTGGGGGTTGGGTCAACTTCATGGCTCTCCTGGGCAGCCTGTCGGGCAGGGAGGAGGCCAGAGCTTCTGGCCATGCCAGAGCTGAGGAGGCCTGGCTTCTGGCCACCTGCAGTCCTTAAGGCAGACTAACCTCATACTGCCTTGTTTAACCGCTTCCCTTGCTTTCCTCATTCCATCTGCTCTCTAGAACTGCCTCTGGGGAGAGCTAAGGGAGCCCCCTCTCCTTTTGGGGGGACCCAGGCATAATCATCTCTTCTTTGTGTCTAGGATGAGCAGGAAGAAGAGGAGGCCTTCAACCAGAAGCATGCACTGCAGAAGGCCAAGGAGGTCAGCCCGATGTCTGCACCCAACATGCCTTCAATCGAGTGAGTCGGCTGTCCCTACCTCACTGCCCCCCGGGCTCCTGTGCTAACAGCCAATCCATCAACTCAAAAACTGTATCATCTGAGGGCACCTACTCTGTGCCAGGAAAGGTCCTGTGAACACAGCAGTGGGCAAGACAAGGGTCTCTGATCTCATGGAGCTTTCATTTCAGCAAATGAGAGAGATAATACAGACACATAAATAATTTTCAACAGTGATAGTTGCTGTAAAATAAATGATAACAAAGCAGAGGAACAAGAACTGGGTGGAGTGTCTTTGGACAATCTGGGGAGAGGTTCTCGGAAGACGTGATATTTAAGCAGAGACCTAAATGTGTATGACGCAGTCCTGGGACATTTGACGGAAGAGCATTCCCCTGCTAGAGCCAGTGTGGTTGGTGTGTAGGGAACAAGGAACAGAATGAGCCAAGGTCAGGGAGGTGGGCAGGCGCCAGCTCGGGGAGGTCCTGAAGGCCCGGGTAAAGGGTTTTAGCTTTTATTCTAATTGCAGCCATGGAAGAGTTTAAAGTGAAAAGATGGATGTGACATGATTTATACTTCCAAGAGGTTGCTCTGCTTTGTGGAGAATTGATTGTCGGGGCCAAGAGTGGAGGCAGGGAGACAGGAAGTTGGTTCTTAAAGTAGATGAGAGATGATGGGGTTAGACCAGGGTGGTGACAGTGGAGGAGGTGAGAAGTAACCCCATTCCGCCTCTAACAGGTTAAACGTGATGAGGGGAGGCTGGGGATGAGACAAAAAGAAGACACAAACATTTTTCCCAGGTTGTAAGGTGTGAGTGAGGCCTAAGCCACTGGGTAGATGGTGGTGGTATTTACGATACCCTGGGGGAATGATGGGAATCCAAAGTTCATTTTGGCCACATTAAACCTGAGATACTTATAAGACATCCACATGGAGACGTTGACTAGGCCATTGGTTACATGAGCCTGAAGCTTAGAAGAGAGGCCTGGGTTAGAAGTAAGATTGGGGGCAGCCATTTGCATTTGGATGGTATTTAAGCTGCCAGCATGGGTGAGCTGACCCAGGAAGAGTCGGGGTGAAGAAGAGCAGAGCTGAGGACAGAGGCCCAGAGCCCTCCCATGCCTCGAGGTCTGGCAGAGGAGAAACCCCGAAAAGGAGACTGATGAGGCGCTACCAGGAGGTGGGAGAAGGCACGAGGAAGCGTGGTATCCTGGAGATCCAGAGAAAGACACCCCTCAGGAAGGATGGAGCGGACGCGGAGCTAAATATTGTTGAAAGATCACAGAAGATGAGGACAGAAAAGGGACCATGGGGTTTGGCCAAATGAAAGCTGTTCGTGACATTTGCAAGAGTCATTTCAGTGGCCCCTGGGAACAGAATGCAGTCAGGGTGGATTAGGGAGAGAATGGGAGGTGATGAAGGGGAGCAGTGAGAACAGGCTTTTTTTTTTTTGAGGATCCAGCCTGGACCTGTGGTTGCTGGTGGAACTAGGGGCCGTGGGCTTGGGCTCTGTGTGGGGCTGCCCCCCTGTGGTGCTGGAGGAAGGTGTTGGTGGAGAGGCTGAGACATGGCTACAGAGCCATGCAACTCCCGTTGTTGCTTCTGGGCCCCATGAGGACAGTGTGAGTGGCCCTGGGGTGTCTGTGGGGAGGGCCAGAGACCCCCGACAGGTGGAACGCTATCCTGGCACCTGTCCTTGACTGTCTGAAGCTGCTGAAGGGGGAACCCTTCTTTGCCCAGAGCTCATGGCAAGGACTCCTAAGCTTTCTCTGCCTTGCCTTAAAGGGACATTCCAGAGCTATATGTGGGGTCCTCCCTCCTCTGCATGGCCACTATCTGGCCCTCACCTTTCAGGGTTGTGAAGGCCTGACCTCTGGGCCCCTCTTCTGTGAGTGAGAGAAAAAAACTCCTCCCCCCACCCCCCAAATTGTTAAAGAACAATGGAGAAAGGCAGAACAACTTCCTTTCTAGAATTTTCTCTGGGCCTTGAGTAGATTCTACTCCACCTTCCTCCCTGAACTCATAAGTTTGGGTTAAAAGTACACACACACACACACACACACACACACACACACACACACACACACACA
>NW_017731923.1:938714-979132 GCF_001890085.2 Hipposideros armiger
GGGTGGGTGTCACTTTTATCAGGAAAAGAGCAGCGATGTCAACCTCCAGTTCCAGGCAGGGACCATTGGGCCAGACCGGGTCTGTCCGCCTGGGAACTGGGGCGGGCTCTCTCCACAGGTGTCCCAGCTGCATTGCCCTCCATCTGAGCGGACAGTCTCATGTTCCCAGGAGTCTTTTCTGCCTTAGTGGATGATACCTGCACCGTGCCACTCTGACCTTCCATTGACTGTGTTTGAAAAGACACAGCATGTGTGTGTAGAAAAGATATTTCTCTGTGCAAAACTAAGAAAGTTAATACTGGGCTTTCTAGACCGGACCTTCCATCAGGGCCTCTGGCCAGGGCCACTCAGTTGCTGAAATGCAGGGGTCACCGCTCACATCCTGGTCTATGTGGATGGTGGCCCTGCCTTTGGTCGTGGGCTACTTTTGTGGCCTCAGTGGCACAACATTTGTCCCCTGCACATTTCGTGAGATTGGAGTGGTGCACGGGACTCACACCTTGTGACTATGCCAGATATGTGCTATCCTAGATAGGACTGGGGGAAGGAGGTACAACCTTCACCCAACTTACAGGGTTTCCAAACTAGGTCTCTGAAGGCCATTAGGTGGAAGAGCGAGTGCAGTGGGGCATGATGGTCGAGCTTCTGAAGCGGTCTGCTCTATGAAATGCTAGATCCTTTGCCTCTGTTTGTATGCTTCCAAACCTCCATCCACGTATTTGCACACGTGGAGAGTGGAAGGTTGGGAGTCTGCAGAGAGCAGCGGGCATGTGGAGAATGTCTGGGTGCGTGGGGGCCTCCATGCCTTTCCCTGAAAATCAGCTGGCGGCTGTGGGGCTGGTGGCTCCGAGAGGCTGGGGTGCACTGAACCTGTCCGTTTTTCTTTCCCAGAAGAGACAGAAGGAGAAGACACCACATGTCGATGTGGGAGCCACGCAGCAGCCACCTGTATGTGTGGACCGGTTTGCGTGTTTGTGAGTGGTTATGTGTGGGTGCGGGGACACCGTGTTGTTGTCCTTGCCGTGGACCAAGTGGCACTGGGTGTGCACGTCAGTGTGTGCCGTGGTGTGCGCGCGCGTGTATTCCGTGCACATGGTTTGTGGATATGCGCCTCTGTACCTTTCAACATGTGCTCGTATCAGTGTGTGTCTAAGGTACGTGACCTTGTGCACTGCTCGCTCTTCTGTGTGGCTCGTGAGTGGGCATGTGTTGGCGTGGGTGTACCTTTCATGGAGGCAGTTGTGTACAGCCACGTGTGGGCCTCAGTGAGGTGCGTGCGGGCACATGTGAGTGTCCCCTTAACAGTCTGTAGCTGTGCATCCACAGGCAGGTGTGAGTGAAGGAGTAGGTGACTACCCTTCCGCCCGTGTGAGCCCACACCTGCGTGCTCTCCTGTGTGTGTCACGTTTGTGTGCTCCTGCTGTTCCATGAATGCTCCTCTAGGCCCGGAGCTGAGAGGCTCTGGATGAGCTGCTGGTGGGCTTTGCACACAGTCAGTCCTCTGGTGTCCATTCGCTGCTGTGGAAGAGACCCACAGCACTCATGGGTTTTGAGGGTGATGCCAACACTTTTTGTCACATGGGTCTGCTTGTCCCTGTCCTCACCCTTTGATGGTTTCTGACCGTTGTACTCTCTGCCCTTGCGATCCCACGCTGCAGTCTGAAAGGGAAAGAGAGGGACAGCAGGAAGAAGAAAGGTCTCTGACCTTGAATTAGGGGCCAGTGGTGGGCAAAGAGTGGGTACAGGTGGATGCCCTAACAGCAGAGGAAGGCAGGGGAGGGGAGACTTGGTAGCCTTGGACTCCAGCCCAGCAGGTCCTGGGGACTGGGAACTTGGTCCTGGGCCCTGGGAACTTGGTCCTGGGCCACCCCCATCTACTACAGAGCAGGAGTTTGTGTGGGAAGCCCCGTGGGCTGGGAGGCACCTGCTCCTGCGTGGCCCACTCTGCTCCCTACATCTCTCTGTGCTTCCTGTCCTCAGGTTCTCCCCTTTGCTCCCCCCGCCATGTGTCCCCGCCTTTCCCAGGGCTGCTGAGGGCTGGCCTGTGCCCCTGTGGCTGGCCTCTTTGGCCGTCAGCCGCCAGGTTCTGACCGTGGCTCTCACCTTTGCCCTTTGCCAGGAGGGAGCGAAGGCGCCGACACCACATGTCGGTGTGGGAGCAGCGCACCAGCCAGCTGCGGAGGCACATGCAGATGTCCAGCCAGGAGGCCCTCAACAAAGAGGAGGCCCCGCCCATGAACCCACTCAACCCCCTCAACCCCCTGAGCCCCCTGAACCCGCTCAATGCTCATCCCAGCCTTTACCGGAGACCCAGGCCTGTTGAGGGGCTGGCCCTGGGCCTGGAGAAATGCGAGGAGGAGCGCATCAGCCGTGGGGGGTCCCTCAAGGGGGACACAGGGGCCCTCTCAAGTGCCCTGGACAACCAGAAGAGCCCCTTGTCCCTGGGCAAGCGGGAGCCGCCGTGGCTGGCCAGACCATGTCATGGGAACTGTGACCCGACCCAGCAGGAAGCTGGGGGCGGGGACAGCGTGGTGACCTTCGAGGACCGGGCCAGGCACAGGCAGAGTCAGAGGCGCAGCCGGCACCGCCGTGTCAGGACGGAAGGCAAGGAGCCCTCCTCCATCTCCCGGAGCAGGTCTGCCAGCCAGGAGCGGAGCCTGGATGACGATGTGGCCATCGATGGGGAGAAGGACCGCGAGCCCAGGGGCAGCCACGGGGGCAAGGAGCCCACGATCCAGGAGGAAGAGAGAGCCCAGGACTTAAGGAGGTAAATTAGTCCCAGGGGTGCCCTGAAGGCACGTAACGTGGCTGGTGTCAGGGGTCCTTCGGTCTAAGACTTTCTGAGTCTCAGTTTCCCCTTTTGTAAGATGGGGGTGATGCTCGTGCACCCTTTATAAGGGATGTGTAAATATGACAGGCAGTGGGATCCACCCCGCTGAAAACCAGGGTCTGTTCTAGGGCATCTCCTGTTGGGAGTGGGTCATGGGTGGATGGACAGAAGTGAGGCAGTGAACACAGCCCATGGGTCTTAGCTCCTCTCCGCCTGGCTGGGTGGGGGTGGGAGGCAGCGGATGCCCTGTGCTCTCCAGGAGGCTCCCCGGGCTCCCCTCACCTTTCCCTCTTTCCAGGCCCATCAACCGTTGTGCAACAGCCTCTTAAGATCTGAGCACCGGCTGTGTCCTCTCCCTTAACAGGACCAACAGTCTGATGGTGCCCAGTGGCTCCGGGCTGGCAGGATCCCTTGATGAGGCGGACACACCCCTCGTCCTGCCCCAACCAGAGCTGGAAGTGGGGAAGGATGGGACCCTGACGGAGCAGGAGACAGAGGGCAGCAGTGACCAAGCCCTGCTGGGGGACGTGCAACTGGACATGGGCAGGGTCATCAGCCAGAGTGAGCCTGACCTCTCCTGCGTCACGGCCAATACGGACAAGGCCGCCACCGAGAGCACCAGCATCGCCGTCGCCATCCCCGACGTGGACCCCTTGGTGGACTCCACCGTAGTGCACAGTGAGACCACCTTCTCTGCCCTCACCCCCACTGCCCATCCCACCCAGTCGAGGTGGGATCTTGGCTTTAGAGTCACCCCAGTAAAGCTGCGTGGAAAACCCCACCAGCCGGACAAAATCATTCTTCAAGTTAAAAAAATAGTGGCAGTTTTATCCCGGTTTGTAGGAAACGTGAGTTAGAAGTTTCTCAATCTGAAGTTTTGCTCATGAAATGTCCTTAAGCCTTTGGCGCCTGTGACCACCCTGGAGTCTTCAGAAAGATCACATGTGACTTGGTACCCAGTTATATATTCAGCTTTTTGATTTATTATAGGAATAGTTGATAGCCTTTTCCAGGACACCCCCAAGGTATTCTGCCACCTGGACAAATTAGGGGACCTCTGATGGAGCAGACATGGCTCTGCTCAGCGTGTGGCCTCCAAGAAACCACTGTGTCTCTTCAGGACTCAGTTTGTCATCTATCAAGTGAGAGCACTGATGGCTTCTGAGGTCTCTCTACTAACATTTTATGAATCTATTACCCTTGTCTACTTTTTTTCTTCTAGTTCATAGTCTCACTTTCTCTCACAGTTCCCTCAGGCAAGGGATATTAATCTAGAAGACCTTAAAGGGCAATGGGGCTAAAAAACACTTAACTTACACTTAACCTGTGTCTGCCCTAACCCCACCCCCAGCCTGTCCTAACTCCTCCCCCAACCCTGTCCTAACCCCAGCCCTGCATTAATCCTACCTGCTGCCCCATGGTCACTGAATTGTGACCACAGGATTCTACCTTTGCTTTTTTTCCTCCCTGACTTTTTCCACATTTTTCTCTTTTCACAGCTCCATCTCCATTGCTTCAACTTCCCTATACTCACAATGCCAGTGCTGCTTGAACAAGTGACCCCTCCCATGTCCAGTGCTTCTGGGGTTGACTGGGGCATGTCTCAGGCTCTCAGACTCACAACGTCTTTGGGTGTCTGTTTAATTTTATACTCTAATATATAAATGTATTGGACCTTCTTTTATGAAAAACAATATTAAGAAAGGTTGACGCTCTCTTGGTTCCCATGCTGGGGCCAGTCCGTGGCCTTGGTCATAGGTAAGAGCATGTTATCAGAGGGCTTTTGGATACTTCAGATGGCTTACCTCATGGAAGATTCTAGAAGGGGCAGAACCTCAGAGCTTTGCTGCCTACACAAGGTTCCAGGGAATGTTGCCGCACTCTGATAGCCTGGACCTCTCTGCCACTTAACCCATCCTGTGACTTGCATGTGGAAACAGAGTAGCAGGCCCAACAGCTCTACGCAGTCTTGGCCTCTTCATCCTCTCAATCCTGGAATGCAGTTTTGGACCTGTATTCGCATGAATATTGCATTCTCATCTCTACATTAATCATGACTGGAAAAAGCACAGCCAGAAAGGCCGCCACAAATGGAGTGATGGTTTCTTAAAATCTTCCACTGAAGTGTGATGTCATTAAAAGGATATAGGGCTTTGGATCGGGGACCCACACTGGCCGTGAGACTTCCCTGGGTCTCGGCTTTCCCATCTGTATACTGGGAATCATAATACGTGCCACTCAGGGGGTACTGATGTGAAAATTCAATCAGGGAATACATGCAAAGAATCCAGATGTTAGATATAAGTACGTTTTGTAAACTTGACAACAGAAACAGCCGTTCTGTTGCTCAGGGAAATGTGATGCAAATGATTTCCACAGCCAGAAAGGCTATACCACATAAAATTAGGGCACAAGTCGAGCTAGGAGGAGAGCAGGACTGAACTCGGTGTGATCTAACAAACACCCCCGCTGTTGGCAGGGCGCCTCCCCGGGGACACTCCTGAAACCCTTGCCCGTCCTCTCCATCCCACCCCCAGTGGAAGACGAAGGGCTCCATTCTCACAGGTGGCTCGGTTTCTGAAGATGTCGTCATGTTCCTCTTGCAGTTAGCAACAAGACGGATGGTGAAGCCAGTCCCTTGAAGGAGGCGGCGATCAAAGAGGAGGAGGAGGAGGAAGTCGAGAAGAAGAAGCAGAAGAAGGAGAAGCGTGAGACAGGCAAAGCCATGGTGCCCCACAGCTCCATGTTCATCTTCAGCACCACCAACCCGTAAGACGCCCTCCCGTCACTCCCCCTGCAGTGTCAGGGTGGACAAGCAGGGCCTGGGCCAGGGCAGGGGAATGGGGAGACGGGGGGAGGAGGGCTCAGTCACCTTCCACATCTTTCCCGGTGGAATCTGGCCAGACACAGGAAGCATCCAGGGTGCTCACTAGTTGAGACGGGTCACGGAGTTGCGCAGTCTCTGGACGCCGTGCCCATAGTCTAAAGAGTAATTTAAGACAGGAACGCATGAGAAATGTCATGAGGAAAGGACCCATTACCTGTTCTTTGGTCCATAGGTGTTGTGGGCGCGGGGAGAAGGAAATCTCCGTGGGATGTGTTACCAACTATTTCATAGGTGGACAGAGCTGAGAACTGTGGAGCCCAGACTGACCAGATCACGTATCGGTGTTTGAGAGTATTTATTGGTTACACTGCCCTCCGTGTGGATTTCGAAATGTATGGGTTCCATATTCCTCAGAGCAGAGGTAGTGGCATGAGGCAGGGTGGCAGAGAAGAATCGGGAAGGTTAGATTCAGGAAGGATGGAATCCTGAAAGACAAGCTTTGTGGTGCCCTGCCAAGTGAGCAAGATGCACACGTAGACCAACGTTTGAGGCTAGGCAGACAGGAGGCTCTCCGTGGCCACGTGGGCAGCGTTCAGGCAAGGCTCTGGGAAGGAAGGAACCCAGCCTGGGGACTGTCAGGCCACCTGGGGCCCAAATGCGATCTATGGAGTATAATCACCTTAATCAGAATTTCTGAGACATGAAAACCTGTTGCCACTTTCATTAGGAATCTTAGAATTCAAGGTCTGATTTTCTGATTCTTGGTTCTTATGATTTCCTTGCTCTGCCCCAGTCACCATACTGTGGGGGAGCAGACAGCGCGGTACAGAGGAGGGCATTGTGCAGCCACCCTGGGTGTGTGTGTAGCCTGATGTTGGCTGCCCCTGTGTCTCAGACGTGCTAGCGGATAATGTATCTTGGCTCGTGTACTGCAGCAGCCTCTGACCGATCTGATTACCTTTCCCCTCTGGGGCTTTAAATCAAGGGTGGTGCCTGAGAAATTAAATTGCTCTCCCCACGGCTTCCCCTGGCCAGGGCCTGGCTGTCTGGAGGAGGCTGGTGTGCGTGGGGGCGGGGAATCAGGTGTGCGAGCCAGAGGATGCGGGCCAGCTCAGTGGTGTCATCCCTCCCCCCCCCCGCCCCCCAGGATCCGCAGGGCTTGTCACTACATAGTGAACCTGCGCTACTTCGAGATGTGCATCCTCCTGGTGATCGCAGCCAGCAGCATTGCCCTGGCGGCCGAGGACCCCGTCCTGACCAACTCGGAGCGCAACAAAGTGGGTGCACGGGGACCCTTCGCTAACACCCGTAGTGGTCGGGTCGGTACCCGCCCCATCCAGGCCCCTTCCCATCCCAGCGTTATTCCTGGGGAATGGGGAAGGACCAAGAAATCACTGGGGCCCACCAGGGCTTTGAAAGGGGTCTCCAGCCACCCATGGGCCTGGGGACGGGGTCTGACATACGTCATGGGTGACGTGTGTGACCCCAGGGAGCAGAGACATCGCCTGGAGGTCCCAAGGGTATAGCTCTGAGTGAGGTGGGGAGGATGAGAACTGACAAGGTTCTGAGCCAGAACTGGAGAGAGAGGTTTGTGGAGCAATTCAGACCCAAGAAGTTAAGTTCTGGCCAAGGGGAGGGACAGGCCAGGGACTGGCCACCAGGTCATGTGGCTCTAGCAGGATCCATGGCTCTTCTCCTCTCTGCGTCCACCCAGCACTTATAGTTTTGTTCTGAGGTAGAAATGAGTGGGGGTTGGGGAGGGCAGGACCCCATGTCTCTGTGGGCAGGTGGGGTGTGTATGGCCTGGTGGCCACATACAACCTCCTCCCCCACATGTGTGTCTTATAGGTCCTGAGGTATTTTGACTACGTTTTCACTGGCGTGTTCACCTTTGAGATGGTTATAAAGGTAAGAGCCTCGAGAGAAAGCCTGGGCTTCAGGCCTGGGATGGGCCACCCGTCTGCTCCTCTAGCATATGCCTTTCCCCAGTGCTGTCACCTACTGACCAATGACAGAACCTCAGTGAGGCCTCTGCAGATCCCTCCTTTGGCCTTGGGGTCCTGATAAAGTTTGCTGTGGTACAGTGTAAATGCACGGATCTATTCAGAGGGGGACAGACCTGTGGATGTGGCCCCAGGAGAAGCCAGGCCCAGTCTCAGGAGGCAGTGGGAGCACACAGAATTGGGCACAGCACTCGTCTCCCCAGCATGCTCACTGGTTTGAGCCTGGATGTGCGCCAAGGCAAGGGGTTAGGTAGGGTTGAGTCTTCCTGGACTGCACCCAATCCCAGCTGCACCTACTGCCCACCAATCTGTGCCCCATCACCCTGACACATTTCTATCTCATTCCCAATCTCGCGCATCTGGGATGTTTCCCCATCTGCATATGGCGATGCCTGGTACTCTGAGCCATTAGTGAAGGAGGGATGTGGCAGGGCTCTGTGATAGCCGAGGAGCCTAGTTGAACCCTGGGTGCTGTGAAAAAGGGCCTCAGGCTTCACAGTCAATGTGGAGAGAGTCCGTGGGACCTGTCCTCTTGCTCTGCAGGTCCCCATGTGGGGCTGGTTATGGAGAGCATCGCAGTGGAGGCACTGCCGTAGGGAGCCCCGAGCTCAGTGCACATGTTGCCCACACCACCTGGGCTCATTGGTGGCTGTCCACACCCTTCTCCTACAGATGATCGACCAGGGCTTGATTCTGCAGGATGGGTCCTACTTCCGAGACCTGTGGAACATCCTAGACTTTGTGGTGGTGGTTGGTGCGCTGGTGGCCTTCGCTTTGGCGTAAGTAACTCTCTTTTCCTGTTGGATTACCTTCTCGCCTTTCTTCCGGAGACCCTGGCTGATTTGAGGGCATCTTCAGGGCCAGCCTGAGAAATGATTCACTCGGTGATGCCCAGGAATGCTGTCCTGGACATCTGCTTCCCAGTGGCCCTCAGCAGAGCACCCCAGAGCCTTTCCACTTCAGCTCTCATGCCCTGAGTGATGCGGCTGGTGAGGAAGGAGCTGGGAGAGTCACTAGAGAGAAGTCAAAGGCCCTGAGTTCCTTCCTTGGAGATGAGTACGCATGAGTGGGCGCTCATCTGTGTGGGCAGTGCCTCCACAGGCTTAGGGAGGGACCCAGGGGCAGACTGCTGATGTACCCTTTCGTTTCATGTTGCTGTCAATCAAAGGAGCAGCTTGAAAGAAAGATGCAGAGAGTAGAGCTCAGTTGGGGATCACAGGATCCTCGGCATGGGGAGGTTCTCTGCTCATGAGCAGGGGTACCCGAGAGCTATTCCAGGGGCATCAAAACCATGTTAATATGTTTAACTCCAGAAGGAAAGGTTTTCCTTCCCTTCCTTGATAGCACACAGGAAGACAGTCGTAAACCCTGCTTCAGGTGACTAAGCCATGTTCATTACCTTTGGGGAACTGGTTTTTCAAACATTGATCCCATCTGTAGCAGGTTTTCAAGCACACTCTGACATTTCCTCTGGAATCCAGCCAAAAAAAGGGCTCTCCCAGCCCTCTCGGGTGTAGCTAGAAGATAGGCATGTCAGCAGGGCTTTTTCTAAGCTGGTGTATAGAATGCCTCAGAGGGTGAATGATGGCTTTTGGGCTCCGTCTGCACCTTGTTCCACTGCCAGAGCAGTTGCACCCTCTTCCAGGTGGAGCAGTCGAATTCCCTCATGCTTGTCTGGGTACCAGGGAGAGCCAGGTCTTCTAAGCAAGGCTGGCGGCATGGTGTGAAGGGGCAAAAGGAGCGCCTTTGAGAGCTGCTGTCATTGATGGCAACTACAAAAGGGAAGAGACAAAAATACCCCCATAGCTTTGACCTTCCAGGCCCAAGTGGTCAGAAAGGGGTCATCCGTCTCACCTTCTCCCCAAGCTTCCATCAGCTTCCATCTCTGTCCATTCTGGCAGACGAAGAAGTGGGGTGAGAGTTAAGAAGGAATATTCCTCCCAGCCCGAGGATGGGCAGCTGTCTGTCGATAGGAGAGATGGAAGGTCCCCATATGCGCTAAGAAGTAAAGATCTCCCAGAACCCAGAAGTGGGCTGTGTCCACTGCTGCCCCAGCCATGGGGGGTCCTCCAAAGGAGAGCCCTGTTGAGTGTATCTTGTGACCCTGAGCTGGACTGGCAGTCAGGACAATTCCAGGGTCCCTTGTCCCCATGTGCACCAGCACGTTAACTCCATTAGAGGTAGAACCACCTGTGCCTCCCATCACAAGAAAGCCTTCTGTTAGACGTGGCTGAGCTATTCCCGAGGAAATTTCACAAAAGTGTAGATTCTCACAGCAAGATAAAAATAAAGGCAACCCTGGCTCCATCAAGGGAACCCAGCTCCTCTCACTCCTTCTTGGAAAGAAGCATGAATATCTATCTGCCTGCGTCCTCAAGAGACCCACCTTTTTGTGTTAGAGATAAATATTACCCTTGGGTTTTTAAAAGGTCAAGTCCCCTTCTTATTTTATCAATTCATTTGCATACATTGTTCACCATATTGTTCTTCTCTCTTGTTTTGATCTCAGTAAAGTAATTTGTCTCTCTTTGGGGAAAAAAAAAAAAAAGAGACGAACCCACGCCATCTTTATGAAGAACAGAGCTTGCTGGGGGCGGCGGGGCGGAGTGGCAGGAAGGGTGTGGGTTGTGGAGCCAGGCAGACCCCGGTTTGCATGCCAGCCTCTTTACTTACTAGCTTCATGTCGTGGAGCAACATAGCGAGATTTTGATCCACTTCACCTCTGCTTCTCGTCTCTGAAATGAAGAGAATCCGTGTGTGAAGAGCGCTTAGCACAGGGCCTGGCATGGCGTGAGCAATCCCAACATGTTCATTCCTTTCTTTATCTTTCCGTTCTCCCATCATCACGAATCGGAATATCAGAGCACAGTGTGTGTGTTGATGCAGAACATATGCAAAGAGTTGACAGTGAACGCAGGCTGGTTTCTAAGACTTGGTGGTTTCACTCACACACCCCTGGCCTGTGCCTGGTAACTGGGCAGGCACAGTGGTGGTGCCCTTGGGGAGGGAGGTGTGTTTTAGGGGGAGCCTCGCATGCCTGCCCCATGTCTACAGTCCAGCTGTCTCTCCTCAGATCCAGAGCAATGACGACGGGCTGGAGGGTTGTCATCTGTCTTGTTCTTTCTTGTCCCTTTGAGAAATGGCGGTGGTGGCTTTGGTGCCGGCGGCAGGGGAGGCCTTAACAGCCCCGGAGCTGAAGCCTCTCTGTTGGTCCTCAGACCAGGTACAGTGCAGGGAACCCCAGGAATCCCCTGGTTCTGGGGTCCATGCTTATGTGATGGATTCAGAGTTATGATCTGTCACTTGCTTTTAGTGATGTCACTTCTCGACTTTTCTATTCATTTCTCACTGAAATGTAACCGGTAGTTTCTCATCCTTCACCATCCACTCTCTCTCCTGTTATCATCCTTCCAAGCTTGCCATGCGCATTTCCTCCCCGCTTTCTCCTGCGCACGGGACAGGCTCACACTGCCCCCTCCTCTGGCCTTCGTCGCATATGCTGAGGTCCAGGTAACGCTTTTTCTTGCTCATATGCCCGCGCTTCCTAACTCTCTTCTCTCCCTTGCCTCATTCAGGGCACCAGAGAATTCAGCTCTCCCATCACTTTGGTGGGGCTAGCCACGGTCCCCCCTGCCGGCAGAGAGCAAGAGCCTGGTGTGGGGCTGACAGCAGAATAAAGCCTGTGTCCCACAGTGGGGCTGTGGTCAGGGGCTCAGGCAAACAGGAAGCCAAGTGTGGCTTTCTCTGAAGGCTTTTCAAGGACCCCCCCCCTTGTCGTTACAGCTTTCATTGTCATATCCCATATATTCCCCCCCTAGGAATGTCCACCATTCAGGTAACTTCTCTCCTGCCCTGTCTCTCCTCCTTGAAATGGAACCTTGCCTGACTGAAGCTTCTGCAAAGGCTGTTGCTAATTTGAGCAGAATTGAGGGTGATCACCATGGTAACACCTTTCTGGTGGTGGCTCCTCAGAAATCAAAGGTGACTTGGCATCCCTCCCACCACTGCCCACCGGAGCCTTCTCCAACCAGCCCAAGTCCCAAGAGCAGTGCCTCTTACTAACCAAGGGGAGGGAACGGCCTCTAGCTGAATTCTCAAAGTCGCGTGGTCCCCTGAGCCCTGCTATGGCAGAGGCCTGCACCTGCCATCATGTATGTTTTCGTAAGCATATATGTTGTTTCTGCGGTGGCCAAAGAGAAATTCTTTTCTCTGTAGCTGCATACGTCAAGTGAAGGGGTCCTTTATAATGTAAACCTGACATATTCCGTTTGGGAACTTTCTTGACTTTTGAGGAGGAGGGGGGAGAGATTTCTAAGTATGGGCATACCCGGGGATAAGAAAATAAATGGAAAGATAGCTACATGGCACCTTTCCTGTTCTTCCCCGCATACTTTTACATTATAAAGCATTTATAAGAACACTCAGGTCTCCTTCTCAAAGCCCAGTCCCTGAGTAGGGGAGGTGGGCAGGGTCTCGGCAGAGGTTGGGTAAGGCTCTCCCTCATCCCACTGCCCTCACAACGTCCCACTTTCTGGGCCACATGGAGACACAGAGTGTTTGCCACCTATAAATGTCCCGCCTGTGCCTTTTCCTCTCTGAGGTTTCAAGAAAAGTCTTGTGAGTGACAGGATCTATGAAACCTTTCTCTTTTATCTTTTTCTTTCTGAAAAAGAGGGATTCTTCTCTTTGATAACTATTTTACACCAGAAACCCTATTTCTCAGTTTCCTCACATCCTACCACCATCACTTCCGCCTCCTGTCCTCCTGGGTTGGAAAACAGAGATGGATGGTTCCAGCCTTGGCATTTCTGGGTATCTGCACATCAGGCACGTTCCCTCCCTTTGGGGCACCCCTCAGAGCCAGCTGCTCTGTAGGGAAGTCATGTGGCCACTATGTCCGGTTGAGTTCATGTGATGTGATGCTGTCTGGGCCTCGGGTTTCACATCTTCCATGGTCAGTGAAGGGCTTTGGGCAGGCAGGTGGACAGGGGACAGCATCTCAGGAGGGAACACAGGAGCGAGCTGGAGCACGTGTGTGAATCTGCACTCCACCCCAGGACCCTCATCCTCTTCACTTCCATTTTCTATAACATGTCGTTACTTGCTTAGCTGAAGTCAGGTCACCAGGTGAGCTATCCTGAGCTGGATTCTGAATAGTAAACGCACAGCTTATGATGGCTTGTCAGCACAGCTCAACAGAAAAATAACTAGTGATTCTGCTCCCGCCTCACCTCCTCCTTGGGTGCGTGCATCACTCAGACTCACGCAGGCTCCCTGGCAGTTGATGCCAAAGTTTCCCATTGCTCTGTGCCATCATAGTGGGCCACGCGGGAAGGTCAGGACTCCCTGCCACGCGGGACATCTGGATGACAGCCGTACTTGGCCTTTCATTCCTCAGTCCTTAGCCAGAAAGGAAACACATGAGTCAGTCTGCCTCCTGATGCCAGAAGAAACCGGATTTCCCACATTAGCTTTTAGTGCATGCTTTTCATTGAAGTATGTCACTTTCCTGACACTTGACACTGTGCCCTAGCCGCTAAGATGGATAAGGTCTTTCGAGTGTGTGCCAAACCAGCCGCAGTGGCTGAGTCGTGGCTCTGAATTCATTCAATGAAATACCCAGGCACAGATAATTTTAGATTTGGAAGGGCCCCAAGGAGCCACAGGACATGGCGCTCTGGTTCTGGTTTTGCTTCTGCTTCGGGGGCTTTATGTTTGTGAAGATGTGAATGTGCACACCTGAGAAAAGAGGCATTGTTTAGAACTGAAATGCTGGGACGTGCTCACACTCAGCAGAGCATAGCAGCGATAGAACTGACATCTCACCTGACACCTGGCTGACGTCCTCCTGTTCTTCGCTGCCTGCCTGTGTCCAAGGCAGCCCTCCCTTCAGACCTCAAGCTTTGCCTTTGGGGCTTCTTTCTTGACAGCCCCTATTCTTCTAGAACTGAAAGTGGAGTCTCCCCAAGGAAGCTATTTTGTAGGGGAAGAAAAGAGTGGACAGAGTCCTGCTTCATGCAAAAAAGGCCCATTTACCACAGAGCCAGGCAGGTCATTGAGTTCCGCCATTCTGTGGCAGGGAATGAAGGATGAAAATTAAAGTTGGCCGTCAGGTAGCTCATTATCTGTGGGTTTAGGATGCTGGCTGAGCTGGAATTAGAACTATCCAGCTGTGAGCAGATGTTCCTCGAGACTCCAGCTTTCAGAGTCACCTGGAGAGTGACTATCTGACTTTGTGCCCAGGCAGAGACACTCATGGTGATTAATGGCCATGGACTCTTGTGGTGCCCAGTGCTGTATTGTACTCCTGCTGCCCTGAGAGGGTCTAAGGAGGGACAAAGTGGGAGCCACCTGGAAGGAGAGAGAAGTCTGCCTGCTCTTGGTACTGAGGGCCAGCGTGCATGTTTTTTGATGAACACTGGAGAGTGTGTTGTCTGTTGCACGTGCTGTTGGTGCTGCTGGGGAACCCCTGGTAGAACGTGCACTTGGAGGCCTTTAACATATGAAGGCAATGGGTGTGAATGCTCAAGTAGTTCTTAACAGGAGCAAATTTGGGAGATGGTTGGTTGTAAATGGGATCTCAGCCTGTGGCCACAGAACCAGGCAAAATGAAACGGTCCAGTCAGAGAACAGGGCCCCATCCACATGGTAACCAGACCCAGATGCAAAAAGCACCCTGCACAGAATGTGACCCTTCATAGCCATGGGAGGAGCCCAGTCCTACAGGATTAGTAGAAATCCATCACAGTGCCCTCCGAATTTAAAAGTAGTTTTCGAGTAATTCAGGTCAGAAGAGTTCATGATGGGACTTGGGAAGCATCAGCTTAGACCATGTGACCTGCCAGCCATCTGCTTGATCCACACTCACAGAGGCACAGCCTAGCAGTAGGAATTAGTCTCCAGCTGGGTGGCGGGGTGCGGGGGTGGGTATTGGCTGGACTTCAGCCAGCATCAAGGCCTTCTTAGAAAGATCAGCAGATGAGGGGTCTTCGAGTATGTTTGGAATATGAAGGCTAAGAAGCAGGACACATCAGGTCATTGGATGGACCAGAGTGAGTCACAAAGCTGCTAGGAGGCAGATGCTTTGCTGTCCCCTGCTGCTGCTCACTGCGTGGACAAAAATACCTTCTGGTTAGCGTATGGCGCTGGGTTTTGCAAAGGAAAAAGTTTGCAAAAGCAACCATGAGTGTGTTCGGGGAGCCTGTTGAGGTCCCTGTGCAAGAAGGAAAGAATTCTGCACTAACTAACATTTAGCATAGAGCTAGTGCTCTGGTTACAGAGCGAAGAAAAATGGCCGAGTCGCAGAGGATTTAGGGCTCATGGGCGACCCTAAGAGATGCTGAGATATGGCTCAGGAAGAAAAATAATCCCCAGCTGGCAGCAGCTAAGCAGTGACAAGATCAAAGTGCTGAATTGACATTCTTCACACAAACAGATGAACAAGCTTTACCATTAGAGAGTTCTCTCTCCACAGACAAGGGTTGCCAATGCAAAGAGGAAAATTTCCCTCTCATGTCCGCAGGTGTTTAGTATTTTAAGAGCACTTACACACTCTTTATTTCATGTATCACTGGACAGTCCTGTTTTATAGTTAAGAAATGGATTGCCTGAGGTTTAACTAGTTTGACTCATTGTACATAGCAAAGCCAGTTCTTAAACAATTGATATATTTTTATTTCAAGTTCAGGGCTTTCTCCATGACATTAAGCTCCTCTCTATCTTATAGTCTAGTTGGTTCCAAGCCATTAACCCCTGTAAACTCAAAGCGGTAGCTTGGTATGGCTCTCTTCTTAGCCTAGAGATCCTTCTGTCTCTGCCTGGAGACACGCAAGACCTATGGGCCACTTGGAGAAGGGCATTCCCCACCTTGTCCACCTTGCTGTTTCATTTGCACCTTTCTCTCCCCATGAACCCTCATGGACCCTAGGCTGAACTAAGGATGCTCGAATACATAGCTCAGTATTTGAGCTCAGGAACTGCTGGCTTCTCTTGCTGTTTCCTTCTTTGGCTAAAACCCTCCAGTGGTTCCCATCTGAAAAGGCATTGTAACATAGTAAATAAGAGCGTAGGTTTCAGAGTCAGGTAAACTTAGATCTGAATCCCAGCACTGTAAATTAGTAGCTGCCTTAACTCTCTGAACATCTGCACACTCATCTGTAAGTGGAAATTAAAGAGCTATATTTTGGTCTTGTGAGAATTGAATCAGGTAAAATATATCCAGTGTCCAATATAGTTCCACACATTTAGTAAGTGCATAATAAATGGGGATTATTGCCTACAAATAATAGTCCAGACACTTGAGCAAGGCTCAAGGCTCTTCCCAGCATGATCGCTCCTCCCCCACCTTACATTCCAGCAAGTTCATTTCCCTAATGCAAGAGATTCCTTCAAACCCCCTGTTGTTCCCTCCTGGACTTGTGTCAGAGGGCCGAAGGCCATTCCACTTAAAGGATGAAAGGCTTTCTAGAACCTTCATGTCTGTGCTCTGCCCCCCATGTAGGGAGAGTCGGTTTCTAGCAGAAATCAATTAGAGAGCATGTCCTTTGAGAAAGGGGGACCTGGAAGCTGAAAAGCAAGATTACAGTGAATGAGGAGTGATTACACAAGAAAGATCTGGAGGGCAACTTGACAACTGAGCTGGAAAATTCTCATCTTTTACTGATGAGAGGAGCATGGCATTTTTTTTTTCTGGAGGGCAGCCATGAACTTACCAAATAAGTAGGAAATAAATGGAAAATTGGATAGCCCAATTAAGTCCCAATTTAAATGAGACCAGTGCATCCTAGCCTGCGAAATTATCCTCAGATTGTAACTTTAGAATCAATTTTTAAACCTGATAAAATTTCAGTAATTAGCTAGACAGTGTAAAAAAATTCTCATTATACATTTATTAGCAAAGACTAGCAAAGTGTTATCAAATGATTATTATAGTTAAGTGATTTGTAAAAAGCACATGAATTATTTCTAAAACAATGTGCCTCAAAGTGCGTGAAGAGTTTGTCCTCTTGGTTTGATAAAACATCTCCTTTCCAATCTTATTGACTTCAGTAACAGCTTAAATAACTCTTGTATGCATGGATTTGGGAAAGGTCGGTTGGCCTAGCTCATGTGTAAATTATGCTACGTTTTTAATTAATGGGGGCTGAATTGTTGAGGCTTTTCTTGACTCTGTGGCTTTGTTATCCAGTATTCATTTCAAATGGCATTTTTCAAATCGGCACTGAACACAGGTTAACACACCTGAGAACAAAGGATGCTTTTCTGCAGCCACGCAAGTTCAGAGCTTTTCAGTGGCTCCTGTGCAGTAAGAGACCTGTTGGGAGACATGCAGAGCAATGACTAATCTTTCCTTTCACCCATCTCTGACCCAAGCCTGTGCGAGTCAGAATGGGACAAATCGTCCCCATCCCCCATAGTATTCAGGCAGCTACTTAATCAGCCATTAAGAGCAGCATGTACCGTCCAGACAAAGGGCACACACACACAGTGGTCAGAGATCCCCTTTGCTCCATAGCATGATATTTTACTAGGATTCTGGGACAAACTTAATTGTAGAGAGCAAATTCTGTCCTTTAGCCAAGTGTCGGGGCGGGGCAAGAATATTGGGCCTTCCTTCATGAGATGGGTGCCTGTGAGCATGCGCCTCTGAGAACCTGTCCAGGTGCCACTGGGTATTAAGGACCTGGACTAAGCAAAAGGCGAAAGCCTGGAGCGTGTGACCTTGACCACCTGCCTATCCATTGATCTCATTTTAGAATATGGAAGATTCGCCCTTAGCGTTTTCCCAAGGCGAATGCAGCCTGGGGAAAAGAGGGTTACCCATGTAGTTGTTTTGGTAAACTTTGCAAGTGAATGATTCCGTTTTTCCCATGGCATGTAGCTTGAAATAATACTTGTATTTGTTTGCTTGTTTACTTGAGACCTGTCTTCCCTACTAGACTACGTGAGTTTCAGGAGCTTAAGGACCTCGTTTGTTTTATGTGTCCAGCACCTAGAAAGCGTTCCTGACATATATTAAGGACTCCATCAATGCTATTATATGAATGCATAAAGGTGTGTTTGGCTGACCTACCGAAACTCCTATGTGAAAAGACGCAGTTATAACTCAGAGGAAGGTAATACCTCTGCCCTCTGAACATTTGGAGATTATCACATGAGGTCTTGGATTTTTATCCCAAATCCCCATTCATTTGTCATTTGTGGTGAAATTAATACGATTTTGCGTATGGGATCATTTACTGAGTAAGATGGTCATTAGAAGTCTTTGTGGCATATGGTGGTGTAATATAAGTTTGTGGTACATTTTAAATTTTTTTTTAAGAAAAGAAAGAATAAAGTAACCTTCATAGCAACCAGCAACAAAGAACTAAAGCCTGATTTCTAGGCGCTTCTTCTTAGCAGCAGGCCAGTTCACCTGAGCACTGCGGCTCACTCACCCGGTCACCTTACTCAAGGGACATCTCCCTTTGCAGTTAAGTGGACTTCAGGGATTTTTTCCAGCTCTAGAACTCGATGAGCTGTTTGAGAGCCTAGACCAGAACCTGCTGGTACAGAGGCTTCGGGGTTTGGGGCAGAGCTCCGAGCATTATCCAGACTAGGACTCCCATCCCAGCTCGGGTCAGGCACTCACTTAACCTCTTAACCTCATCTGTGAAATGGGGAGAGTAAAGTTATTAGGAGATCCAAATAAAGAGTTACACTAAAAGTGCTTAGCACAGAGTCTAGCCAAGCATAAATATTCGGAAAGTTAGCTCTCATTACTTCTATCTCAAATATTTGATATTTATGCTCTCACCCTTTTTTATTGATGTGAAGCCTCGCCAATAGAGCTCAGGTCATTTTTCTTCAAGCTGCACAGTATATAGCTTACAATGGACAGTTGGCCATTTATCAAAAGGCATCACTTTGTGCGACAGCAGGACCTTGATAGACACCTTCCCCCATATTTCCAGGTGGTCTGATGGTGTTGCTCGGTGGCGCTTTTGAGAGACATCAGAGCAGCCCTCTCGGGGTGGCCACGTGACCCTCTTCCAGTGAGCATACCTGTGCCACAATGACTTGAAAGACCTCTCTGGAAAGATTCTTTCTGGCCCAGAGCAGACACACATCCTCTAGCCATGTTTCTTATAACTGGAAACGCAAAGCGTTTGTCTGAAGACGGCTAAGGAAGTGGAAGGCAAAGCCTACATTTAGAAAAGTCCAGTTAAGCTAGGCTCCATGGGTGGGATAAAAGTGCGATACAGGGCATGCCCTGCAGCTAGAGGCAGCGTCTGCAAAGGGCTTTCACCTTTGCAGGCTGGAGAGGCGGGTGTGGAGCAGGTGGTGCGGGTCTCCCTTTCCCAAAGCGTGTGGACTCTGCAAGTGCCAAGGCTGTAAGCGGGATCTCTCGGGCCTGTGTTTCTACAGTTTCCTGTCTTTAAGGACCTCTTTTTCTCTATGAAGTTTCTGATTCTCCCTTCTCTCCACCCCCTCTCTCCATTTTTTTTTTAAACTGCTTTCTGTTTGGATCCTCCGTAGGAACGCTTTGGGGTAAATATTTTTCTCAATTTTCTCTGAAGGAAAAAATACCGGGAGTGGGTTGGAGGCGGGAGGAAGCATGGTTGGGAGGGAAGGAGCGGGCTCCCTGAGAAAGGTGTGCTTGTATGAGCGGAGAGTTTTCACCGACATCCAAGAGAACGCAAATGAGGAGCCGCAAGCCTGCTTGACTGTTCTTATTGGTGTGGATGTGTATTTGGCTTAGAGGCTGCCTTTTTTAGATAGGCAGATAGGTGAACCTAATGTGGTAAAAGTGTTTATAAAATAGACAAAGCCCCTGGATGCAGAAGACCGTATCAGTACGGTACTTTTAGGTCATCTTTATTCAGATCTAGGCCTGACCTCTAATTATTGAGAGGGTCTTTGAATTTACAATCTGGGCATAGCGAGCATTCCTTGAGTTCTATTAACTGTCTTCCTACCTTGCCTTCTGTGAGGGCATAGATGGACTTTTATCTCCCTGTCTGGGGGTGAGGTGTGGTATGACAGGAAGGACAGGGTCAAAAGCAGGCAGAAGCCCTTTTAGTGCCCATCGGATGTCCTGGGTCCCATTTCCTTGGGTAGCTGGTGTAATGGTCATCGGGTCCAACCTGAGGACAGGATCACAGCCTGAGCACACTGTTTAGAGTCTCATTTCCCACCACCATCTGCGTGTTTTACACACTGCGGTTGTTTGAATTGAATGCAAAGATCTCAAGGGGTGAGCAGGGTGGAAAGAGAAATGCAGGTTGATTTATTCATTTCATTCCTAAAACTAAGAAGAGAATGTATTTTCTCTATTAGAAGCAAACGTTTCTAAGAGGCTGCGTAGGGAGGGTCCCTGGCGGTAGGGCCAGGATAAAAGTGGGCAAAGACGACAGCCTGGGCCTTCTCCAAGCGTGTGGCACTCTCTGCAGCTTGTGCTCAGTGCAGACCATCGGAGAAGGGAAGGGACTGCGGAAACAGCCAGCCACACCGAGATAGCTGGGGGTGGTGAGCCACGGTCCTGGCAAGAAGCCCACATGACATGTGTCTGTGGCACAGGCACCTCAGCACAGCAAGGGTGTGATGTCCCCCGCCAGCCTTCTTCACCCTGCTCTCCCCTGAACTAATGAACTCTGCAGAGGTGATAAACCTAGAGCCAAAGAAAGGGCTAGGGAAAGTCCCCTAAGGAGACCTGCTTTCCACCTGGAGTTCCTCATCAGTTTAGCCGTTCTCACTGGAGAGCCTGCTACTGAAGAAGCACCAGCCCGGGCCCAGTGGGGAGCCCCAGTAGGTTACCGGTCCTCCTCCTCAGTCAGTTTATCTTCCAAGTTCATTTTGGCATTGTGGTGATGAGCAGCATTCGTCTGGCTATTAGGGAGAGGACATGTTGAAGAATGAATGTGCATGGGTGCCTGTGTGTATGTGCCTGTGTGTGAGTGTGCCTGTGTGTTCCTCTGTGTGATGTGCAAACCGGGTGTGATGTGCACATGGGGGTGTGTGCAAACCGGGGAGTGACGTGAACATTGTCCCAAAGTGCATTTTGTGGGGTCTCCCTGAAGGAGCCTCGCCCGACCCAGTTTCTGGTTCCTCGCCTACCTCTCTTGCCTTGTACCCTGTTGCTGTCGTGCAGTCGTGTGAACATCACTTTTATTTCTCCCCTGTCCTGTGATTGCCTGGGGCTTCTCCCTGGCAGAACCAACAAGGGGCGGGACATCAAGACCATCAAGTCGTTGCGGGTGCTCCGTGTGCTGAGGCCACTGAAGACCATCAAGCGCTTGCCCAAGCTCAAGGTAACGTTGTCCGCACTTCTCCCCAACAAGACCCTCCTCCTGTCTTCTCTCTTTAGCTATGGTTGGCTTCCTTTTGGAAAATTATTTCTGCGAACATTTCTTTTGTTCCCACGGGGACTGAGGTTCTTTTCATCTGCCCGAGCTACGGGGTCTTAGCTTCAAAGGAAAAGAACCAACATCCCAAGAAATCTGTAAGGGGGCTCTGCCTCTTGAGTCCAGCCCCAGGTGGTATTTTCTACACTCTGGTTGTGGTGTGTCATCCAGGAAGAAGCCTATGTGACTGTCCTGGAGTTTCCTGTGTCACTAAGGTGGGTCCAGAACACCCAAACGGAACAGCAGGAGCCCTGTCTCTTGTGATCTGCACACGAGGTCAGGCCAAGTAACCGGGGATGGCTTCTCTCCTCTTAATTCTAGAGAAGGGAAGGGTCTGCTAGCACTGACCCTTCCTATTTTTGAGGCAGAGATGGGTCAGTGACTTGCCCAAGAACACAGAGCCATTTGGGTCAGAAGCAGAGAAGCATGGGAAAGTGAGCCGATGTGAATTAAGCGCTTCCTATCGCCAGGACCTGCACTTTCATAGGTGGGCTGGTTCTGCTCCCTGATAGGTGCCCTCGCTGCCCCACCCCCCGGGCTCCTTCCCTGAGCCTTCCTGCCCTCAGGGTGCGCTTGACTGTTCAAGCTGTGTGTGCTGGCAGGTTGAGCCTGCCTCCCTCACACACATACTTTGCTGTTATGGAAGCTGAAGTCTCATAGGAGAAAAATTCTCTCCTGAATTCCTCTGAATGAGAGCCAGCTACCACCCGAGAGGGAATGAGGGACCCCCACACCCCCTCGTCCTTGTTCCCCTTTCCCATTGGGTTCACATAACCTCTGATACTCCTCACCAACCCCTTCTACCACCACCCACACTGGCCTCAGGACACTGCTGCCCTTTCTGCATTCTGGCTCTGCAGAGAGGTGGCAAAACCAACGAGGCGTATCCAAGAGATGCTGGAAAAGTCACGTCTCAAAGGCCCCTAAACTGGCCGAGACATGGCTTCCTCTCCGAGCCCAGGGCCCTGGCCCACCCACATGGCTTCCCCAGGAGAGGCACCCATGCCCGACAGGAAGTGCCCTCACTGCCTGCCTCCATCCTTCACTGCCCTGCCTTTTCTCCAGGAGGAGGCCCCTCCCACAGTGTCAGGAAGTCTTGTACACACTGTTCTATTCATTCCAACCCTCCGCCTGTAATGGGCCCAGCACAGGGCCTGGCCTGGGTCAGTGCCAAAACATACGCATTCCTTTCTGCCCCAGCCCCAGCCAGATTTGGCGGGAGGCCTGGGCCCTAACCACTGTTGTTAGCTGCAGCCCCGGCTCCGGTGGTCTCATCTCCTCCGAGCGGTGTTGGGGTCCTGAGGAAAGTGCAGGTGGCAAGATGAGATAATTAACAGACTGGAGAGGCCACCCCAGCCTTGGTTAATTCCGTTTAATTAGGAAGTGCTGGCTCCTCTCTGTGGCTCCGTTACCTGAGGGAAATGTAGGCAGCTCTCATGATTCCGCAAGGCTGCGTGTCACTCGCAGTCCCTCCCCGCAGTGTTGAACTAATTAAACCAGCCATGTTCACCCAATGCTTCAAAGAAGCAACTGCACAAATGCGGCACCACCGTGGAGCAGGACTCTCCAGTGAGCTAAACCTAAAAACCTAGAAAATAACCTAAAAATGACTTGAAATGTGTCAGATTCCCATGTCAGTTCTCGCGGCTTAGGGTTAGAATGGCTTCTCCAGAGGGAGACCCATCACCTTTAACTGAAGTCCAAGTTCCTGATTCGGTCCCTCAGGGCTTCCCATGTCCACCAGAGAGTGAAGATGTCACATCAGCTGTTGCATCTTCGTCCCCATCACAGCCAGGAACATGTATGTAATTGGAGCAAATGTATGAACATAAAACATCATTAAAATGAGCAAAGATGGTAGTTTATTATCACTCTCTGATCCACTTAGAAAGGTAAAGAGAAAAACAATACATTTGCCATATATAAATAAAATCTAAGAATGCCACCAAATAAATGTAAGGTCAGGGACAAGTTAATGGCTAAAATGGGCTACGTGACCTCAAAGATCCCTTACCGCAATAAATTTCTGTGTTTTTCTCTACTGCGCTGGGTTTCCTGTCAGCTTCAGAGCTCATGTGCCCTTCCCAGGTTTTAGGTCCTTGTAGTCACGACCAGCTCGGAAGCCAGCTCTGAAGCCCACGAGTGTCACTTCTTAGCAAGTCCGTATCTCCTGAGGCACCTTCTCGGTGGGGCTGACTGGCGGTGCCGTGGCCCCACTTGGCTCTGCATCCCAGAGCCTCATGCGCCTGGGCTCTTACTTCTCCCCACAGGCTGTCTTCGATTGCGTGGTGACGTCCTTGAAGAATGTCTTCAACATACTCATTGTCTACAAGCTCTTCATGTTCATCTTCGCTGTCATCGCAGTCCAGCTTTTCAAGGGGAAGTTCTTTTATTGCACGGACAGTTCCAAGGACACCGAGAAGGAGTGCATGTAAGTGCCGCCAGCGCACACCGCTCCACCTCGCCCTCTCTGCTAAAGCTTATCCCACGAGGCCCACGCGCCCCTCTGTAGATAGGTCTGTTCTTTCTCTCTCACCCATCTCCATTCCTCCCTTAGGAAAAAAGGCAGACAAGGAAGTTGCTAAACTATTATTGTGCACCTCTTTTGTGTCAGACACTGGGTACATGGCATTGGACATCAGGTTTTTCCATTTTAAATCTTCATAATGACCTTGCGAGATGGGTTTTATTTGCATATTCTACATGGAGAAGCTGGACTCAGAAAGTTTAAGTTGCTCGAGGTTGCAGGGTGACGAGGGAAAGGATTTGGAGTTAATCTTCCCGGTCTACTGGGCACCCAATCCCATTTTTATTCCACAGTAATGCACTGCCTTTAATAAAATTCCTTCTTCTTTGCATTCATTTATATGCTGGCCATTATTACCCCCCATTATTGAAGTCCATAGAATTTCCTCCCTCTTCCATGAGCTGCAGTTTGAAGAGGCCCCATTTCATTTCTGACTGATTTTAGTGGCAACTACGTGGATCATGAGAAAAACAAGATGGAGGTGAAAGGTCGGGAATGGAAGCGCCACGAATTTCACTACGACAACATTATCTGGGCCCTGTTGACCCTCTTCACCGTCTCCACAGGAGAAGGATGGCCTCAGTGAGTGACAAGTCTGAGTCGGCTTGTCTGTGAGCTGGGGTGGGGCCACGTGGTTGCCCTGAGAAGCTGACTCAAGATGAACAAGGCTAACCCTTTGTTACTGTGCCAGGGAGAGTAAGTGGTTATGAGTGGGTGAGAGAGGCAGAAAAATGAAAGAATGAAAATCCTTAAGGCAAAAATCGAGAGGGAGATGACCAAGTCAGGGCACTATTTGAAACTCTTAATGTTTTAGCCAAGTATTGAGGAGTGGAACGGAGCCATCTGACTCCGATAGAGCAAATGAGTTTTGAACAGCTCTCCACCCCTTACAAGAGTCCCTGGGAGCTGTTTTAAACTGATTTATTCTCCAAGTTGACCCTGCACCTGAGGATTGTGGGTTAAGGATGAGCTCGCAGAACCCTGAGACATTTTCTGTGACCAGACCTCTTGTAAAGAAGACAACAAAATTCAGCTGTCTTCTGCTACCCATGGCTGTAGGGTGACTTCTCAGAGACTTGGCCATTACTAAGACACCCCTCTCTGGTGGCAGCGTACTCTACTCGGCTGCAAAATGCCAAATGGAAATCCAGGAGTCTCTTGGTATTGACTAAACCATAAAATAATGTCACTCTGTTGCTTAGAAGTTGGATACATGATGGAACGGGGGCTAAAAGAGCAGAGGGTCTGAATCCCCACCAACTTAGTTCTTAGGGACCCCCCCAAATATTAATGGAGGATCTGAAAAGCCAAGGAGGTCAGATGTGATAATAGGTGGCATGTCTCCTGATGAAGCCTGGAGCCAGAGCAGCTGCCAAGGTTGCCACCCACCATCCGCGCCCCCTCCTTCTGTCCCCACAGAGTCCTGCAGCACTCGGTCGATGTGACCGAGGAAGACCGAGGCCCGAGCCGCAGCAACCGCATGGAGATGTCCATCTTTTATGTGGTCTACTTTGTGGTGTTCCCTTTCTTCTTTGTCAATATCTTTGTGGCTCTCATCATCATCACCTTCCAGGAGCAAGGGGACAAGATGATGGAGGAATGCAGCCTGGAGAAGAATGAGGTAAAGCGAGAGGGCTGGAGTGTGGGACTGTCGCCAGGGTCCCCAAAAGCAGACTTGAACCAGCCATGCTAAGAAGGAAGACTGACTTTCCTTACCTGTATTAAGAATTAGAGAAGATGAGAAACAATTATTCAGTCGTTTAATAAACAGTTTTTTGAGCATCTGCTCTGTTTGAGGCCCAGGCGCGAGGCCCAGAGAACTGGAAGGGACGTCAGGTGTCTAGAAGTGGGGGACTGTGTGCCAAAATCATGACATGGGGACATCTGCTCACCTGGCTGTGTCCTCTGTGGCGTGTATTTGCTGTAAGGGAAGGGAATATGGCTTTCTTATTATCGCTTTTCTAATAACAAGAATAGTTCTGGCACCTCGTAGGGTTCATTATTTTTATAACGGAACTGAACTAGGAGTTGTTAAGAGGTTATAAGGAAATGCGAATAAAGTGCTATCGGAATGCCTAGAGAGACTTTTACTTCCGACTGAGGGCATCAGGTAAGGGTTCCTGCCTCAACATCTCAGCCACAGGCCGCGTGAAAAAAGGACATTATTAATAACCGTTAAGTTCTTAGCCCATGAAACAGAAACCCTCCCCCCCACCCCAGTGCTGTGTATTCAGTTAAGGTGACATCTCACCTGTAGTTTTGACCCTACAATCCCTGTTGCCATTTTTACTTCTGCTCGTGCAGTGCTACTCTTTGTTCTGCATACACCGTCCTCTTCTTCTGACCACCTGACAGAGCCACCAGTGTGCAAGGTTTAGGGGACTTGGGCTTGGGCTAATGACCCACAGAGGGCATGTATTCCCACAGAGGGCGTGTATCGACTTCGCCATCAGTGCCAAGCCCCTCACCCGCTACATGCCGCAGAACAGGCACACCTTCCAGTACCGCGTCTGGCACTTCGTGGTGTCTCCATCCTTCGAGTACACCATCATGGCCATGATCGCCTTGAACACCATTGTGCTGATGATGAAGGTGAGAGGGTGGTGGCCAGAGGCGCCGGGGAGGGCTGAACCTCTGTGAGCTGTTCCCTTCCAGAGCTGTTGCGGGGACACCCGAAACCCTGGGAAAACACCCCACCTTCCCAGTCTGTTGCCGCCTTCCCTCCTTTTCCATCATGGGATCTCTCTTTGATCTTATCTCCTGCAACAGCTCAGTCTCTGCGTCTTTGGGGCAAAATGCGGTGAAACATAGCAGCAGTCTAGTAGCTCCCAAGACCAAAGGTGGTGATGGCAGTGAGATTCAGACAAGGGTGGGAATGTCAGGAGATAGAGGTGACCATGGCATTCTAGAGGAGTGTTGGAAGAGATTTGGTCTTATTTAATACTAAATGGGCAAGTAGTGAACTCGGGAAAATGTTTCTGCCCTGCCCGTCTTTGTCTCGAGGAAGGCTGGCTGGGTGGCTCATGAGCCACCTTGGGGGCACGGTCGGTGTGTCCCCTGTTTTGTTTGGTTCTGCCACACAGGGTGCCGTCTCCATCTCTCCTACACCATGCCCCAGAGTGTCCTCCAAGGGCAGGGAAGAGAGATGGCCAGCCTCGGTGGCACGGAACACCCCTCTCACCTTAAGGGTCTGGTTCTGTCTCTCCTCTTTTCCCTTCCTGGCAGTACTACTCCGCTCCCTGCACTTATGAACTGGCCCTCAAGTACCTGAATATCGCCTTCACCATGGTGTTCTCCCTGGAGTGTGTCCTGAAGGTCATCGCATTTGGCTTCTTGGTACGTCATGGACCCTATCCTGCACCCTGCTTGTCTTCCCTTCCTTTTGGGGGCACCCCAGCCTTTGTCGGCAGGAGGGTGGTTACCGCTCATCAGAAATGGTTCCCGTACCTGCCCAACTCATTGTGGGCTCCTTTCGACGGCCAGTAAACTGCCATAGAGACGAGACGATGTGTGAGGGTGTTAGGAGACAGGGCAAAGGAAACCCCAGTGCCACACTCATCTGGCCATCAGATTCTGTCAGCGGTGGCGGTTGTATTGGGTCTCACTAGCGCTGCAATTTCTACATCGGTAAGAAGCAAAACAAGCATTGGACGCGTAAACCTTCGGTGCCTGTTTACTGGTAAAAGGTATAAAATTTCATAACTCAAATGAGGAAATATATGTCCCTGTCAGCCTCCAACATAGCAGGTAATAGGTTTTACCAAATTGTCCGTTAGTTGCATGAAGAGTAGTTTCTGCCAACAAAAATAAGTGTTTATTACTTAAGCTTACAAAGGCTAGTGACCTTTAAAGTGTGTATGTGTGTGTATGTGTTTCGGGGGGAGCAGGGAGAGAGATAGATATGTGTGTATTCTGGCATCAGGTTTGGGGAGGGTTGGGATGAGTTTTCTGGCATGAGTCCTCCCTTCACTTCTCAACTACTAATTATAATCGGCAGATTTTTGCATCTGCTCTCAAGAGTGTTAAGCAAACCTGGCCCTATGCTTCAGTGCCCTATAAACAAAATAGTCCCCCCTGCACCCCCGCCTCCCTTCAGCGTATACAGGGAAGCCAGTGAGATGCAGATGAAACCACTTGACAGCTGTTTCACACTTATTTAGTGTGTGAGCTACCGTTCCAAATTATATAAGTATATGGCTTTCCCTGCAAGAAGAGAAACTTCGCTTGTTATCTGAAACAAGGGTTGGTCTGGTAGTGGCTTCGTAACTGTGAGTGTTAGTGGTGGTTTGTGTTTGCTCTCCTAATGGTTCTTTGAAAAGTCATTAATTTGATGGTGTGGGGAGGTGCGTTGAAAGGAACCCACTGCAGGTGGCTGTTTTGTGGTTTGCTTGACTCACTTTTGAGTGTTTTGAGACTTGGGGGAAATAAAAGGGTCAAAAGAAACTACCACCAACAAAGATGCCTTGACAATACAGTCCAGCCCTGAGCAGCGTGAGCTGGGTGAGGGAGAAATGGTGCCACACGGGCGCATTTTCCTGTGCATATTAATTACTTGCATGTAGTATTGACATCGTCTGTGATGTAAGTCCCCTATTATGTGTCTAATTATGGTGAATGCTGAATACATACAAGCTTAACCAGATGATTTGGCCCCAAAGCCTGCCTCCTTCCCACCCTCACCCCCATATTTTCATTCAAGGTCTAGTGGCATTTTCACATTATACACGGCACCACTAGTCCCAAATACGTCTTTACGCTGATAGAGTACTCTAGGTTTTCAGAATACCCTATTGTGTACTGTTTTGTCACATCTTCTCAATGACCCTGGCATAGGCATGACAGGTATCATCACTATTATTGTTATTAATTTAAATGAGGAAATTGAAGTTCAGAAAAATTATATAGCTTTTTACAGGTTACATAATAAGAGGCAGTGGAATTGGAAAGTGTAATGGGAATTTTTTTTTAAAAGAAGGAAAATGAGGGAGAGAATGAGCATACATTGGTTGCCTATTAAGTACCAAACGCTTTACGTATTACTCATTTTAGCTTCTTAAAGCTCCATTAGGTAGGCAGTTGTCAGGGAACTGTAGGGCTCAGGAAAATTCAGTACTTTGCCCAAGGTTACAGAAAGGCAGAGCCAGCGTTCAGATCCTGGCCTGTCTGACTTGAAACCCCACACCGTGCCCACAACTAGTCTATCCTCCACTGTGCTGCTTTATACCATACAGTAGCATAAAGCATCCTCACCTGACCCAGGTCCTTCATCTTCTAAGACCTGGATTCTTATTCTCTCTGCTGTATTGGGGCCTATAAAGAATTAGGAAGCTCACCCCAGGTTGGGAACAGGGCAGCCCTGAGAATGGAGGAGTTCAGAGACTCAAGTCGAAGGAGTAGGTATTGCTAATGGAAATTGAAATTGGGAGGCTGTGAGCCTCGGTTTCTCTACCTGACAGGTACCTGTGGCTTTGCAATCAGACCCACCTCTCTAAGCCTCACTTTTCTCATTTGTAAAATGAAGGTAGCAACAGCTGCCTTATAGCCTTAGATACGTACTGTGTGTACAGGCAGTGTGCCCAAAGCATCTAGTCCTGAGTAGGTGCTCATTAAACATGGCGTCTCGCCCTGCACTCCTTCTCTGTCTTTACTGCATACCTCTCCCCACTCGCCTTGCCAACCCTACCACTCAGTATCTTATGAACATATGAGGTCTGACAATTAAGTTTGCGAACTCATCCTAGAAAAAGTGCTACATACCTCACTGCTGAATATCACTACGGTCACCTTCGAAGTACTCCCCTTGGGAAGCTTTGCACTGATGCCAGCACCTAGTTCACCCTTCAAAGCAATTTTGGAACTCTTTTTCTGGAATGGCCATCAGAGCTGTCATTGTATTACCCTTGATGTTCTGAATGTCATCAAAATATCTTCATCTTCGGGTATAGAAAGAAGTCATTGGGGGCCAGATCAGGTGAGTAGGGAGGGTGTTCCAATACAGTTATTTGTTTACTGGCTGAAAACTCCCTCACAGATAGTGCCATGTGAGCTGGTGCATTGTCGTGATGCAAGAGCCATGAATTGTTAGCGAAAAGTTCAGGTCGTCTAACTTTTTCACGCAGCCTTTTTAGCACTTCCAAATAGTAAACTTGGTTCACTGTTTGTCCAGTTGGTACAAATTCATAATGAATAATCCCTCTGGTATCAAAAAAGGTTAGCAACATCATTACAACAAGTTCGCAAGCTTAATTGTCTGACCTTGTAGGTATCACTCCCTACCTGTAGGCTCCATGGGAGGAATAAATGAATTGAATGAATGCCAAGGGCTGGGCCCAGTATCGGGCACACATAAGAAAGATTCAGTGATGCCAGTTGTGGGGGTGGGAGGGATGCACTTCTGCAGGGCTCTGAGTCTCTTATGGGAGGTGCTGCCCACAGGTTAGCAGGTGACTTTGGGGAGACCTGTATCCTGTTTCTTTTAAGGAATCTAGTCCAAGGTCTGTGTTCACCTGAGCTGTGGAGATAGGCACATAGTCCACTCTCTCCGTTAAGCGGAGTGTTATCTGGTTGGTGAGTTTTCCAGGTCCTTTATTTCTCTTCCATTTCCTTCTGCCCACTGATTTTATTACTGTTTCCTTATATTTTATTTCATTATCTCCTCAAAAGGTAAAACAGAGCAGAGAAAGGAGGGAAAGATGAAGTCCCAGTGCCAGTCAGCAGTTGGTTTGAAAAGGCTCCATAGAGTTCATGGAGATTTTTGGCACATCTTTGATTTTTAGTCACATACGACGTCTCTGTGACTTATTGATAACTGAAAGTCATAACTGTATATTTACAGGGGCACATGATACAATATGGATAATTTTAAAAGTTATAGTTGTAGAAAACCTTAGGGTAATATTGCAAATATTTTTATTATCTTGTACGTGACAGCAATGATCTATCTTTTTTGGACTTTATGATGTTCGTAGCCACAAGTCTCCGTCTTACCTATGAGCTTTTTAGTGACACCTTCAAAATCAAGGTCTTCAAATAGTGAGGGAACTGGTTCCCAAATGAGAAACTCCCAAATCACTAAAGGAGAAATAACATTTCTGGTTAGAAATAGGAAACCGGAGCCAAAGTTAGAATGAGCTTATACCCGAATTGACAAGTTTTTAACCCTAAGTGACAATGTTATGTAATGAAAGATGTCTTTTCCCATTTTTGTTTCCTTCCCTCTTTTCTTTCCCTCCTTTTTTCGGATGCTGCCATGGCTGAATTCACTCGGCAGAACTATTTCCGAGACACCTGGAATATCTTTGACTTCATCACGGTGATCGGCAGTATCACGGAAATTATTCTGACAGACAGCAAGGTGAATGTCTCGTAGATTCTTTTCTTTAATCTTGGCTCTGAAGTTCAGCAGTAAAGAAACCCGCTGCACTTTTACTCCATTTTTAACCCATCAAACCAAACGTGTAGCCCTCTGGGTCTTGGGAGTTGGCTTCCTCACTCCTGAGCTTTCACCAGAACACGCCAACATCGGAGGGCGCTGGCTCGCATGGAAGCTTTGTTTCATTGGCATGACTCTAATAGCACCCATCTCTACGGGCATGTAGAATGAACAGAGGGCGCCAGGAGAGACCTGGTGTGCACAGTGTTGTGCTGGATTCTTTGAGAGACACAAAAGAGGCATAGCATCTGTGCCCTCAAAGTTGTTAGACCTGAATCGTTTGTCCCAACAAAGACTTGGGAGAGTTTATCACAATTCTCTTTGAATATTGGAGGGCTGTCACGTGCGGGAGGGATGGTGAGATCTGCTCTGTCGGCATCTAAGTGCAGAGTTAGGTCTGCAGATGAGGGAGGCCGGCTCTGTGTAATGTGTGCAGGGCACCCTTCTGGGGAACTTCCATACCCTTCACCCTGGGAAGGCTTAGCAACATGGTCCTCACTCGCCCATCAGTTGGGGATGGAATTAAAAGCAAGACAGAATCCACACCCACTTTTATGATCTGAATGAGGGATAAATAGACCAATAGTAGTGCTTAAATTTTCTAAATAACTATAATGTCACTAATTACACATTTCCTTTTGATTCACCAGCTGGTGAACACCAGTGGCTTCAACATGAGCTTTCTGAAGCTCTTCCGAGCCGCCCGCCTCATCAAGCTTCTGCGTCAGGGCTACACCATTCGTATTTTACTTTGGACCTTCGTGCAGTCCTTTAAGGTAAGAGGTACCAGCTCCTCCTCTTTGAGGGCTGAGGTGGCCCTGTCATAGCAGACAGCGCGGCCAGGTAACAGTGGCATCATTGCACAAGTCCCTTCACCTCTGAGACCCTGAAGCTAGTAGATGTATTTGTCAGAAGCATTTGATAAATGTGGCTGTTCTTAGTTATAGTGCAGCTCAACTGGGTAGTGCTCAGCTCATGTCTGACTAGATCAAATCTCATTATAGAAAAACACCTCAACTTTGTAACTCAGCTATCTTCTCTATTCACTGAGGCAGGGGGCTTGTTTTATGAGGTGTGCCCTCTCCCAAGGCATTCTGAAACACCGAGCCATCCTGTTCGTATAGAGCCAGCCGCCTGTAGTCACATGCCCTCTGCATTTTCAGGGACATGACAGTGGCTTTAGTCCATGGAACAGTCTTTCAAAGGACTCCTTGAGTTGTGTTTTATAGCAAGGTGATTCATGCCTGTCCCACCAGGTCTTCATCAGTGTGTGTTTCCTGAACCCCTGAGTGTATGGCATTGCTAGGTCACGTCTGTGCCCTAAGAATTAATAGGTTAACACGTGGTGAGCTTCTTTTGAGCGATCGCCTGGGACCATACACAGGTGTATGCATAATGTGAACTAAAAATCAATACCTGAGACCCACTTTAATGGCAGACACTTCCAGGAAAAATTTTCCAAACATATTGAAGTATCTTCAGACGCTAGCAAATACCATAGTTAGTTATTTGTAAGGTTCCAGGGAGCTAAATGCTGTTCAAATGCCTACTGTGTTTCTCTTACAAAAGAAGAGTTTTTAAAGCGAATATGTTAAAGAATAAGTTTGGTGATATTAAGTGATTCAAAGATGAGAAATCACAAATTTGCCTTATTTTAATTGTTTAAATTTTTAAATTACAAGTTAGGATAAAGAAGTGAATTTGCAGTTTCTCATCATTCCGAAAGGGAGTTCAGCCCACACCGTCGTTACTGATTTACGGCTCCATCAAGGACTTGGTGTGAGATGTTAAGGGTGTTCAGGCCCCTGGGAGCAGCCTTGATGCTTTAATCATACCCAGAGAAATTGTTTGGTGTGAGAACTCCCATAGAGGCCTTTGGAAAACCATTTTTTCCAAAGCTAAATGGCAGGGGAGACATCTAAAGCCATAGTAAGAATTTACCATCTAGTTTCCGGTGAATTTGGATTTAGAACTTCAAACCAGGTGCTCTTAAAACCTTTTTTTAGTGGCCTGCCCAACAAGCTTCGGTTATTTGTGAACCTCTTAAGAAATATGTGTCAACCTGTCATATTATCATGAGTGCCAGTTCTCTGTAAAACGGGATACTATTGAGGGCGAAGAAAAAGCATGTCAAAAATTGACGGCCACGTGGTTGGCTTATGCCAGTGGATACACAGAGGACGGTGAAGACAGGTGAATCTGCCTCCAGGTGACACTGTGATGGGTAGGTGTTTCCTTTTCGGAACAGACCTGGAACCAGCTTAGAAATTGCTTTCTTAATGTTGACACAACAAAGTCTGGCACTGCACAGACATAGCCTAGAGCCACACAATATAAACAGCATGATCACTGCCTAGCCCCACCCCCACCCAGCTCTGAGCACCACCCGGCTCTCCACCAGGGACTCTGCTCAGTTCTTCCCTCTTTTCCCATATTTTGTGTTGGAATTTATAACATGATAAGAAAGATCAGAAAGAATCTTTGGTCCTCTCCCCAGAGCTCTGGGAGTAGGCAGGGATGAGCCAGGGACTGGAGACATTGGGGTGGAGAAGGAAGAGAAGGTAGCAGCACCCCACGTGGCAAGAAACCGGCCTCCCAGCAGACGGCGGTCTTCACGTGGGCCCTCAAAATGCAGCCATTGCACCCACAGGTCTGCCAGTCAGCATTTCATCGGAGAGAGGATCTCCTGCCAACTTTCAGTTGCATTTTAATGTTACCCTTTACCCAAGTTGCAGAAGTCTCCCAGGGCTCCTCATTTAGTTAGCGCTGTTGATAAGCTCTGCCTTGCTCGTGCAGCCTGAAAGCCTTCAATTGATCCCCTGGGATCCGTGCTGTCCACACTCAAGATAGAGTGGAGACACACAATTGCACTGTCTTCCGGGGAGCTTACTGGATGGTGAAGAGGAGGGACTTCCATATCAGCACTGAGATCACCCCAGAAATACAGCGCCCACCCTGTCCCCGAAACCAAACTCTCCAAATCTGTGTCCTCCCCACAGCCACCAAGAGCAGTTACCTGCCTTACATCTCTGTTGCTTCCCTGCTTCACCCCCATAATTAAAACGTTATCTCCAAGTGGCAGTTACCTTGCACAGGGTGGAATTTTGTGCCGCCTGGCTTCATGGCAAGGTGTGGTGGTGGCTAACAGTTAAAAGACTTTTGGGGATGTTGCATGACTCATAATGAACTGTCAGGAGGCTTAAACACTGGGAAAAGGTGTGTTATCAGAAGATGAAGGAGCTTTCTAGGAACTGACAAACAACTGGGACCCCGCTTGACTTGGCTTACAGATTCTCTGTATGGGCTTTACATTGAGCGAGGGCGTGGGAGGGGGTAATACAGGGATTCAGGAGCCAAAGCCAGATGCTGGCTGTGTAATTTGCATCACAATTGCACAGGTTATTAATATTCTGCATGCAAAGTGGGATGCGTCCCAGGCCCAGGAAGTTTTCCCAGCTCTCCCTGGAGGTCTGGGCCACGCTTCTGGGTGAAGGAATATCCTTGACAGAAGGTAGATTACAAGCCACTCTGTGGCCAACAGCATACATAGCTGTCGTGGACATCTGCAAAGTATGGCACCCTAAAATACAACTGCCCCAGGGAACAGGGTCCCAGGAATTTCTGGATAAGTCAGCCTCAGGCAAGAGTTCCTGTACTGCCCATGAGGGCAGCTGGTTGAACCTGGGAGCTGCCCGCCTTTGAATTCATGGTCATGTCTCTGCTTTCCTTCCAGGCCCTCCCCTATGTCTGCCTTTTGATCGCCATGCTTTTCTTCATCTATGCCATCATTGGGATGCAGGTGAGCTGGTGCATCAGGGGCCTGGTGGGGGACAGTTGTTGCCCAGATTATCTCTGGCTTGCCAGCCTGAGCAAACAGGACTGAGGGTGCTTTCAAGAACCTCGTCTTGCCCAGGGGCACGCTCCCAGGATCTTGTTGCAATGTGACCTGGGGACTTTCCCATGTGCTGTGTTTCCCAGGCAGGTCGCCCAGCTATGCAGGGCGGCCTGGTACAGGGGCTTCATCTGATGTTGTCAGACTATAATGCTGACCTACAAGAAGCTGGACTTCTGCGGGCGTGACAACAGAACTACAGCAAAGATGGCGCTGTTGTTCTTAGAGAGATCCCCATGAGACTAAGTCGGGGGCGAGGCTCATGACGATCCGTTGCTCAGGATCTTGCATATTTGAGCTTGGCCTAGAAAAATGTCACATGGTGGTTCTCCTGTATACAGCGACACTAAAGGTATCCGAGTGAATCTTGAATGGCTGAGGTTTATGCCCTAAGATGCACCATTGGGAACAACTTGTAGGGTTCCTGGCAGTGTGCCCAATTCTAGGGAGACCCAAAGGCCACATTCCAGCTCATTTCTCTCCAAGGGCCATGCCGCTTGCTGGACAGTTGGGTCACCACATCCTTTCCGGTTTTGGAAATGAGAAGTGGATCACATTCCCATGTTGGATATTCATGCAGGTAGCCAGACGGCCATTGAGCAGAAGAGGCCAAAAGATCTTGCAAAGGCAACTGTCATTGGTGGTGGGTGGGCTCCTACTGAAAACAACCAGCAGCACAGCCCATGAACCTACCCAGCTCTGCTTGTCTCGGGGAGGCTGACTTTCTGACTTGGAGATAACCCCAGCCTAGGACTGCAGTCAGGTGGCAGTCAGGCAGTTTGGCCACCTTGGGACTGCCAGCTGTCTTCTCAATGGTTCCTGCCATCTGGAGCTATTGGACACAGCGACCAGGCTTGCTGCGCCAGCAGCCCTTTCCGTACATAGATAGCATCTCTGAGAGTCTCTTCTTTTGCTCTTTTGCCTGCACTTCTTCTAATCTCATTACTAGATAGTTTGTTCTCCAAAAAGACAGTAGAACGTCAAGTGTCAAACAAGTGTGCGACTTGGTTGAGAATAATGCGTTCTCCTTCACAGAGGACATTTCAGTAGAGATTTAATGATGACGTCCGGGTGTGTTGAAAGCTGAATCCCAGATGAAGTTTAAGATTGGCCTGGTGACTTGTATTAAGTCCCTTCTAACTCTCAGATATTTGATTCTAGAATTCAAGTGTTCTCGAACAGCCAAATGAAACGCGATTAAGTTCTTTTTTGCTTATGCATTTTTGCTTTTACATTTTTAAGCAAAATAAACTAGAATTAGACCATCTCCAATATTAACTTGTTACTAATACTATGGATAATGATAATAATGCTAGTTACCATTACTTGAATTCCTGACTGTGCCAGACACTATGCTCAATGTATGTTCTTAGTCCCTCCCCCACCCATCACTCTCAAAGCTTGTAACTAGAAAAATTGCATCTCTAATAGTTGTAATAAAGCAGAGGAATCCATACAAACAGAAAGGCAAAAGAGCAGTAGACAAAGCACTGGGAAGATGTAAATAGCCACAAGATGTATCTATGAGAACTGTCATTCTGAACTTTCAGAAGCATCTTAGGAGAAGAGAGCTTCACAGAGGAATCTGCAGATGGAAGGAAGGAGTAACTTGCTGGGTGTGGGAAAGAGCCCTGGGCTACAGGTCCTTAGAGGTGAGGCTTTCAGCCTCAGCTCTGCCACTGACCAGCTGTGCAAACTTGGTCAAGTCACTGAACCTCTCTGGGCCTTAGCACCCTCACCAGTACAACAGAGGTGTTGGACAGGTAGCTTCATGGATCCTTTCTAGTTCTAAAGTTCTGTGAGTCCAAGTGAAAATGGATTTAAGCGTATACTTTCAGCAAGTTTTCTGATGGGCCTCGGTATCCCTTCTTTCTCTTCTATACCCTTTTGATGTGTGAGAGATTTTGGTTAGTGACAAGGACTAAGTGCAAAGCTAAAAAAAAGAAAAAAAAAAAGAAAAAATTGAAAAACTGCCTTCACCATAGATACACATTTTTGGCTTGAAAATTATCTTAGAGTACATTTAATATATTGGGTTGTTGGAAAAGTCATGACGCATGTTTGCAACGAAAAACAGAAAAAATACATCATGACTTTTCCGACAACCTAATAGCTTCGGTTTCTTTGGCTATTACATACATGCCTCATGCAAAATCACAGCGTGCCCTCCAGCGAGTTCATGATTGGATAAGATGTTTGAGAAAATCATAATGAAGACAACTAATGATGGCTTCAAGTGTGTCACAGGGAGAAAAAAAACACTAAATTTTGTGTATGTGATGAATCAGGGATAAATCATGGATTCTGAACCACAAGGGTGAAAATAAAGAGGAGACGTGAACACAGGTACAGCTACGTGACAGCTTCCTCCTGGGTGTCCAGAACTAGATGTGATGGTTTGGGATTATTTCCAGTGCTCCTATTGGTCTGTTTGGAGCCATCTCATATCCGCTGGACACACGTCACAGCTTCCTTCTTCTCCTCCTCCTTTCCCTCGTCCCCAGTGCTCTCTAGCTTGCCCCACTCCATTCTCCCTGAGAGACAAGTCGTACTTGGGTTTTGAAAAGCGTTAAGAACAAATTCCCAAAGCAGGTGTCAGGGGGAGTTACTTGAACAAAATAGCTGGAGGCAGAGATTGTCCCTCAGTTGTACATTCTGAAAACCGTTAGGGGGGAAAATGTGTTCCATTTAGCATATAGTAGTAGATAAACTGAAACATGTTCAATATAGGCTGAAAATTGTCTCAAATGGCTGAAAAAGTGACCTGTAAGCCTTCAGTTGTACAAACAATAACTTGTGAGACTAGATCCTGACACCCGAAATGTGGTTGGGGAGGAAAGTGCGTACGTCAGGGCGCCCTCCTCATCTAAAGAGGCTCTGGGTCAACACTGCGCCTGAGAGTTCATCATTAGTCACTGTCTGTGGAAACAGAGCTCTGGGTTTTCCCTCTTTTTTTCACATGAATTTGCATGGGGACCACATTCTAAGCCCAGCGACCAATAGCAGATTGGTAAATTCACTCTCTAGCCAGATCTGCCCAAATCCATTTTCTTTTTTCCTTTTCTAAGCATCCAGCTGTCCTGACTGTCTTCACCCTACTGGCCTGGACTTCTTATGTGTGCATTTGTTCTCATGGACCCTAGCTACAGACGTATCGACCTTCTGAAATTTGACTCTCTAGACAGGAACACATGCCAGACATGCCCGTTTCTGACCCAGGCACCTTGCAAATTCCAGGGCAGCATCCCATAAATCCCAGCTTCTGTAAACATACTCCTGACCTTACTTCCTGGGACAGGAAAGAGGCGGAGCTTCTCCCCTGACTCTGGTTATGGGGTGATGTCTTTGAGACACTGCCTGAGTACCATGGTGACAGGTGCCATGGAAATAAGAAGGCCAGCTTAGGTGTGGGAGGAGCTACACGCAGGCAGAATGACTCGGAAAGGTCTTGCCTTCTATGGTCCTCTTGGCTTCACTGGAGAATATTACTCCTGCATATCAGGCCAAGAGCATGGGCTCCATCAGCCTCTCTGGGTTTGAGTTATCTGTTTCAGTGTCAGGAGGAACCGTGCCTGTGGACGTGGCCAGTCCTGCAGGTGCATCTGCTATCCATATGCTGGACACGCCTCACAGCTCAGTAATGCTCATGGCTTCCTGTTGTTTTTCTCATCAAGGTATTTGGAAACATAAAATTGGATGAGGAGAGTCACATTAACCGGCACAACAACTTCCGGAGTTTCTTTGGGTCCCTCATGCTACTCTTCAGGTACCAGGATGCATAACTGTACTTGTAGCTGGAGCCCTCCTGCTGAGGGAAGCAGAGTTGGCCTCCTCTTCCTCCCCTTCCCTTTGTTCCTTTATTCTGCTAGTTCTGCCCCTTTCGGGGAGTACAGTGGCGTGCGGGTGGGGGTGCAGTGCCTTGGCAAGACTGACCAGATGACATTGGAACGTTTTCTCAGCATCTGACTCAGTAGTTAATTTGCAAATTGCCACTTCAACACATTCTCCTGAAAGGGGGAAGGCGAGGACAGGTTTTTGAAAACTAAATTCCATTTAAGGGCTGAAACCTTGGCTGGCCAGGCTTATGTGGGGACTTTGAGAGTCCCACCGCTGTCAGCAGAGAGTCTTCAAAAAACAGAGGAGCAGTGTGTAAGGTGACAGAACCCAAGACATCCCTCATTGGCGCACCCCATCTCTGGATGGAAAGCACTAGGGGGAGGCTAAGTGGCTACAAGGGGAACCGATTGGGCCTACGGCGAGAGAAAGGGAAAGAGGGCCAAGGAGAAGACAGGATATGCAGACCTGCTACGACTAACCGACGTGTCCTTTGGACTCAGGAGTGCCACAGGTGAAGCCTGGCAGGAGATAATGCTGTCGTGCCTAGGGGAGAAAGGCTGTGAGCCGGATACCACGGCACCATCCGGGCAGAACGAGAACGAACGCTGCGGCACCGACCTGGCCTACGTTTACTTTGTCTCCTTCATCTTCTTCTGTTCCTTCTTGGTGAGTAACACTGTGCTCTTGGCTTGAGGTGTGGCCCACCCCACCCCAGTCAAGAAATGTTTCTTTCAGCATCTGTTCGCACACGCACTGTATCCCGTGGTGAGAAACCAGATTTCCTCAGGAGAGCTCTTAGAGGCCAGGATGCCCCTAGGTGGGTGGCTTTCTGTGGCTGAGAGAAGTCTTTGCTGCTTCTAGGGAAGGGTTGCTATGAGAAGGGATGGTGAGTGGAGTAGAGGTCAGTGAACAGAGCATTGAACTTCACGTTGAATCTGTTGTGACCTAGAGTAAATCCTTCCTCTTCTTTACCTCAGGTTTCATAAGTAGGGCCAAGAATATCTTCTCTGTCTTTTGGAGACCTCTGAACTATTTAAGAAAGGTACCTTGACTATATCAGGTGATAGCATTCATAAGAGTACAGTGATGACAGTATATGACGGAATAGATACTCTTCTCTCTTACGTCATTACGTTTGATGATGGTTGGCCAGCTTGGTACACATGAAGGACGTGATTGCTTTGTGTACTAGTATAAGTGAGTGTGCTCCACAGATATTACTCAGTATTTACCACAGTGAGAACCCCGAGGTGCCACCTTAATGCTTCTATGGGAGAAAGCAGAAATCAGCACTCAGCACCCAGTAATCTATCCCGTGTAATCAGTCAAGTGGTGATAAACAGAATAATGGCCGAGGAGCTATCACATTAATCAAAGGGTCTATCTGGTGTTTCTGGCCACCCTGGCATCCCTCAGCTCAGCTTTACTGCTGATGCCACTGGCTGGACAAAGATCTAAAACTAAAGCAATGCCACTGAAAAATGGTGTCCATTTCATGGCCGTAACATCAAAAAGTGAATTGTCTCACGTCCAGGCATTTCTACCTCTGGAAAGCAATCCCAAGGGGACGTGCCATGTGTCCAGCTCTCAGGTGTGGGGAGGTGGCTTAGAGATGGACTGTTAAGGATGACTGCCAGGCTAAGGGAACAGGGATGAACCAACTGGAGACGCAGGTGGCCCACACGGTG
>NW_017731923.1:979602-1007102 GCF_001890085.2 Hipposideros armiger
CGTATAATGGAAATAGCTGCAAGGCGATTTAGAAGAGTATGAACTGGAGTTTTAAGTTTATTCATTCACATGTTCAGCACATTTTTATTCAGTGGCTATCAAAGCCTTGTTCTGAGCAAGGCACGGGGGTGAAGCTGTCAGTGAGTCACAGTCCCTTCGTCCCCTGCAGCCGAAGGCTGAAAGGCATCCAGGTGTCACAGCGCTTACTGATAAGTGTGAAATGGAGCCTACAGAGGGCTTGTGGACATCTCAGTTGTATCCTACATGGTTTAAGTGTTTAATAATAAATATTTCAAAGAAACCAAAGCTATAACTGGAAAATTAATTAAGGACTGTAAAGGTACTTTTAGAATTTTGAACTGGAGGGTACTGCATAATTCACATTAATGTTATTTTTAAAGAAACTATATTCAGTCTGAGATGATCTGCTTTACAATCTCAGCCCTACATGAGAAATACCTTGGGCGAGTCACAGCTTCACAGCTCCACCAGCCACTCTAGAAAGAGTTACTGATGCGCTGTGATGTGCTAGGCTGTGTGCCTGGAATGAAGAATAGAGATGGGTGTCGGAAGCGCTGTGTCCTTGAAGAGCTGAGGGTAATTAAAACTGCCCCCCCAAAAGTTGGAGCATTAAAACAAATAATAGGCGTGAGTGTGAGTACCACACTGTAAGAGGTGATGCATGTAAAGCAATAATAATACTCAGTTTTTGTTCACATTAGTGCTAGGTACCAAGAAAAGAGGAGAACAGAAATGTGTGGCTGCATGGACAACCCTTTGTAACCCATGCAGCGACTGAACCTATTCACTGTGGCTCCAGTCCCAGCAACAAAAAGGAAGGCCCATGCAAGGATCAGGCTCAGCTGCCTGGGACAGAGCTCCCTGAATAACAGTGGCTTAACCAGAGGATGTTTATTTCCCCCCGAAAACCAGTGAAGTCTGGAGGAAGGAGCACAGGCTCATTGTGGTGGCTTCCCAGTGGTTAGCTCCCAGACTCTGTCCCTCTTTCTCCTCCATGACCTCCAGGGAATGCCCCTCATCCCCATGAGGCTAGACCTGTAGGCATCCACATACATTCTAGGCGGAGGGAGGGAGGAAGGAAGACTGGTTACTAGGATGCTGCCAACAGTCTCTGTTTTGCAGAGAAGACTCCAACCAGGTCCTCCCTGCAGACTTCCTGCTTACCTGTCCACCCTGCCTGCCTATCTGGCACCTCCATCCACCCAGCCACGTAATCTGGGGATCATCCACAGACACTCTTATTCTCTCACCCCCACAGCCCATTGGTCGCTTGCAAGTGACAGCCCAGTCACATCTGGCCGAAGCAGAAAGGGATTTATAGGCACATGGTGATGAAGGGTCCTGGGGCAGGGTAAGCTTAAGCGGGCTTGGTCTGGGGCTCTGATGACATCACCAGGACCAGGTTTCTTTTTCCATTTATAGTTCTCTTGCTCTAGGCTCTTCCATGTGAGCTCTATTCTCAAACACCCCTAGCCGAGGGCTCCCAGACAACTGCAGCGGCAGCTCTAGACCTCAGTCCTCGCACATGCAAGACCAACATGGAGGAACAACTCCTTTTGCCCAGAAGATTCAATACCATTTTATTGGCCTCGGTTGGATCACCAGTCACTCTGGCCCCGGGGAATGGGATCCAATGACTGGTTGAGTCCTGGGTCATAGGTGGTGCCCCATTAAACCATATTAACTAGGAACAGGCAGGGGTGGGTCCCCAGGAGAGCAGAAGTACAGTCAGTGGGTGCTGGGGAGCCAAGAAATGACAACACAGTGCTCTCTACTGTCGTCATCAAGTCCTGTCGATCCCACCGCCTTTAACTCCCCTATTTATGCTACTGTCCTGCCACTAGCTTGGTTCAGGGACACAGTGACACCCTCCACACAGCTGCCCAGGGTTCCTTCTGAATGCAGACGTCCCTGGGCCTCTCTCCTAGTTGAACTCCCTTTAATGGGTCCTGTTGCCTGCTCCATAATCTAGACCTGAGGTCAGCAAACTAGTCCACGGGCCAAACCCGCTTTGCCACCTGTTTTTGTAAGGCCCATGAGCTAACAATGGTCTTTGTCTTCTTCAGTGGTTGAGAAAAAAATCAAAAGGTGAATGATATTTCATGACGTGAAAATTATATGAAATTTAAATCCACACTCCTTTCTGTTTCTACCGTGACCTACATATGCTGCTTTCATGGCTTTTTTAAAAATTTAATTTATTATTTTATTTAAGATTTTATTGGGGAATCGAGGAAGGGGAACAGACAAGTTGCTGTCCTTTTGTTCTTCAGTCTAGTTGTGGAGGACGTCGCTTCACTGGCCGTGTTGGTATTATCATTGCGCTCTTCCCAGGTGAGGCAGTCGGTCTCTGGCCATTGGACGGCTGCTCATGGCGGCTCACCGCAGCTCGCACCAGCTGCTCACACACCGGCTGCCAGCCACTCACGGTGGCTCACGGCAGCCCACTGCAGCCCACGCCATCGCCTGCGACTCACGGCAGCCCAGGTCTAGGTCGAGCTGTTATTCAGCATCTTAGCTGTAGAGGGTGCAGCATCACTGGCCCTCATGTGGCATCCAAACCGGGGCCCTGCTGCTCTGAGCTGGCACTCCCAAGCCAACTCTTAACCAACGCGCCACTCGGCCGGCCCTCATGGCTGTTTTTTTTTTTTTTTTAATCTGTAACATGGGTTTGCTTCAACGTGTCACGGTCTATACTAAATACTAAATCAGTCTTTAAGAATATTTGAGTAACAACATCTAGAGAGTGTCTGCCATGTTTAAGTAATGTGCTTGGCATGGACATACATCTCTGGATAAGAGCTTACTTACCCCCCTTCCCCAGCACCTGGAAGACAGTGAGTGGACAATAAATGTTGTTATACAAGTAAGTGGGAGAACAGGGTCTCGGAATCCATGCAAGAGCCGTGAATAGCTTCAGGTGGTCACAGCGAGCCGCACGTGTGGTCAGCTCTGAGACATCTCATCAGTTCTCTTGGTGGCTCCTTGGGTGGAGCCAGGCTGGGGAAGAGGGCTGACAGGCAGGGTTGGGGTCAGGCTTTGACTTCCTCTGCCTTTGAGCATATTATGACTGCTGCTCCTTCTGCTACACTAACAGTTAAATAAATGGAACAGGTAGTGACAGTGAGAAGCAATTGTGGAGTGCTTTGCCAGTAGACGGTGGCACAGAAAAGTGAAACCACGCTCACCCAATGAGATGTGAGGTGCAGTGAATGAAGACGTGTCGCATTCAACAAGGTCAGCGGTGCTCGCCTTAGGGCCTTTGGCCCTCAGGCCTGTTTCTGTGCCACAGGTGTCCCCTAACTCCTTTCCTCCCGCCTTGTCTTCCAGATGCTCAATCTGTTTGTGGCCGTCATCATGGACAACTTTGAGTACCTGACTCGGGACTCGTCCATCCTGGGGCCTCATCACCTGGATGAGTTTGTCCGTGTCTGGGCAGAATATGACAGAGCTGCATGGTGAGTAGGCCTCTGGGCCAGCCCAGCGGGGCCTGTATCAGGGGCCGCTCAGTTCTCAAGGAAGAGGTTGGCATTGGAGCCCCCCAAATGCTTGCCTGTGACACAAGGAAAGGAGATTCCTCTTGCTTGGAGCCCATGGAAGAGGCCAGGTCCTCAGAGTGGCTCCGGTATCAAAGACCTACCTTCTTTACCTTCCTTTCCCCTCTCGTTCCTTCTGTGACAGGCCTTCCCTTTCTTTGCCAATCTCATCACACAGTCCACACCTCAGAGTGTTTGGGTTCAGTCCCCCAGAGGAGCTTTCAATAATCTCTTCTTTTCCTGCCCAATGGTTTAGTGGACTCCTTTGAGTCACCAGGGGGGATACAAGGGTTTTCTGGGCCAGTTGGACGCCTGGCCACCATGGTCAGTTGACAGTAAGTGTTTTGTGTCTCTCGTCCCTCTCAAAAGGTACAGTTTGAGATAACTCTGAAATTATATAAAAACCCAAGCAAGTTGTTCTTTCGACTGATCCTCGAAACACTTGTGGATTTTTATTGTGTGCAGCTGAGTTAAATGTCAGGAATTTGTGGGGGATAAGCCCCCAGGTCTCGTTCACTGTCCAATAGTTCTCCAGCGATGTTGTGCCCTCTGGGCTTGAGAGCAGGGGTTGGCAACCCTCTGAAAAAAAATATAAGAAGCGCCATGCTTCGTAGGAATGGGCCACGTTGCTTCCACCTGGAACCCCTTCATAATCTGAGACTCTTCCCTAAATTTATCCTTCTATGAGGCTGTTGAACTTGGGTCACTAGTTTATGGGTTAGAACTGTGAATCAGAATTCCTCTTCCCCTCAGGAATCAGTCATGACTTAGGGCACAGAGTTCTCACATCCATTCCTGTTACAGAGGCTGAGCAATGGCTTTTACTCTCTGGGCTTCCTTTCCAGTAGACAGGCTGCTTAGAGAGCACTGGGTGGTGTGTTAGAGGGACTGCAGCCAGGCCTGCGTCTGTCAGCTCCATGGCCTTGGACAAGTCACTGAACCACTCAGCTTCCTCCTCTGTGAAATAGAGATAACGATACCTACCTACCTTGAAGGCTGGTGGTGAGGATTAGATTAAATCACGTGTGTAACTGTTGCTATGATTGACAATAGCCATATGGGAAAGCTACTGGAATGTATGCAAAACCGGTCTGGAAAGCATGGACGGCCACCGGAGGGAGGAGGAACCAACTGCTCGCAAAGGAGTCCCATGCTCACCCAGCCTCCGTGGCTCTCGGAAGCCCCAGCTTCCTGTGGTTTCACATTATCTTGGAACCCAAATGCCATGTGCACTAAACATGCCCTCTCCTCCCCCTACCCCCACCCCCCCACGAGACTCTCTCTCTCTCCCTCTCCCTCTCTCCCTCTCCCTCTCTCTCTCCTTCCGGCTCCTGGGAAGAAACGATTCCATGAGGACTACTCATGAGACTGAGACACACGAGCTGTGAGGAGAGCAAAAACGGAAAGGAGAAGCTCTTTTGTCCGCTTTGAAATTCATAGTGTAACCTGTTCTGGTTGAGTTTCACTGGCCTCCTTTGTGAGGTGAAGGGGGGCGTGGGGTGGGGGTGGGGGTCTCATAAAGATACAGTGAGCCAGTGTCTTCAGAAAGAAGACTGATCCAGGGTACAGAGACCATCAGCCTATGGACAGCAGCTCCAACCCACCAACGTCCCAGTCTCAGTAATAAAACAGAAGAACAAATGGTTAAATGACCTCCGCTCAAGAGTTCAGAGACTGGGTGGTACTGATGAGCTGCTATGTGGAAGAACAGGAGGAATCAACGCCGGGAGTGAGAAAAGGACAGGAGTGAAACTGGGGCAAAGTCCTAGTCTCCCCATGGCTACGGGTGAGGACTGGTGCTCGGAGGTGGAGATGCGTGTTTATAATGTCCAGTGGACACTCTGGTTCAGACCAGGATGTGTCTAGATCCCTGGCTGTTACTTTCTTGTCCTGGCAAATCGATTAATTCTGTCCTTTCCACGAGAAGCCAGAGCTCTCCAGTGGGAAAGGGGGTTGGTACGATGGGTCTCATTGTTTCTGGATTTCTGTCTGGATCACCCCAAGCTGCCTGTGAGCTGGGTGGCAGGAGTGGAGCTGGGAAGAGGACTGCTCTCTGAACACAGGTCCCAGCGGAGAAGAGCTTGCCCAAGTCTCAGTTCAGGAAAAAAATCCACCTCAAAGAGAAGCACAGCCCTTTGCAAATTTCCTGGTGCCAACTGTGCTCCTTGCTAATTAGCCTAATGGGAAATTTGTCTCTCGCCGCCTGCAGAAAGACGCTGACTTCCCACAGCCGCCCAACAAGCAGATCTGAGAGGAACTGACTCTGGTCTGTGTCTGCGAAAAACAAACAGTCTTGCCATCCACTTCACGGCAGCCTGGCATCTGCCCCTGACAGCGGGCAGAGCATTTGGGAATTGGCAGTTCTTCAAGGCCTAGCTTGAGCTGCGGTCCATTTTATACATCTGGCCAGGGGTGGGCCAGATAGGTATCTTGGGGTGATCTTGTCATGCAACAGTCCCCTTGGGCATTTGACGAGCTCGGATGCCTTGGAATACTGGGGTCAATGCAGTTCTCAGGGTGAGGCCTCTCTGACGGTCCCTGTTCTTAGCCTCTCCTGATCTGGCTTTGCCAGGCCCCATGAAAGAAGCTGCCCTTCCTGTCCCAGCCGTGCCCTTCACGGCTAAGCTGTCACTTCTTTCCCACCTTCTCTGAGTGTCCTATTAACCCACTTCTGCTTCCTTTACAGTGGCAGGATCCCGTATAAGGATATGTACAAATTAGTGCGGGTGATCTCGCCGCCTCTGGGCCTGGGAGAGAACTGCCCCTACAGGGTGGCTTGCAAGGTTTGCCTCCCAGCCCCCAGCCGTGCCTGGCGGTGGGGTGCAATGTGGAACCCCTCCTCTGTTCTGCTCCACCACCACTGTGCCACATGAGGGAACCTTCATGCTACTTTCCTTTGAGTTTAAAGAGGTCCTAACCCTCCCAGAACCAGCAGCTGTCACACAGGAAGAAGGGCACGTTTCGCGGGGAAGATAGAAGAGTTACGGACTCAGTAATGAAGGCCCACTTTCTTCACATGCACACACTCACCTGTGCGTGCACACACACATTCTCTCTCTCCCCACTCTACCTTCATCTATAGGTTTAACCGGAGGGACCTCTCCCTCCTCCAGACAGAAATCTTTCATCCAGGAAAGAGCCCTGGTTTCCCTTCACTGGACTCAGACACGCCTCCTGTTAGCAAAACAGCATCATCGTTCCATATATAATGTAGCACAGTGTGATCTTAGCCACCCCTACCTCTGCCTGCCCTCCAGCTCCTGGATAGCTTGGCCAGAAGCGACTGTAACAGCTACAGGAAGAAAGGGGGTGAGAGGAGGGAAGAGAGGATAGCTTCGGTGTGTGTGAGGAACCGCATAGGTCTGAGGGGCTAGGGAGGTCACAGCAGAGGACAGAGGGCCCCCGGGCAGATTTCTTGCCTTAGGGTCCCACCGTCTGTTGTTGAAGGGGCACAGGGGTCTGTCATAACTGCCGAGTCACTGCTTGGTTATGAGACCAAGGACCCGTTCAGAGGCACATAGGACCTCCCCCTGACCAACTCTGCTAGACCCTGGGAACTCTTAACATCCCAGTGGTTCTGCCAAGCCGCCATCCGAGGCCAATCCCCCTCCATGGGGAAGCCTCTCCTGGGGCTGCAGAGGGAAGCCAGCCTGTGGGCTCCTTGGGGCCCAGCCCAGCTCAGCGGCTGGAAGCCGTAGGCCCAGGAAGATGCGGGCCTAAGCTGGCTTGGGATGGTGCTGCAGTGATTCCCGTACGCGGGAGGCTGAACAGCTGCCTCTGCTGAGACTCTTTAAACTTGACCCTGGTGAAACCTGCAGCCGCATGAGGGGAGAGCTGGGGCGGGCAGCATGGCATGCAAGACGCTCGTCCTCCTCCTGGCTTTGTTTCTTCCGTCCCCAGCATGCCATGGCCCAGGGGCACGCTGGGGAGTCAAGAGCCGCCTTCTCCACCGAGCCAGGTGGAAGCAACGGGGTGACTGACAAGCAGCCACGGCCTACCACTCACGTCGCCGCCTGCTGCACACACAGCACAGAGGGATACACGGCGTTGCGCCTGTGGGTTCAGAGCAGGAGAAAGGCCTGACTGCCGGGCTGGCGCCTGGAATTCTCCCCCATGGCTGGAGCGCCGTCTATCCGGTTTATACCAGTCGCACACAGCCCTGGGAATGGAGAACATGCTCGTGTTGTACGGGGGCGAGGGCATGAACAGGGAAGGAGGGGAATGCCAACCCAAGAGGCGAACACAGGCGAGTCTCCGTGACAGTGCACAAGAGGGTCAGAGGGACCACACAGGGGTTGCCACCAGCGTTCCCGGGTCTGTGTGGGGCTGCTATAAATCCACACCAGGACGGAGTCACCTGTAGGATTTGCCTTGATTAACAGGTTTCCTATTCTTTTCCTGTTTGTCCATTTGTTTTCTTTTCTTCCTCTCCTGGTTTCTGTATGATTTCGTTTGTTTTGTTTTGGCTCTCTGGGAATGCCTGTTCTCCTCTCCTACCTGTTTGCATCCTTCTCCCGACCCCCTTTCCCTCCCCCTGCCCCCACTTACCACCCCTCCATGAGCAGCGGCCGCATCCATTACACTGAGATGTATGAAATGCTGACTCTCATGTCACCACCGCTAGGCCTCGGCAAGAGATGTCCCTCCAAAGTGGCATATAAGGTAGACCACCCCTTCCTTCGTTCTGGGCTAAGGACCAACAGAAAGTGGGATCCCTTTGCGGGGAGGCCAGAACCTGGGGAGGAAGCCGGGCTGGGGAGGCGGAGGAGGGGACCAAGGAAAAAGGAAACGAAGCGGAACGTCAGGAAGGGTCCCGGAAGGATGACATCCTGAAATGTACCAAGGATGGTTTGCAGTGCTACCCAGCACGGGGGGCTTGTTTGTTTTTTTAACGTGTCATTCTGTGTTTAACGACAAGTGTGTGGCTTCTTGTGAGCGGGTCCTAGAAAGGAAGTGTTAAGTAGAGCGTTTGCTTTTAGAGGCGGCAGAGTGGTGGCCTACAGGGCAGCATATGTGGGCGAGAAGGCAGCCTAACATCAAAACAGTTATCAGAACTTATTAAAAAAACAATAAATAAAAAAATACACACCTCCAATCAGATAAGTTAAGGAAATAATGCAAAAATTGCTCCACACATGGTTCAAGAAGAAACTTTTAGGGGAGAAGTCTTAACAAATTCCTTCCATGACACAGGAAGGAACGGTGGCATGGCTCCTTCTAGGTGTCAGGAAAAAAAGAGGAACATGACCTGTAGTCCATGACATGTGATAAAGGATGCAGCTCCCTGCCCACACATGCCCAGCTACCCGGTTCTCTTGGCTGCACCAGGGAAAGGGTGACGGTGGGCCCACGTGGCATTCAGGATTTAGATTTCCCTTCTTGGCGTGACTGAGTTATGGGGCCCGGCCCTGAGCTACGGGTGGATCTCGCCTGGTTTGCACAGGGCAGCATTGTCCACTGGGAGTCACCTGCCCTTCGGGTGCTCATAGCTTTGGGGCCTGCATTTTTTTCCCTCCATAATGAGTAATAGTTGCTGTTAATTCCCCATTGGTGTTCAGACTGACCCAGAACTTGGGCGCTCTTTCACTCACCTAAGAATCCACCACAGCAATGTCGCCACTTCTCCAGAAGCTTAAGGAAGTGGGAGAGAGATGGAGCTGGTTTGACCCTGTAAGACGCCATGTCTGTGGCATCACGTTAGGCAAGATGTACCAATTGCGTCTTAGAGATCCTTCCCTGGAAGACAGACATCCCTCCCTGCTAGGCTGGTGGTTCTGCCAGAGGACCTTCTGCTACCTGCAAGCTGCATAGCTCCAGGCGGCATCTCATTGGAATGGCCCCATTGGGGACCCTCATCCACCCCCTTACATGGCTCCTCCTACGCAGCTTAGGGGCTGGCATCCCTTTTTGCTCATCATGGCCACATCCAAGGGTACCAGATGGTGGCATGTGGCCCTGAGTTCTTTGAGTTCCTGGGATGAAGCTTGGGAAGAGGAGTGTGGGGGCTGGAGGAAAAGTTAAAGAATTCCAAAAGCAAGCTACTCTCTGGAAAGTGGATTTGGCCATTTCAGTTTGATCCCTTCCTTTGGGTGAGGGGAACAAGGCCTGCCCACTCTGCTCCTGCCTTGTCACCCTTGTCTCATTCTCTGTTCTCTGCTCCCCCAGCCTCCTCACCGCGACCCTGTTTGCACTCTCCCCTTTTCCACCCTGCTCCACCTCATCCATTGGATAAGCTGGACTTTTATGCATGTTCGATCATGTGCTGGCAAATTTCATCCTTTAAAAGACTCAAAAAGGGGGCATCAGGATGTATCTTTCAAGTCAGATAAGCAAAGCCAAACCTCCCCCTCGCTGTCTTTCCGTCTGAGTTTTGGGGTGTTCACCGGACAGGTGGAAACCAGAGTGGCCTTGAAACAGGGAGTGGAGCCACCTCCCAGAGTGGACTCCGTTCCCTGAGCCACATGTTTGAGAAATCACTTCCCATCCCAGAGAAAGACATTCTTGGGACCCTGGCGGAGTCCTAGAGAATGATCAGCCCCCCTCCCTTGGAATTTGGCATCATTTCCTGGGGGGAAAAAACAAAAAAAAAACAGCAATGAGCCTCCAGTGAGAAGTAGGGGAGTAGGGCTGAGGGGTGGAGAATCCGTGCCCTTCTTTTTTGTCTCTGCATTTGACCTCTGCTCTTCGCATCCCTTCTCACCAGGGTTCCTTTTGATACGTTGTTTTTCTCCCACTGTTTCTTTTCTCTCTTTCACACAGAGGTTGGTCCTGATGAATATGCCAGTAGCCGAGGACATGACCGTCCACTTCACCTCCACCCTAATGGCTCTGATCCGGACAGCTCTGGACATCAAAATTGCCAAAGGTGAGCTAAGGAAGGAGAAAGCGACACGTGCAAGACGGTGCAGGGCGGAGCTGTTTGCACTTGCATCCCTCTAACAATGCGGTGACCTGGAACTCCAACATCAGCGTCCCTAGTTTCACCTGTGTGACTCGGTGACTGTCACATTGGTCATTTCCTCCTGGTAAAATGAATGGTCTGATCATCGCCAGGTCTCCTTTCAGCTTTACCAGTATGTGATTCTCAGTGTCTGGTACTGAGTAGGCATTTTAGAAATATGTGTCCATTGAACAAATGAGTTTTAATGGCCTTTTTCCGTATGTGGCATCTTTACCGTCTGGGAAGGCTTCTGTGGCAGGTGCTCTTGTTGTGGTGCTCGGTTCCTCTTGATGTCTAACTCTTATTTAGGAGAGAAGAGGTTTATTGCTTCCAGATGGGCCTCCAGCCTTCCTGCCCTTGCCTGATCCGAATTCTTTTTAAAATCAGGTCGCTCTGGCTATGGAGTCAAGAGTCGCTGGAAGAATGGATGGTCGTAGAAAGAGGCGGGGGTGGCCCCCTGGTGGCTCTTTTCACTGTCCCCTCTGACATATGGTACACCTGGGAGGCTTTCCCTACAAATGAGGAAGCTGATCTCGGTCTTAGGGCCTCAGATCTTAGTGGCAAGCTATCCCTGAGTCACTGAAATGGGAGCCAACGTATGTTCTGCCTCTTCAGCAGAAAGACCCAGCCCTGCAAGGTCCTCTGTCGCTAAGTGCCAAGGCTTCCTCTGCGAAAGAGTCGTCCTGCTGGGTCAGCTCCTACCCTCACCTACTCCCTCCATCTTTGTGTGTCCTGTTTATTAGTCACTTATCTTATTCTAGGGGGTGCTGACAGGCAGCAGCTCGACTCGGAGCTCCAGAAGGAGACCCTGGCCATCTGGCCTCACCTGTCCCAGAAGATGCTGGACCTGCTTGTGCCCATGCCCAAAGGTGAGGCGCCTCTTCCTGGGGATCCCTGTCACTGTGGGTCCAGCATACTAAGGCTGTATCTTTGGGGGCAACCCAGAGTGATGAAGGGGATAAGGGAAAGTGTTCTATGATCCTTAGGACACTCAAATCGCTCTCTTCCTAAGTCCCTTCTGTCGTTATTAATTGAAACCATTTTCTCCACGTGGGTCACTGTGGTTGCAGTGAGGGTGCATAACTTTCTCCCTCCACATAACACTGTGTAGCAAACCTTCGTACATTTTTGGAAAAGGGTGTTGTTATTAGAGGTGGGAATCTAGACCAGTGGAGGTGATGCTTACTAAGGTGTCATCCTCCTCCTTGGATGGCCATGGAAGCTCCCTAAGCACAGATATGGGGACCTGTTTGCTTGGTATCCTCAGTGCCTGGCATGTACCTGCTTCAGAGGGTGGAGAACAAAGCTTTAGAGGTGTCCTCAGTCTCCCCTCCCCCCCATCTTCTCTCTTTCCCTTCCATGCCACATTTGTGTTTTTCAGCCTCTGACCTGACTGTGGGCAAAATCTATGCAGCCATGATGATCATGGACTACTATAAACAGAGTAAGGTGAAGAAGCAGAGACAGCAGCTGGAGGAACAGGTGAAGGTCAAGCAGCATGGTGGGTGGGCCAGGCTGTGCATCCCTGGGGCACAGTGCCCTTCAAGTGCTTAGCAGCAGAGGTCAGGGGTACAGGGCCCAGGAACTAGGGCATTAGGAGCTCAGTGGGCCTAAGGTTGAACAAGGTATCAATCATGTGCCTTGTATTTTACCCAAGTAAATTGCACTCCCCCCCGCAGTCATCTGAGTTCTTTTGTTCTCCTTCCACTTTTAACACAGAAAAATGCACCCATGTTCCAGCGCATGGAGCCCTCCTCTCTGCCTCAGGAGATCATCGCCAATGCCAAAGCCCTGCCTTACCTCCAGCAGGACCCCGTTTCAGGCCTGTGAGTAACACCAAGGGGCCCACAGCTCCCCGGCCTGCGTTCTGTCCCGTGTGCCGTTGTGCAGGCTCAGAAACCCATTACCTGGAAGCACCTAACACAGAACACTGACTCGGAGCTGAATGAGAGTTGTGAAGACGTTTTTGTATCTTTAAATGGTTACACGCCAGGAGTGAGAGAAATGCAGACGGAACATGTTTAGTGCAGTGCCAGCTAGAGAGACAGCTCTGGGCATGGACAGGGAAAGAGGGGTCTATATTAGGATTGCCGCTTTACAAATGAAGAAGTTGGCGATGTTCAATAAGTGGCCGCAAACCAGATGGCTAGCAGGCAGCTGAACTGGAAGCTAAGTCAGTTATTTCTAACTCGAGTCTCTCCACTCGACTGCGATACGTGAAATGAACAAAAGAAATCTTAGACAGGAAAAAAAAAAAAACCAAAAAAACCAACTTTATTTTCTATATTGGCAATGGAAACAAAACTCTAAGGAATTTGCCAGTTCTTCTGAGTTGCAAGTCTTAGCCCCCAATTTGGCCATTAGTCATAAATGATTAGCATATACACATCTCATTGTAACCTTACCTTTCTATCATCAGCAAGAGGGTACTGAGTACCCAAGGGCATGAAGGCCCTCTCCCCAATGTAAACAATTTTTTGTGATTGTGTTTACTTTAGTCCTTCACCATGGAACCAATAATCACTGTCACACCTTCAGTAATGATCAGGGGAGTAAGACCTCTGACAGAAAGCCCTTTAGCATCACACACCATTTCTTTCTGCCTGTGGTGTTGGGGACCCGTTGTGAGCTCATAATCCAACACATCTTGGAAGAGAAGGCCCAGAGTCAGGATCAAGGCCATCAGTCATTTTTACAAATATGTGATGTTATGCACTCTCCAGTCGACAGAACTGTGCAGGAAGGAGATATGACTGCAGCTGTGGGCCACCTCACTGGAAGGGTTTACAGTGTTTTTCAAGGGTCCTTGGCTTAGAAATGGAGGACCACCCCCCACACTCAATCTGTTTTATCCACAACAACTTGCTATACAAATTACCTTCCACCATAGGACTGCTCCAGCTTCTCTCCCATGTTTGTTGATTCATTTCCTTATTGATGTGACCCAAAAGCCAGCTCAGGCACTGGAGATTTAGTAGGCAACATAATCACAGTCCCCATGGAGACAGATCTTCAAAATGAAATTACAAGAGTGATAGAGGGTTAAAATGCGGAAGGCCAGGCTATTGTGATGCCCTGTAAATAAAGGAAGTAGGCACCTAATTTGAGGGTTTGGGGAGGCTTTCCTGAGGCAGTAGTATTCAAGTGAGAGGCAAGCTCTTTGAGAGGGGAGAGGCAGTGTGGTCAGTTTAAGGAATCTAAAAACTAATTGGATGGTTCGAGCACAGAGAGCGCTCAGGGAGGTGATGAATGTGGAGAGCTGCACAGGGACCAGGACATAGCAGCATTACAAGCAAGATACAGAAGTTCAAGTTCATCCAGGGATAATGGGGTTTTATCATCAGGGTGACATGATCAGATTTGTGGTTCTCAAAGATCTTCGTGAATCCAGTGTGGACTCGGTGGATTGGAAGGGAGCAATTCGGGAGATGACACACCAGTTAGTAAGTGACTGCACTTGTGTGAATTATTAACTGTGGCTTGGACTAACAGATAGAAATGGGGAGAGAATGAATGGGATTGGGTGATTGATTTGCTACATGGAATGAAGCAGAGGGAGGAGTCAGACACGACACTCAGGTTTTTGGTTTGAGCCTTTGGGTGGGTGTTGGCACATTTCCTGAAATGGGGACGCTGTTGGAGCAGCAAACTGCTTCCTCAGGACTAGCTGTGTTTCTAGAGGTTTGTGTTATTCAAGTAGAGCAGCGGTTCTCAACCTTTCACAGGGGTCGCCTAAGACCATCGGAAAACACATATTTTCGATGGTCTTAGGAACCGAGACACCGCTCCTCTATCAGTCTCCAGGCCCACATGCAGATACGCCCACATCCGAGTACCCGGCGACCCCTGTGAAAGGGTCGTTTGACCCCCAAAGGGGTCGCGACCCACAGGTTGAGAACCGCTGAAGTAGAGGCTGTTCAGAGCGTACAGTGGTGACGATGAAAGACAGGGCTGTTCCCTCATGAAGCTTAAATCTGGTGGAAAACCAGACATGAAACAATTAGAGAGGAAAAAAATGATCATTTTCAGCGATTTGATTACAATTCTCATAGGAAGAAACAAATGCGGTATGATCTGAGCGCATGGGCTATAGCAGAGATTTCCTTCAGGAAGTGACTTTTGAGAAGAATTTGGAAGGATGAATTCAAAAGAACATGGGATGAGTTTTCAAGGGGGCTTGGGAGTTGGAGAGAAGCACTTTGGGGCCAGCCTGTATTCAAGTCTTGAAGCAGGAAGTAGCCTGGCACATTCAACAAACTAAACTAAAAGAGTCCAGCATGTCTGGAATTCAGGGGGAAAGTGATGCAGGCAAAGGCTGGTGAGGCAAGGGCCAGATCAGGAGAGAGAGGCCATGTCCAGGATTCTGGACTTTAACAACAATGAGAGGCCAATGTTTTTAAAGAAAGTAGATGGTCACTCTGGGTGCAAAGCATTCAACTCTATGAGGTTGTTCAGTAATGCCCAGGGTCCACATCCCTATGGAGGACACTCTTTATGGGTAATTATTTTCTGTAGAACAAAAGGGAACCCATTTCTTATAATAGCAGTGCTCGTCTTCTTCCCAGCGGTTCTCAGGAGAAGCCACACTGAGAAAGATGACTGACCTTTTACGTGAGTCATGAAACTATCAGATCACCCTGTAGCAGTCGTGAAAATTCAGCTAAAGCCCTCTGTGGGAGCAATGGAGGGGGGGGGGCGGGGGGACAGGTTGGGCGATTCTGTTCTTCAGATCTTTCCATGATCCCACTCTGAGTAAGATCACAGCTGTAGATTATTTTGTAAGTAACTGGCAATCCTTGCTCAGGCTTGAGATTTTCCATTGGGGTCATAGCAGTAGACTCATCAATGAAATGGCTCTCTCTGGAGTGGAAGACTAGCCCCATCACCACTGAGAGAGCTGCCGCCACTCACTGCCTCTCTTCCCAGGAAGCTCAAAGGGTACCCTGGAGCAGTAAACGGTGGCAGCAGCCAAAGTTTTAGGAAAGAGGGGTGCCTTCGTCTCCTACCAAGCCCAGTGGGTCTCACTGTCTAAGAGTGTCTGCAGGTACCTGTGGTTTAATAACAGGCATGCTGTGACAGCTCTCCATACCTTTCATTCAGAGCCTCTAAAGACTTGGCCAACTTTCTCCCTGTCCTTGTCACCTTAGCCATCAACCCAGAGGGGGTCACATCCTCAACACGACCTCTGACATCATTCTGCCCAGTTTCTGGCACACACACGTCATAAATGCTCATGGCATTGAATTGTTTAGTTTGGCCAGGGGTGTTGGCACAATAAAATCATATTCTTACTGAGAGAGGAAGAACTTTTTTAAAAGACCATGACTGCTTAATATTTAAACAAACTGTTCGCTGTCTATGGCATTTTTCCGCCGAATGGAGAAACTGAGGAGAAACAGGTTTACAATCGAACTTTGGTCTTCCATATGGCTGAGCGTGACAAATGATGTCATTTGTCACAGATATGTTAGTCACCAGGAGGGCGATGAATGGCTCCAAGTGCAGTTGAAAACAATGCCTTCTCTTTTCTGGTGTTTTTTTTTTAATTTTTCTATTCTAGGGTCAGCCATGACTAAAGGGTGTTGCCCTGGGCGGGACATGGTAGTGGCAGCCATGGCATGTCCCTTCCTTGCCCATGCACGCATTACCTGTGAATTTGGCATTGCTTTCCAGGAGTGGCCGGAGTGGATACCCTGCGATGAGTCCGCTCTCCCCCCAGGAAATATTCCAGTTGGCTTGTATGGACCCAGCCGATGATGGACAGTTCCAGGAGCAGCAGTCTCTGGTGAATGAATGCGTTACATGACTTCCAGATAGTTCCCTGGTTTACTGATCCCGCCCACTCTCAAATTTTCTTTCATAGCCACAATCTGTCAGGAAAACGCTTTCTGAGAGTCCCACCAATTACCCTGGGCGTTTCCTGCTGTGTCCCTTTCATAGCTGAGTTTCTCATGTTCATTGACAAATGCTGCCTCTTTAGGCCTGACAACCCAGAGGCCCCTTATCTGCTAAAGGAATTTAAGTCCTTGAGCAGCAGAAAATCTTGCCTTTGATAAAGCTCTTTTATCAGAAGCTTGGGGAATGGCTTGGGGAAACACAGGAATGCCCTGCTGCCAACCCAGAAATGATGGCCGCCTCCTGCAGAACTCGGGTAGTAACATGGCACCAGGAGATGCAGAAGCAGCTCTGGGCTTCTACTCTGTGTGGTTCAGGCAAATTGGCCCTTTTGGTCACAATCCTGCAAGGTCAAATACATTCTAAGAGATCCCTAAAATCACTTTCCTGAGCCTAAAGTTTTTCATTAGCATAGATGGTAAAATTCCTGAGAAATCGATTGAGTCCAGTTTAAGCTTGAAGAAGAAAGGACAGATTACATTTTAGGTTTTGCTGATACAAAAAGCTAACCTGCAATTCCCAAAGATAACAGACTTTACTGACTATTGGGTTGTTGGAAAAGTCATGATTCATTTTTGCAACGAAAAACATAGAAAAAAAACATGTCATGACTTTTCCGACAACTCAATGTTATTCTTAGTTCAAGAGCCATGAGATCAGGTTCCCTCCCGAGCTTAGAATTAAAGTCCAAGTGTTCATTGGCCTGGAGGGGAAAAAAAAAAAAAGAGAAAATCCAACGTTTGCCAACATCCAAATAGACAGCTTGTACTAAGTGAGTTCCATGTCACTTTGATTATAATTCATCTGTGTTTTTCTCCCCGGACTGCCCTACTGCGTACCTAAGAGTCATTCTGAAGGGATGCTGTGGCCGGCATGTCTGATGGAATGGGGTACCTGTCAGAGGGGGCAAAATATTTCAGTAGCTCAAGCAGATGCTTGCTTGCTGAGTCGGGGAAATCCAAGGTTGTGTTGGGAAGACAGCTCGACCAGACACCCCGTGTGAGTGAGTGCTCAGGCGGGTAGGAACCCTTGGGGGAATTCCCTGCCTTCCTCTCTGAGGAACTTAGCACCAAGGCCCAGGGACTACTTGGTACAGAGAGTTGGATTCTAAAAAGGGCCTCTCCGCATTTGATGGCCTATCTGGTGGGAGAAATCCTCAATAATGTGTGCTTTTTTTCACAGGGAGATTTCTTTATCTCAGCTTCCTTTCTGCAGGCTCCCCAAGCTGAGCCATAGTGCCAGGACTTTCTGGATATGTGTTCATCTCATTGTCAGTACTGGTGTCTGTGATTCAATTCAGGTGTGCTACACACTCACCACTGTGTACTCCTGCCCATCCCTCGGGGGCCCCCTGCTCTCCGTCCTGAGGCGTGGCCATGACCTGTGTGTGTGTGTGTCTTGCAGCACCTCTGACACCCCTAGCCTGCAGTGTTGTTACCACATGTGTTTCGAGTCAGACCTGTGTGCTATATAAAGCATGTACTGCAAACACTGTAACTTCCTCAAGTGCACACATCACGTGTCCTGGGAAGGCCGTCCTCCCTTGGACACCGGAACCCACTATGCCAAATGATCAAGGCTGACCTTTAGCAGTGCCCTGTTCATGTACCCATGTTTTTAAGGCATCATTTCCTAAAATATCAAATAGACATCTGGAGATTATACCAGAAAAAAAGTGCTTAGTTCTAGGTCTCTGTTTGGTGGCCCATGAGAACATTTCTAAGAACATTCCACTGGTTATGCAGTGAAACTAGCTATCTCTTTAGAACATGTACATTGGTCACACTGACATTCTTTAACCAAGAACATAACGTAAACGGGTTGGACAGGACCTTAGAGATATTCAGTCCAACTTTCTAATGCTCTAGATTGGCACAGCCCGATACACTAGCCACTGCCCACCTGGCAGTTAAGCAGCTGAAATGTGACTAGTCCAAATGGAGATGTGTAATCAGTGGAAAATACATACCAATGTCAAAGACTGTGCTACCAAAAACATGTAAAATGTCTCAATCTTTTTATATTGATGACATGAGCATATTTGGATAAATTGAGTTACATAAACTGTATGTTTGATTTTCATGTTTCTTTTTGCTTTTTCTAAATGTAGTTACTAGGAAATTTAAGATTATGTAAGTGGTTTGCATTTTATTTCTATCAGACTGTACTAGTCTAGAGCATCCCTGACAGATGGCCACACCATTTTTTTGGGGGGGGATGGTTTTAATCATAAGAAAACTCGTATCTAATAAGATCACATGTCTTAAGGTTTAAGAAGGTATATTTAACATCAGATTAATGGTGAGTTTCTAAGAATACTGGTTTCTATTTAGTTGATAAATGGTTTCTTTAGATTGAAAGAACAAACCAAATACTACCAACTCTCAGGAAGTACACCTCACATATCCAAAAAGTATTACAACCAATAATGTTAATTTACAAAGCTATAAAATCTGAACCATTGCTTAGCAATAAAATCAGATGATACTTAAGTATCTCAATCCATTAGAGCTTTCCATTTGGGACATCTGGTATATCACAGATCTGCACATATAGGACACATACATATAACTGAGACCTTAAAGATGCAAGTCCCTCTTCTAAAAGCCATTGTTGATATGGAGGCAGAATCATCCACTGGACATGAGAAGCAATGAGATGGAACCAAGTCCCACAAGCTTGGCTGTGTTTATTTCCAGGAGCCAGAGGTTAGTGAATTAAAAAGCGTGCAGTCCTCTAACCATGGCATCTACCTTCCTCCGGACACCCAGGAGCATGCGGGATCTGGGAGGGCATCCTCTATGCCACGCCTGACTGTGGATCCCCAGGTAAAAAGCAACCACCATCTACCACATGCAGTGGCCTCCTGGGCTGTATTCAAATGGTGGGTTATGAAAAAACATCTGATATTTTCAGGTGAGCCCTTGACTTGCCCTGCCCCTTCCCTCTAAGCAACACCTGGCTCGTGGGCCTTCTCTGTAGAGCCTACTCCTCCCTGTGTTCTTTCACTCAAGCCCTAACCTCAGCAGCCTAGCCAGCAGGATGCCATAACCTTCTCCAGATGGGCCCAATATCCTCAAGACTCAACCAGCCATGCAAGAACTATTTCCCAGAATTTTCCCTGTAGATTTCTCCTTCCTTTTTTTCCTTTCCTTGCTCCTCAAGCACATACGTAGTTACTTACACATAGCTCTGTGTCAGGACTGTCTGTCCTAACCAGTGCAGGCCATGCCTCATTTCTTTGTCTGTTCTGGCTTCTTTTTTTCTGTCTGTCTGTCTTACATTAAGTTTTGACAGAGACAAGAAGTTTCTGTGGATTTGTTTTAACATCTGTGGCAAATCAAAAATGCCCAGGGCGGGGCTGGGGTGAGATAGATGATAGAGTGAGAGCAATGCATTCTTAGTAGCTGCTTCATTATGAGCTCTCCTAAGCTCTAGCCCTGCAGGGCAGGGCTGGCAAGGGCGAAAAACAAAAGCTGTGCTTCTTTCATGGTGCAGACATTTTGACAATTGCCCTCACCTATTTCCAAGTGGCCCAAGGTTCACTGCTTGCACAGCACACTCAGCTGCTTGCTTTCCTGAGCCCTGGACCAGCCCCAGTGACATAAAGGCATAACATAAAGGTACTTTCTAGAACAGCCTTCTCCAGCTAAGGTCTGAGCAATAGGGAATCCAGGGAGGTTACAATCTGCAATCGTCAACAATCCCAGTCCCACTTCTTTCTTACCATTAGATCCTTTCGGTCATTAATCCATGCCTTGTGTTCCTCTGGTGGCTCCTGTTTCCAGGTGGCAACAGACTCCAGCTCCATGAGACGTTCATTTTCCACTATTCGGGATAAGCGTTCCAATTCCTCATGGTTGGAGGAATTCTCCATGGAGCGAAGCAGTGAAAACACTTACAAGTCACGTCGCCGGAGTTACCACTCCTCCCTGCGGCTGTCAGCCCATCGCCTGAACTCGGACTCAGGTAAGGAGGTCTTCACTGTTCACCTTTTGGGCTCCTGCCCTGATAGGCTGATTCTGGCAAGGGCTGAAAATCTCTGGTACAGAATTCAGAGAAGAGCTGAGGACAGTGAAGGAAGGAAGAATGCTCCTTACCAAAGGGGTCAGGGGAAGGGTTCCATATCTGACTCACACCCTGCAACAGGCCAGAACCCACCATATTTATCGCAGAGGCCAAGGAGACATCTTCCTTCCAGAGACAGGCCATAGACATCATTAGAATTGAGATTCTCAGATGGCCTTCTGCAGAACCATCGGGGTTCCTTAGGAACACTTCAACCCAAATAGTACTACCTGGAATGGTTTTACATATTGGGGTTTTGTTTTGTGTTTACTAGATGAAGAAACAAAGATAAAGAACGCAGGGACCTGCTCCATACCGCAGGGCCAGTAAGTGGCAGAACTGGGCCTGGGACTGAAGTTCTTTGACTTCAGTCCCAGGGTTCTCACCTTGCCATTATGTTAGCTGTGCCATAGAAGTTCACAGCAACTTCTTAATTCCCTTCTACCGGTGCCATCTTACCCCTCAAAAGGTACACACCCATGTTTAGGACATAGAGAATTCCTGGGCCATATTATTGGCAAAGATTCCAAACTGTGTCTTAGTATAAATGGAAGAGAATTGATTATGTCCTTTAACGGGCATGTCTTCCCAGTGCCAGCCTGCACATGCCCCTCATCACACAAGGTTAATTCTTGGCTTTGCCCTCCTGCCTCCCTTTGAGATCACCTGTTGACATGCGTGGAGAAGCCAGGATCTTTAGGGGCCCAGGCTCAAAGGCTTCCTTTTCAGCAGCCAGTCGGGGCGGAGTTGTGATCGGTTGCTTTTGTCATCTCTCACAGGCCACAAGTCCGACACGCACCGCTCAGGGGGCAGAGAACGAGGACGATCGAAAGAGCGAAAGCATCTTCTCTCCCCCGATGTCTCCCGCTGCAACTCAGAGGAGAGAGGGACCCAGGCCGACTGGGAGTCCCCAGAGCGCCGTCAGTCCAGGTCTCCCAGTGAGGGCAGGTCACAGACCCCCAACAGACAGGTGAGCATGGAGAGGAAGCTGAGCCTTTGCAGAAAGACAGGGAAGGGTGGTCTGTGAACATGAGGTGCAAAATGGGGCCGTCCAGCACCCCCACAGAACTCAGGTTCACAGAAAACAACCGCCATTGTGCATAATAGAACTTAGCTACTTATCGCTTCTGAGTACACAGCATTATGAATTTGTAGAAACCCAGACAGTCCCCCACAAAAGACAGAGGTGGCTGGAGGTCTTCCACCCTGGTCCTCAGGGTGCTGAGGTACAAAGTCACAGCAAACAACTTCACAAATGTCTCAGCAAGATTGAGGAGGAAAGGATGGCCTTTTAGCCTGAAAATGTTCTGGGCTCCATGGCGTGACCCTTCCTACTAGTTGGAATGGTGGTTCACCTCTCAGCACAGGCTTCCTAAGGCAGATGGACTCGTTTACCGAGCTTCTAGCCACCCCAAGAGGAAGACCATCTGTGTCCTTCTGGCCTGTTGCTGAAACACCAGCCTGTGCCTACGAAACTGCCAGAGTCGTGTGAACGCATTCTCTGGGCCTGCTTTCCTCCTCGTGACCGCCCCTCATGCCATCCCTCCCTCTCCTCAAGGCTCTCAGCCCAGACGGGAGACCCGATCAACAGCAACGAGTCATGGGGATGAGGAGGGGTGGCTGGGACTTTTGGAGACCGAGGCGGTTGGAAAGTTGACTCCTAAAGCCATAGTTTTCAAGGTTTAATGCAGAACAGCCTCACCTGTGGCTTGTTAAAACTGCACATTTCTGGGACCCCAAGGATTCTGTGTCAGTAGTGAACCCCAGAATTCTGCATTTGGAACGACCCTTCCTCAGGAGATTTCGGGCAGTTGGCACCTCAAGAAACTGGCCTGAAGGTCCCTTTACCACCACCTGGGCTCAGGGACACCCTGGGGAATAGGTGAGGTCAGGTAAGGCCTTGGGTTGCAGAAACTGAGTTCACCTCGGCGAGCCACTGATGCCATGGAGGCAGAAGGGGACGCGAGGGAAGGTGTCTGCCATTCCCTCCCCCACACCCAAAAGAGCAGCTTCAGAGGCTGCGTTTAACTTCCACACAGTTGTTTTTCTATCAATGCACCACTTGTTACAGACAGAACTTCCAGATCGGCAGCACCTGCGAGCTTGTTAGAAATGCAGTTTCAGGCCTCACCTCAGCCCATATCCATAGTCTAATGAGACTCCCAGAAAACCATAACCATGTTCAGAGTTGCCATGCCCCAGTCTCGATGGTGTTGACTTCTTACTCTTCTATAATCCCTGAGTGGATGTGACTTGTAGCCGAGGGACCCCAGCTGAGACCCCCCCCTCCAGAATTCAGACCCCCAGGGCTCTCTGTGCACAGGGTCCCAAGCGGGGATCCTGCTAACCCCCGTCTCACATGCCATGTCTCTCCTGCTCTGTCCAGGGCACAGGCTCCTTGAGTGAAAGCTCCATCCCCTCCATGTCTGACACCAGCACCCCAAGAAGAAGTCGTCGGCAGCTCCCCGCAGTCCCTCCAAAGCCTCGGCCCCTCCTTTCCTACAGCTCCCTGATTCGACATGCGGGGAGCACCTCTCCCCCAGCCGATGGAAGTGAGGGCGGCTCCCCGTTGACCTCCCAAGCCCTGGAGAGCAATGACGCTGCTGGCTTGCCCGAGGCTTCCAGCTCCCGGCACACACGGCAGGGCCAGCACCCTTCCCCACAGCGCTACATCTCCGAGCCCTACCTGGCCCTGCACGAAGACTCCCACGCCTCAGACTGTGGCGAGGAGGAGACGCTCACCTTCGAAGCAGCCGTGGCCACCAGCCTGGGCCGTGCCAACACCATCAGCTCAGCCCCGCCCCTGCGGCACAGCTGGCAGATGCCCAATGGGCACTATCGGCGGCGGCGGCGTGGGGGGCCGGGGCCAGGCATGATGTGTGGAGCTGTCAGCGACCTCCTGAGTGACACGGAAGAAGATGACAAATGCTAGAGGCTGCTCCCCCCTCCGATGCATGCTCTTCTCTCTCACGGAGAAATCCAAGACCGAACTGGGAAGCCAGTGCGGCCCGGGGGGGAGGAAGAGGGAGGAAGAAGGTGGAAGAACACCGTGCGTTATCAGACAAGAGGAAGGAAAGGACAAAAAGGCAAACCAGTCAAACCCACCAACTTGCAAGATGGGCATTGCCATAGTTCTGCCTCTTTGCTGGGGAAAGAAACTACCAGAACATGGAGGGTTGTTCCCAGGGGAGAGGGGACAGCAGTATGGCTCTGCTGCCACTGCCCCTTCCCACTTTTCTAAAAGCTGTGGAGGAGTCGAGCCGGCCTGTGTGTACACCCATTGCCCTGCAAGGTCTGGAAGACTTGCTGCCTCTTAACTGGGGAGCCATGGAGACCACAGGAGAAGTCTCCTTCCTCCCTCGCCAGCACCATTGCCACTGGGCCAGCTGCAGCAGCCTCCCGTGCGTCACCCTGTGGCTTGCTTCCCCAAAGAAGCACAGACTATGTTCAGGAGTGTCCGATGCCAAGGGTAGGGGCAGGGAGTGGGGGAAAGCTGACATGGAGGGGGTCAGGGTGCTGTGGCGGCAGCAGCAGCAGCAGCAAGGGCTGGTCTGGATGAGCAAAGCCATAGCCCAGCAGCCCACACTGTGGAGGAGAGAGCCAAAGAAGCAGAGAACTGGTGGTGCTGGTGGGTACAGGCCTGTCACCCACACAGTAGGTGCTTTGAGTGTTAGAATAAGCTAAGGAGGTCCCCCAGGGTCCACAGATGCGCCTGAGGCTCTGGTAAGGGTGATATTTTCAAAGCCTTGACCACCCATATGGCCAGGGCACCAGCTGATGAGAATGGAGTCCAGCCTTGGTGCTGGAGGCCCGTGCTGTGTCACGCGGAGCCCTGAGGGAGGGATCAGTGTGACAGGGGCACTCAGGGGACTCAAGGCAGAGTCTGTGTTTCAACCAGCACAGAAGTAACTCAACATGGGGAACAGTGCTGCGGCAGCACATACTGGCCAGAAATCAGCCCGGACCCTGGTCCCGGAGGTAGCGGGCCTCTCTGCCCAGCAGCGAGGCCAGTGCTGTGTCAGGGGCCCAGTTGTCCCTGCCCCTCCCCAGAGAGGACAGCATATCCAGAGTGGGCCACACATCCGCTAGTGGGGACTGCTGGAGAGGTGACAGATTGAAATAAAAGCAGCTTTGATAAGAGTCGGTCGGAGTTCACTGAGGACCTCCTGCGAGGAGGGACCCTCAGTCCAGAGCTCCTACAGCTGGTTGGTGGTTGAGGGTCAGTGCATCAGGAAATGTCAGTAAATATACCTCAGCTTAGACCTGGGCTGGTCCTTCTAGCAAAGCAGGCTCTGATGGGGCCTTGTCACGTTGTGTGACAAGACTGGGGCCCTGAATATATTTCTCTGGGCCAGGACTGTGCTTTACCCCTCCCCAGAGTAAAAGCTGAGCAGAAGACCGCCTCAGGCTATCCCTTGAAACTCAGAAGCATTGAGAAAAAGAGCCCTTAACTTGGCGAATCGGTGTTTCTTTAGTAGACTTGTCCGGCAGGACACATCCTTGTCTTTCTCTGGTAGAAATGTCCCATCCCCTTAAGTCCCTCCCCAGTCCCCCAGCACCATCGCAGGATCCCCTGGAGCGAAGGGCCAGGCAGGGCCCACCTTTCCCAGCCAGGAGCTCATGGAGCCTGCTTCCCAGAACCCTCCCTGGGACAACCCAGAAGCCTCTGGACTGAGATCACAGTGGATCAACACGTTTCTCCTCCTCCAGCCCAGACTCCGCCTCTTAGGTAGGAGCAGTCGGTGGCTGTTATTTTTCTTATGAACTTTTGCTTTTTTGTTTTTTTCGTTGAAATAAGGCATTGCCACATCAGCTCTGAAAAGCCAGACCCGACCCTGTGGCTGCAGATTCATTTGTCATGACCCTGCCTTCTCTTCTAGATATTAATGGAGCCTTGTGACCCTCAGCCCATCCCGAAACCAAAGTAGTCCCAGGGCGGGAGAAGCAGTGAGGCAGAGAGGAAGCCCCCACTCCCCCACCCTCAGACTCTCTTCCATTTTCCTCTCCCGCTAGGCCGTAGCTGGGCATGTGACCATGACTCGACAACACCCCAATCCTCACAGGCATGATTGTTACATAAGACTCTGACGCTAGGCCTTGGATCCTAAAGGTTCCCTCTGCTCAGCGTCATTTCGTGCCAAAGTGTTGCTATGGGCAGCTTTGTGTGCACAAATTTGCTTTCTTCCACCTCGGAAACGCAGCTTGCCCTATGGACAGGCCTACAACAGGACGGCCATTCTGCACCAATGAGCCTATTGCTTTGTTTTGAGAAAGGGAATTGAAGTGATAACCTTGAGCCATTTCCACAGTAGGAGAAATTCAGGCTGGCAGAGCATTTACCGGAAATGGAATCTACCTACAAACAACATTGCAAACACTAAATGTACTGTGTCCAGGAAACCTTCCTGTTTCCTGGACACCGGGACACCTTACACAAGCATGCCTTTGAGTCCTGAGTGGCAGAAAGCAGACACGGTCCTCTGACCAATCACCTGGGTTTTTTAAGTTCCAGTAAACTCATGAACTCTTTTATTCAGCTTCCCCTGACCAAGAAATCAGGTTTCTCATCCCTTAGCCTGCATTTTCCCTTCTAGTAATACCAGAAAATAAAAGAATTTTCTGCAAAGTCACAGAACTCATTATCATAATCATCTTCTAATGGTTTCCTTCTGCCTCTGGTTAAACGTGAACTCCAACTTCCCTTGAATTGCTGGTCAGGATAGTCCTTCCTAGGGATCAGATTCTGCCTCTTCTTTTTCCCTTGAAGAGGCCCCTTTAGATCCCAAAACCCTTGCTTCCATTTGGAGTAAAAATCATGGCAGTAGCTTGAGGACCCCCAAGCAAAAGAGGATGACTACTACCAGTGCTGAGATACACAGCATGATACATTTAGCACTGGAGGTCCCTTCAAAAGAATCGTTAGCCATATGTCAAGTTTCCCAAGCTAAGCTTTGTCCTCAGCATCTCCTAACACAAGAGAGATTAGGAGAGTGTGTGCGTGTGGTCCAAAACTACCAGGCAGCCTTCAGGCATGAACTCTAGACCCCAGATCACAGTTCCCTCTTAGCCACGGTCAGGAAAGTAGGGGTGGTGCCCTTGAGTGTCCCCAAGGCTCAATATGAGCCATCAACACAATTGTCCGATGTGGCCTATCTATCGATTCTTCCAGCTGAAGAATCTGTTTCTGTTGTGGGCTTCCCCGCTCCCCTGCAGGGCCCTGAGATCGCAGAGAACTTTTCTCTGAAGCTGAGCTCCAGATGTTCAGGATTTTGAATGCCCTGGACTCTCAGGCCACATGGGAAGACCCCATATTCCATAGCTCTGCCAGCATCTCCCTTCCCTACCACATCCTCCCCACACAGAGCCAGTGCGAAGCACCCCAGTGCCCCACGTTCTCCATTCCAGCCCTTGTTTTGCTGCATGTTAACATTGACTCAGCTCCTAAAATGGCTAATTCCATCCAATCCAGGATTATTTGCTGACCCGCCTGCCTGCCTTTGCTATACTCCCTGCGATTGGAGAATACTTCATTCTCACAATATACAGTTGGGAACTCATCAGGTGATATTCACAAGATGACTTGGAATGACCTAAGGTGCAGGACTGTTGGGGGTGTGTCTGAAAAGTCCACATGCTCAATGAAAGCCCACTGCAGGGAAATTAGGTTTCTCCTGGCATAAGGGAACACAATTTAATAATTTTGGTCTCTTAAAAAAGTTCTCCATTTTTCATTACATCTTATGTCTAAAGCCTGCTCTGGATGTCTCATTTTGGGACAAACTATTTCTTTAGTGGGTCAAGCCAGGGATAAATTGAGAGATTCTTTAATTTCTCAGCCTAGTTATAATATATGAATATTGTGAGGTTGTATTTTTTAAAAAGCATATATATGGCAGGGAAGGATTTTGTGAGACTTGACCGTGAAGGAACTTCCACTGCTATTTTTGTCACCTTTTATGTGTGTTATGTTTTGAGACCCTCAAAGGGCTGGCCTATACTATCCTCACTTAGTTTTCTCACCCATCCTGTCTGTCCTTCCC
>NW_017731923.1:1009179-1020110 GCF_001890085.2 Hipposideros armiger
TCTCTCTTTCTCTCTCGAGATAGGAATGGATTGCTCTCTACATCCTGGAGCCAGATCCCAGAATTTGGACCAGGTAGTGCCAATTTCTTCTCGGTTCACTCAGAGGAGGGCCCCCCCAAACTGAAAGTAAACTACATCAGTCGAAGCTGCTAAGTCTGAATTTGACCTTATTTGGTGACTTAATTTTCTTTCCAGTACTCTGATTTCTGAGTGGTACAAGAACCACAGCTCGAAGCAAGTCTACCAAAAATCTTCACAAGGGATGAACAGGAAAAAAAAAACACTCCAAAATTTCAAAGTGCCATTAATCAATTTTTAAAAACAAAGGTTAAGATGAAAATAGGGCTACACAATGTAATCTAACTGCCAGTGAAAGCATATAGTAGTCCTGGCCTGCATTCCATTTGATATGGAGCTATATACCATTAAGCAGATCCAGCAGATTTAGTAAAAACATAGGTATTGAATTTGAATGGCTACCAATGGAGATATATATTAGTTAGCCTGCAGGCCGCACTTCAATCAGTGTTTTTCTATCCTGGTGTTTTGTGACCAAGCCAATATTTATACAAAGCCACCCTAAGTGCTGCAATTGCAGAGGAACCTTCCTCTTGGTGACATTAGAGAGCAGTCCAATTCCACTCAAACCGAGTCCAAGATTTGGAACTCACCCAGAAAAACAACGGAGGAGAAAAATCTAATGCACCCAGCGTGCGTGGCATTTCACAGCTGGGGCAACGGGGGTAGAGGCTAGGAAGGCAAGCTATAGGACAATGACAAGGGTGAGGCAGGGAATACCAGCCAGTCTCAGGAAGACTTAGAGGTGTGTGACCTGGGGTCCTCTTTTTATACACGACTACAGGTCAACTCGTTAGCATGACACTAGATGCAGAGGTGTTCTTCCTGTTCATCTCACCTAGGCTGGTGGATGTAAAGACCTCAGAAGCTTAATAGATCCCTGAAAAACTTTTCCAGATCTGGCAGATGGAGGGGGCGGGGGAGTTCTTGCTTTAAAGCAGCCCGAAGACAATCTCTATGACTTCAGCATCTCCTCAATAGAGAGTAGTGCCAATAGTGGAGAGAGATCATTGATCTTCCTAGCGGTGGGATGCCGTGAGAGAGGAGAAGGGGCCATGCGTGGTACAGGATGAGCGTCATCAAAACTAGATTTCAAACTCTGCAGGGTGCACCACTACTAGCCTCAAAGGACAACATTGACCGAGAGGCGACAGGCTGTCCAGGCCATGCTCTCTGTCCTTGGGGACCCAAGGTCAGGCCATTCCCTTCCTAGTTTGCTCTTAAGAGGATGAGCATGTAAGATGACATCAAGAGGGACAAGGGTGCTCTGCCTCAGGCTGTTAAAACGCTGCCACCCGCATCACAAAACACGTGTGAGTCAAGGCGCATGAGACACTTTCCTGCAGGCAGCACCCGCTGTGGTGTGCCAGCCTGATGCCCCTTCAATCACAGTGTTGGCATGGCAGCCGTGCTGGCCCACCCGGAGTATCGGTGCATCTCTCCTAAAGCCAGAGTTCAGCACTGCATGTTGACCAGGCGGATATTCTGTAATATAAATGCTCGTTTGGATCCAAAAGGAAAACCATTAAAAAAATAAATGAAAGATGAACAACTTTAATGTTTTTTTCGGGGGGGTCACAGAAAAGAATAAATAAAACTTTGTTGTAAAGAATGAATCGGCCTGATGCCCCTCATTCAATTTGTTCCCTAAAGAGAGAAAATGGGAGTGACGTTTTGCCTGGGCTTTTGGGGTAAGTGGGCAGCGGGCTCTGTAGTGAGGTGGGTCGACATCGGCTCAGCCCAGCTACTTATGAGGAATTCCAGAGTTTCTCAAAGTTCCAAGAACATCCAAGCCCCGAAAGACTTTCTTTGATTAAGTGTCCTTGTCTTGGAGGAAAGAAAAAAAAAAAAAAAAGGCTCCAGACAAAGTGATTCCTTGAAAAAGTTGAGATTTTTGGATCAGAAATACATTATCCCCAGATGTGGAGTTTAAAAGGAGGCACAGTTCTTAACAACAAGTCTGCTGGGTTCAACTCCCGCGTGGAATGGTGGCTACGCCCGCCCGCAACTAAGATTGAACACAACACCATGAGCTTAGAGGCCACGAGCTGCCAATGGGAAGCCAGATGGTGACTGGCGCCCTCCACAAGGAAGATTGAAGAACAACTTGGCTGGTTCCCCCTCCCCAATCCCCCAACACTGTTCCCCTGCCCCAACTCCCCAGTAAAATCTTTAAAAATAATAATAAAAATATATAAAAGGAGGCGCAAAATCACTTTATGGAACACGGGACTCCCAGGCTAGAAGAACTATCACCAGACTCCTCACCAAAAGATGGGCAGAATTATGGGACACTAGCCTAGCTGCCAAGTTCAGGAAGGAGCTGACTTCCCAAGACTTTCGAGAGATATTGTCCAGTCTTTCCTTCTGCCTATGTCACTCATCATTTACCATAATAGCTTTCTTAATAAAAGGAAAGAACAGTGCCTGGGTCCACTGGTCCCTTCGATTCTCCATTCTGAGGACAACTTCCTGCCTCATTCCCCCTGGGGAAACAATGTCTTCTAACTCTAGGGCTGGGTTTATTATTTTAATCTGAATAGTTATCAATTTAATAGAAACCAGTATTCTAGGATAAGTCCCCCATTTCTACGGTTTTTGAGCCCTCAGATAGGATTTTTTTAAGTAAGAATTTTCTTATGATCAAAACCATCTAAAAATGTGGTGGGTTGTCAAATGATCAGAATCCTTGGAGGATGGATTGGAAAGCTCTTAAGATCTTGTTCAATTCATATTTTGTGTTGTTTTTCAATCATAATCTCTTTCCCATGGCTTCCATCACCATTGGAGTGGGAAAGACAGAATTTGAAGAACAGTTTTCCCTAATTTGACACTTTTATGGGATGATTAATTGATTGGTTTGGGCAAAGCTTGGTTTGTAAGAAAAATATGTGTTTTTTGGTTTCCTTCTAATCTAGACTGTGGGTCCATAGTATTTCCCAGGGTAATGGTACTAGGAAACACATAAAAAAATAAAAATAAATACTATGATCTTCTCTCTGGTGTTTCTGCATTATGACTCTGAGCAACTACTGGTTACCCTAACACAGTATGTCCCTTAACCAAAATCTTGCCTGTAGGATATCACAAACTTGTCTTAATATCACATTCTTTTTCGAATAAGCTAGAAAAATTCTCAAAACCCAAACCAAGGTTTCAGTTCCTTAAACACTTAAACACAAAATACTGAGACTAGTCACAGGTGCATATGTCTCTAGAACAGTTTAAATATAAGAGGCAACAAAGAGAAGGAGGCTCTAAATGCAAGTTCTGGGGTCAGACCCAACTGAATCACTAACTCTGTGCCCTTGAGCAAGCCTTCACCTAAAACTTACTTTTTCCATCTTTAAAATGGGAACAACGTAGCAACTATCTCATAGTGGTTGTACAGAGTGAACAAGTTATCACATAGTAAGAGAACAGCCAGTGTCTGCACCATAACAGGCATTCAATAAAAGTCAGGTGCCACCATCACTGTCATCATTGTCACATAAAGTACATGCTGCCCCAGACCCGAGGAACTGAACCCTTCAGAGACACTTTCTGATTGGAAGAATGTGCTGAATAGGTGTTCCCCTTCTGTTAGCCAAACACAGAGAACTATTTGATCCTCAGACAGGTTTTTAAGGAAAAGGGACTAAATTTGCTTTAAAAAGTGACCAAATGGGGCAGCCAGTTAGCTCAGTTGGTTAAAGCACAGTGCTCATAACACCAAGGATACCAGTTCGATCCCCACATGGGCCACTGAGCTGCGTCCTCCACAACTAGATTGAAACACCTGCTTGACTTGGAACTGATGGGTCCTGGAAAAACACACTGTTCCCCAATTAAAAAAAAAAGCAACTAAATGATTATTATATATCTATTTTTAAACAGTACCTCTACTCTTGTCTCAGAAACAAGCCCTAATTTGCTTATTCTTCACTTCTAATTTCCATATTCATTTAATACCAAAATGGGAGAAACATTAGTGAGAGAGAGTAATTGTAAAAGTAGCAATAAAGTTAATGGCAGCATTAAAAATACTGTACACATATACACAGCAATATTCAAGGCAATTTGAAATAGCAAGCAACTCAAATTAATGGCACATATAAGTGAATCATAAATTCAGCATCAATGGTCTGAGCGTTGCTCCATTAAAAGAAAGGAAAACATAAGAATAATCCTTTTAAATGACCATTCCTAAGTAGTCAGTAAAGAACCATTCATTCATAAGGTATCAGCTCTGGACAGAAATAAATTGTGCAATGCTTTGCAGGGGATTGACGGGGGGGGGGGGGATATTCAGGACACCACAGAGGCATAGCCGCAACATAAAATTGAGGCCAATCACCATGAGTCTACCCAGGATGGGAACTCCCATGCCACAGGGCATTGCTCCCAAATCTCTGGCTTCTGCTTTTGCATGCAAGACCATATGTGTGCATAAAAATAATAACTATAGCATCCATTAGATGATATTTAAATGATTCAATAGCACACAGAAACCTAGAACCCAGAATGTTAGAGCAGGAAGGAGCCTAGGTATCAATTCTGACCCAGCCGATTTCATATGTGAAGGATTTGAGATTTAGAAAAACTAAAATGGAATTTCCAGAGGTCAAAGAGGTCTCCTGTGAATCTGAGCAGCCCTTAGCTACTAGGAATAGTAGGCCCTTGAGGTGGCCCCAGCAACCCTAGCACAACCTTCTAAAAAAGAAGAGGGGGCAAAAACAGCAGCAAGACACCCCAGGGGGCCCTTTTGCTCTCATGTCCTGAAGACTCCTTTGAGAATCTAATGGGCACTGTTTTGCAAAGGGCACAGACAAATCTGAGTCTTCATATCCCCCCAGCACCACCCAGAGCCTGCTTATCGCCCCTGCAACAGTCCTGGGAGATATTAGGGAAAGGCCAGGCACAAAACAAAGCCACTGTCATCAAAGGAAAAGCTGTGACAGATCAAACACTTCAGGCCTGGGAATAAAGGACAGAATCCAGGCCCAGCTCCCAGGCAGGCTGGAAACACTTCCCGATCGGATGGCTTGACTTGGATGGGAGTACCAAGTAGATGGCTGGGACGGGGTGGAAAGGGGAAAAGGAAGTCTCATATAAATAGAGCTCAGTAAATATGTTGACATAAGTGATAGGGAGACCTGGGTCTTAATTCCAGCTGTGCACTGAAGAGTGAGCCCAGCTACATTACTTAGTCTCTAACCCTTGGTTTTCTCAACTGTAGAATTAGGGTAACAAAGCCAACCTTTCATAGTTGTATTTAGGATGAAAGATCACACACACACACACACACACACACACACACACACACACACACACACACACACAATTTCCTGGCAATGATGCCAATCATGTAGCAGGCATTCAGTAAAATCTGATTGCTAGTATTGTGAATCCACTCACTCATTTATTAAATGTATTTATTGATCCCATACCATGGTGCTATGCACTAGGGTTTCAATAATGAACAAGCCAGGTGAAGTAGCGGCCTTGAGTTGTCCACAGCCTAATGGAAGTTACAGACAAGAAGCAAACCACTGCGGGACTTCTAGTCAAGATGGCAAAGTAGATAAATGCTCACTCCTCCCACAACCATATCAAAATTACAACTAAATTGTAGAACCACCACAATTGAGAACCACCTGAAGACTAGCTGAACAGAAGCTTTATGACTGAAGATATAAAGAAGCTGTGATAAGGCTGCTAGGAGGAGCAGGGAACGGGCAGGTCCCATACACACAGGGTGACGAATAAGAATCGGGAGGGTTACTTTAGCTACAGATGTCCCTTGAGGAGTGATGGGTCTCAGCCCCATACTGGGCTCCCCATCCTGGGGCATCAGTGCCAGGAAGCGGAGGCCCCACAGCATCTGGCTGTGAAAACCAGAGGGGATTATATCTGAGTGAGATGAAGGGCTAACCAAGGTGCTCCTCTTGTGAGGCCCATGAGTGGGGTTTGCTTGCTCACAAACTCACTGAATCCAAGCCCCAGCACAAGGACAGTAGTTCAGAAAGTACCAGGGACATACAGGGAGGAGCTGAATTGACTCGCTTCAGGGTGAGAGCTGATCAGGCAGGGGTCAGGGCAGCTCTATCTGGGGATGGAAGCACTGGCAGGTGCCATTGTTCCTTCATTGAGCCCTCCTCCAAGTCAGCTGGTCCAGTGCAGGAGGGCACCCAATCTAAGCTTTCCATTAACCTGGCTGACAGCTGCCCCCATCACCCCAGCCCTGGAGATTCTCTGAGGATTTGCTCCACCCAACTTGCATGCCCTGCCAGAGCTTTTCCACAGAAGCAGCCCATCTCAGCTCGTGCTTCAGACTTTCCTAAAATCTTTCAAAAGTCCACAAATCCCCAACAAGCCGCTGGTGTCACCGTGCCCTGTATCTCTTGCTAAGAGACCCCAATCCTGGCACAAATGGTGACCAGCCTCAACTTGCACTATAACTCCCATCAGGTGGCCCCAAGCCTGACATAAGCTTTGGCCAGTGTTGGCTTGGAACGTAGCTTCAACTCAGCAGCCACAAGCCTGGCACAAGTGCGGTGCCCACTTTCACCACTTCTATTCAACATAATATTGGAAGTCCTAGCTACAGCAATCAGACAAGAAAAAAAATAAAAGGTATCCAAATTGGAAAGGAAGAAGTAAAACTGTCATTATTTGCAGATGATATGATACTATATAGAGAGAACCGTAAAGATTCCACCAAGAAATTATTAGAATAAATGAATTTAGTGAAGTAGCAGGATACAAAATTAATATTCAGAAATCAGTTGAATTTTTATACATCAATAGTGAACTATCAGAAAGAGAAATTGAGAGAAAAAAACCATTTACAATTGCATCAAGAGAAATAAAATACACAGAAATAAATTTAACCGAGGTAAAAGACCTATACTCAGAGAACATAAAACATTGCAGAAAGAAATTGAAGGCAATACAAACAAATGGAAGTATATGCCGTGCTCATGGATAGGAAGAATTAACATTGTTAAAATGCTCATACTACCCAAAACTATCTACAGAACCAATGCAATCCCTATCAAAATACCAATGGCATTTTTCACAGAACTAGGATAAATAATCCTAGTATTTATATGGAATCACAAAAGACCCTGAATAGCCAAAGCAATCTTGAGAAAGAAGAACAAAGTTGGAGGTATCATGCTACCTGATATCAAACTATACTACAAGGCTATACAAACAGATACATGGGTCAATGGAACAGAATAAACAGCCCAGGAATAAACCCACAGTCAATTAATCTATGACTTAGGCAATCTATGAGTGAGGCAAGAATACACAATGGAGTAAAGATAGTCTCTTCAATAAATGGTATGGGAAAACTGGACAGATATATGCAGAAGAATGAAACTGGATCACTTTCTTAGACCATATACAAGAATAAACTCAGAATGGATTAAAGACTTGAATGTAAGACCCCAAACCATAAAACTCCTAGAAGAAAACATAGACAGCAAACACTTTGACAGTGCTCACAGTAATAATTTTTTTTCAGATATGTCTCCTTGGGCAAGAGAAACAAAAGAAAAAATTAAAAAATGGAACTACATAAAACTAAAAGTTTTTTGCACAGTGAAGAAAACCAATAAAACGAAAACACAACCTACTAAATGAGACGAGATACCTGCCGATGATACAGCCAGTAAGGGGTTAATATCCACAATATATAAGAAGCTCCTACAACTTAATGCAAAAAAAAAAAAATCTGATTAAAAAATGGGCAGAGGACCTGAATAGACATTTCTCCAAACAGGACATACAGATGGCCAGCAGACATATGAAAAGATGCTCAATGTCAGTAATCATCACTGAAATGCAAATTAAATCCAAAATGAGATACCACCTCACTCCGGTCAGAATGACTATGATAAAAAAATCAACAAATAACAAGTGCTGGCGAGGATGTGGAGAAAAGGGAACCCTGGTGCATTATTGGTGGTACTGCAAATTGGTGCAGCCACTGTGGAGAATATTATAAAGGTTCCTCAAAAAATTCAAAACAGAACTACCATATGATTCAGCAATTCCACTCCTGGGTATTTTTCTGAAGAAATCCAAAACACTAATTTGAAAAGATACAGGTACCTCTACGTTCACTGGAGCATTATTTATAATAAGTGTCCATCAATAAACAGATGAAGAAGATGTGGGATATATATATAATGGAATATTACTTTGCCATAAAGAAGAATGAAATCTTGCCATTTGTGACAACATGGGTGGACCTAGTGGATGTTATGCTAAGTGAAATGAGACAGAGAAAGATTATGATTTTGCTTATATGTGGAATCTAAAAAAACAAAATAAATGAACAAACTAAACAGAAACGAACTCATAGATACAGAGAACAAACTGATGGTTGCCAGATGGGAGGGGTGTTGTGGGTATGGATGAAAAAGGTGAAGAGAGTGAGAAATACAAAATGCCAGTTATAAACATAGTCATGGGGATGTAAGTACAGCATAGGGAACATAGCCAATAATATTGTAATAACTATGTCTGGTGTCAGATGGGTACTGATCAGGGCGATCACTTTGTAAATTACATAAGTATCTAATCACTATGTTTTGTACACTAAACTAACATTGTGCAGCAACTGTAATGGAAACACAAAAATAAATACATTTTTAAAAGAAACAATTATAGGGGAGAAAAAGAAAAGAAAGAAACCATTGCACCATAGTGTGATTCTTGTGAGGGTGGGGAACTTTCAGGGTACTACAGAAGCCCCTAGGAGCAATTTAGGGAGCCAGGAGCAGCTTCCCAAGAGAACTGGCATTTGAACTAGACTTGAAGAATGACAGGGATTAACTGGGTCACAAGGATGGAGAAGAGAGTCCCATGTAGAGGGGTGGGAGAAAGCAGCTTGCTGTAGTTCCAGGGCTTCGAGAGGTCAAGTCAAAGGGCCAGGCTGGAGCACTAAGGGGGAGTCATGTTCAGAGTCAAGCCTTCATGGAACCCCTGTGCTGGCAAAAGGCAACGACAAGTATTAAATCATGAAAAGACGAGGCACAGACATCGCATGGGTAAGCCAAACTGGGTCTGCTCACTGAAGGCTAAAGAAGCCGGGACGGTCAGTACACACCACAGAGAAGTAACCATATCCCCGACGTCATCCGGCAACACCAGCCCCTGCCCAGCCAATTCCCACTCTCGGTGTACTTGGCTGAAGGTGACAATGTGAGCGCGTAAGGGTCACATCAGACCCTGTGGAGGCTGAACCGTCTCCTCCAGGTTCCACTCAGAAATACAACACTGAAGCAGTTCCCCACGTAGGTTAATCTGGAGAAGTGCCAGGCGACGTCTCGGCCGGCGCGCCTCATCAATCTGGAAGCTACGCTGTGGTGGTGACGGGACTTGTGCAGGGCAGAACCCTCAGGCTGGAGAACAGCCCTCATTTGTCACTCTCACCCCCAGCCTGCCACAGCCCAGGCCTGTAAAGCCCTGCGTTCGGTCTGCAGCACCCAACAGGGGCAGGTGTGCCCAGAGCCTCTGCAAAAGGAGCCTTCTGACCTGTGACTCTGTTTATCCTCCCAGGCTTCAGCCCGAGGACAGTGGGACAGTGAGCAGCAAAGGAGGCAGATCAAAGCAGAGAAATGGCAATGATCTGATTTGCAAAAACAAAGTAAGCACACTGTGGCTGAAAGAAGGAGAATGAGATACAAAAGGGGGACATCTGCTGCAGTAGAGCAGGGCACGGGCCTGGGCTAGGACGGCGACAGCAGAGATGGAAAGCGGGCGTCGGCACTGAGAAGTCTGTGTGAGGGGCAACAGGCGGGACTGGCTGCCTGGCTGCTGCAGAACACTGACCTATGAATCTGGGGTTCCCAACAGGCGAGCGAGCCAGGTAGTTACGATGGTGCTCTCGCTTCATTTCGCTCCTGCAAACATTTAAACAAACCAGTGGCTTAAACAAGATAAATGGATTCTCTTCTCATTCTGGAGGCCAGAAGCCCAAAATCAGCTTCACGTCAAGGTGTCGGCAGGGCTGGCTCTTTCTGGAGTCTCCCAGGGGAACTGGTTGTCTTGCCTTTTTCAGCTTCTCCTGGCCACAAGAATTCCTTGGCTTGTGGCTCCTTCCATCTTCAAATTGTATCACTCCAACCCGCTGCTTCCAGCACTGCACTGCCTTCTCCTGGGAGGGACTGCGCCTTCATCCCTCACGGAAGAAATGTTGCTTACGTCAGTCTCCTCAGGTGATCCAGGACAGCCTCCAGCTCGAGGTCATTAACTTAATCCCATCTGCAAAGTTTCTCTTTTTTGTTTTTAATTTTCAGTTAGTTGACATTATTATTTTATATTAGTTTCAAGTGTATAGCAGAGTGGTTAGACATGTATATAATTTACAAAGTGATCCCCTCAATTAGTCTAGTACCCACCTGGCACCATTTATAGTTATTACAACATTATTATCTATATTCCCTATGCTGTTCTTTACATCCCAATGACTGCTTTGTAACTACAATTTGTACTTCTTAATCCTTTCACCTTTTTCACCCATACCCCCCCCCCATCCTCCTCCCATCTGGCAACCATCAGTTTGTTCTCTATCTATGAGTCTGTGTTTATTTTGTTCTTTAGATCCCACATATAAGTGAGATCATATGTCTGACTTATTTCACTTAGCATAATACCCTCTAGGTCCACCCATGTTGTCACAAATGGTAGGACTTCATTTTTTTATGGCCGAGTAATATTCCATTGTATCTGTGTACCATCTTTTTTTTTTTTAAAGATTTTTATTGAGGAATTGGGGGAAGGGGAACAGACAAGTTGCTGTCCTTTTGTCCTTCAGTCTAGTTGGGGAGGATGTTGCTTCACTGGCCCAAGTTGGC
>NW_017731923.1:1020480-1023332 GCF_001890085.2 Hipposideros armiger
TATCTTGTATTGTAAATAACATTGCAATGAACATAGGAGTTCATATATCTTTTCACATTAATGTTTTGGATTTCTTGTATAAATACCCAGAAGTGGAATTGCTGGGTCATAAGGTAGTTCTGTTTTTAGTTTTTTGAGGAATCCCCATACTATTTTCCTTAGTGGCTGCACCAATTTGCAGTCCCACCTCCAGTGCATGAGGGTTCCTTTTTCTCCACACCCTCGCCAACACCTGATGTTTGTTGATTTATTGATCATAGCCATTCTGACAGGAGTGAAGTGATATCTCATTGCAGCTTTAATTTGCATTTCTGTGATGATTAGTGATGTTAAGCATCTTTTCTCATGTCTATTGGCCATCTGTCCTCTATGGGGAAATGTCCATTCAGGTCCTCTGCCCATTTTTTAGTCAGATTGTTTGTTTGGTTTTGGTGTTAAGTTGTATGAGTTCCTTATATATTGTGGATATTAACCCCTTACTGGACGGGATATCTTCTCCCATTTAGTAGGTTGTGTTTTCATTTTGTTGATGGTTTTCTTCACTGTGCAAAAACCTTTTAGTTTGGTCTAGTCCCATTTATTTATATTTTCTACAAAGTTCTTTGCCATGTAAGGTAACCTTTATAGGTCCTGGGGGTCAGGGATCTTGGGGGAGGGGGGGCATTTTTCAGCCCACCAAATAGGGTATCTTCCATTTATTTGAGCAATGGCAGCTCCATATCTGTGGAAGGCAGTGGGCTTCAGCAGCTCTGGTGGGGGAGCCTTGGTCCCTGTCCAGTGGTCTGCTACTCAGGGACCCTCAGAAGAATAACTTCCATGCTTCCCTTAATGGCACACACAGCTCTGTCACTCACCTCCACATTTCTCATAGGGTAATAAGGACGAAAAGAAATCACACCAGTGTCTCATTTTCTGATAAGAAAATCCTGTCAGAATCATAACCAGTGGTCAAGGTAAATTATAGGAGCTTGACTTGTCGTCAAACCATTTTTTGCTTCATTAAAGATTAGTTCAATAGTGCTCCCTTTATGATTGAGTTTACTCTAAATTGATTCATAAACCACTCTCAGGAGCACATCTTAAGTATACAGTGAATGTTTGCCTCAGGGGAAGCATGCAAGTTGCAGGGCTGAAACAGGCCCACCAATGTTACTTGAAGTCCCCACTAAGAGTATTAAAGTCCCTTTGCCTGGGACTCCATATTTCCCAGTTATTCTTCTGCGCCAGACCTATCATCTCCTGTTTCATATTTTCCAGGTACAGTAATATCTTGGTTTGCGATCATAATTCAATCTGGAAACAAACTACGTACTCGTATTGCAAGACATTGCTCGTTTACCAAGTTAAAATGTATTAGAAATGTTTGCTCATCTTGAGGAACATTCGCGAACCAAGTTACTAGCAATCCAAGGTTTTCCTGTATTTGGAATCTGTCTTTTCCTTCATGATCACTTTTCTCTTGCTTGTAACTGTGAGACATTTAGCAAATATGGAGGAGAGGGTCTTCATAAATAGATCGTAACTGTGAACAGTTTCAGGGAAGTTTTTAAATAATTCCTGCTTCTTAGAGCCAATTTAAAATGAGTCATCATGTATGGGCCTGAGAGCTTCCCAGGAGATCTGTAACCCTTCCCAGATCAGTAGTAAGGGGGGTGGATGAGCTAACATGGGGTCCCAGGCATTGGGTGGGACAGCTGGCTCCCCACTGAGACAGCCTATGGTGTAACAGCCTTTGCTTCTGGGCTCTGTGAGGCAGAAGCAGCTGCCACTCGGGTCTGACCTGAGAGGTGGTGGCTTGAACTTAGGGCAATAGAGTTCCAAATGGCAGCTACTCTGCCAGATTGAGGGACTAAGAGAGGGTTTCCAGGTGGCATCCATTTCCTTGAGAGAGGGATAGCGAAAGGGGAAGGAGGGTGAGGAAGAAGAGGAGAAAACATGTTAACACATCCAAGAGGAGGAAAAATATTCACACAGCAACATACAGTTACCAAGCATCACAATCTAGTCACCAAACACAGCAGAAAGGTTCTTTTGTAATTAGAAAACTCAGCGGGTTAGTCACACACTAATCGAGACCTATTTTTGCCTGAATTAGGTCAGTCTTCGTTAAATGCTTCTCTAGGAGTAGGCGGAGGTCGAACTCCCCATGGGTGGTTTGCACGGATGCAGAGGAGATGACTCACACTGGCTCCTCTTACACGCTGTACAGATGGCTGGGCGCGGCTGCTGGAAGCCTCCCTGCCGACTCCCCCGAGACTGACAGCACCGCCCTCTGCCAGCCTCACTGGGAACCACAGGAATGGACCACAGAGTGGGCAACGGTGGCTTCTGAGCTGATCCTCATGTGAGAGGGACTCCAAGTTTCTCTGACCCTTTGCTAACAGAGTGTCAGGGAATGACAGTCTCAGCTAGCTGTGTTCTTGTGTCTGGCATAGAGGAGCTCCTGGCATCTCTGTGGACTGGTAGGTTTCTGCAGTGGAATAAATAACCACTTTAGCTGGGTCCTTGTGGGGTGACCAACTTTTTCAGTTTGTCTGAAAGGCCTGGGAACCCCCTCAGTGCTGGGTAAACCAATCGTGGCCCATCCTAGGTCTCTTATTAAAGGGTATCCAGGACCAAATCTTTACTTGCAAGATACTCCAGGTTCTCCACAGTGGAAGGACTATTACCCGAGAACATGGTCCAGAGGAAAGGGATATTAGTAAGGACCTGCCCCAGCAGTTCTCAGACTTGGGCGTTCATCAGAATCCCCTGGGCTGTTTGCTGACAATGCGGGCTCCTGGCTTCCACCTCCAGAAATTCTGATCCAGCGAGTCTTGGGTATTTTCCCATTTTATAAGCACCCTCGTCCA
>NW_017731923.1:1028482-1029811 GCF_001890085.2 Hipposideros armiger
GACAGAAACTAAAAGCAATTCCCAGCCCTGGTAGAATTTATAAACTAACTAAATGGATGAGTCAATAGAGCCTAAATAAAGCTGCAAATAACTTCTACTGAAAACTTTTCTTTAAAAGCCTCCATTTCTTATCATTTAGTCTGAGCTGAAAGCTGTTGGGGAAAATGAGTGCTATCTGTATGTCTGGACAGCTCTCACGTTCTCACAGCCTGGAGCTGCAGTGAGTGTTTCAATGGGAAAGATTGGGTCCCCTAGAGGTAAATGATTAGCATCTTCGTCTTACCAGTACACACATGAATAAGAAACAAAAAGTTTTCCTTCTAAATTCCACAACCAGGGTCTCTTGGGGTGCTCTTCCCTTGCTTTGATCAAACTTGCAGAGCAGCAAATGTTACTGCTGAGAAGGGATGACTTCAAAAAGCACTGTATTGTCACCTCAAAATTGTTTTCTTTGTGAAAGCTGCAAGGCAGTACCTAGAATGAAAGCCCAGGCAAGGAACGTGGATGTCTATACGTTCGAAAACACAAATGCACATGTGTATTTAAAAGTTTATTCCAAATGGAAATCGCTTATTGAGATCTTCCTAGATTCTAGAAACTCTGTTAAGTGCTAGGAGGGATCTACAGATGTCAAATAAGGCAAGGACTTTTATGTCTAAGAAAAGCTCCACCTGGACTTGATGGGAAGGACTGTGTAAACACCTCAGCTCCTCGCCTAAAGCAGGATGCAGGGACTGAGTGGGGCTTTGGGTGGTCCCGTTGGTGAGTTTGTCCTTTGGACATTTAAATAAAATTAAAAATTCAGTTTCTCAGTCACCCGATACTTCGAATTCTCAAAAACCGCATGCCTAGTGGCTACCATACTGGATAGTGCAGATATAAAATATTTTCTCCATCACAGAAGGTTCCATTCAACAGTGCTGGTCTAGCCCTTCTGCAGTAAACTTGGCAGTCATTCCCTAAATGAGGTCCAAATACTGGGGAGAATGGTGACTCTAATGATTAGGACAAATTGTATAGATTTAAGTGTCAATTAGAAATAACAGATGCCTCTAGTTAAACAAGTAAGTGGCCAGTGGGTGAAATAGCCCTGTTTATGCCTATAGCAGAGAGTTGGGGACAAAGGGAGTAATATTTACTACTTTAATAACAATTTTATCTTCCTTAACATGGAAGAAATGTCTGTAGCATTTACCCGCTTATGGTACTTGCAAAGTGCTATGAAAATAAGCCAACAGATTATCCTGACTTCTATACTGATTATCCCCTCAGAAATCATATTCACACACTTGAATTATGCTCTCTATGAAGGGAGAGTTTGTAAATCAA
>NW_017731923.1:1029846-1034132 GCF_001890085.2 Hipposideros armiger
CCCATAGCACCCAGTCATTTCCCTATTACAGCAATATCATATAATCACACCAAATTATACTGTGTCTGTCCACTCCATTAGAATGCAAGCTACAAGGGCAGAAGCTGTTTTTTGTTTTAGCATTGTTTATTCTTGGCACACCAGGGACCCAGCATATAGTGGTTAGATTTTCCGATGAGCATTAGGTACTTTGGAAGATACTGATGATTGTTTCCTAATCTTCATCCCCCCAGATTCTTTCAATAATAGTATTTCCTATACCCCCCCACACACACACCCCCCCACACACACACACACACTGATATTTTAGAAGGTCACATGACGGTTAAACCATTTCCCAGCCAACCTTCCAGCTAGATGTGGCCAGTGACTAAGTTGTCACCAAAAGAATGTATGCTTAAGTGATCTATCCAACTTCCTTAAAAGGAAATCCCTGCCATCTCATTTTTCTTTGGGCTGGAAGGCAGTTGGGGTGCTAGTCAACCAGATTGGAACTTGCAGAGACAGAAACCACCACCAGGGTTGCTGGAGCAGCAAGACAGAAGGAACCCAGATTCCTGGGTGATCTTGCAGGACAGAACAACCTACCTTGGACTGGCTGGCTGACTTTGGACTGTTAACTGAAGACTACATAAACCTGTAACTTATTGGAGTCCCTCTTTTGGGGGATCTCTTTGTTACAGCTGCTTTAGGCCATTCCTTAACTAAAATAAAAAACAAAGCACAAGGATTCTCAACAATCCCTGGGGAGGCACTGACCACTCAGAACCTTTGAAATTCTAGGCAGGTACAGTACTTAAGCTACACTGCCTGCAAAGAGGAGCTATATTTAGTAAGGTGAGCTCTAGTGCCAGAGGGAACGTTACATTAGCGTTGTCTACCCGGAGGCCGCTTCAGACGCCACAAGTTCAGGGCTCAGTCCTTCCAGACTGGCCCTCAGCCCCACCTCCAACACCGACTGCATGTCCCAGGTTGTTGCCTGTGCTTCTAACCAACAGGCTATCGGTGGGAGGTTCCAAAGACCCCTCCTTGCGTTTGAATAATTTGCAAAAACAGCTCACAGAACTCAAAGAAACATTTCACTTACTAGTAAATCATTATGGTTTGTTAAAAAAGGATAGAACTCAGGAAGAGCCAGGTGGAAGAGATGCGCAAGACAAGATCTGGGGAAGCGCGCGGAGCTTCCATGCCCTCCCAAGCTCACTACACTGTCCAAAGCTCCTTGGGTTCACCAGCCAGGAAGCTCTCCATACACTCTCCTTTGGGGTTTTTACCGGGGAGTCATTACAGAGGCAGGACTGATTAAGTCATTGGCCATTAGTGATTGATTCAACCTCCAGCCCCTCTCCCCTCCCAGGAAACCAGGGAGTGGAACTAAAAGTTGCAAACCATGATTCTTGGCTGGTTCCCCTGGCAACCACACCCTTCCTTATATTCCTTAGAGGAGTTCCAAAAGTCACCTCATTAGCATAACAAAAGACACCTTTATCACTCTCCTCTCTTAGGACTTTCCAAAGGCGATAGTAGTTCTGTGCCAGAAACAGACAACAACCAAATACATATTCCTTCCTATAAATCACACCCTGTAATCTATTGTCATGTTCCAGGAATTTAAATGTGGGCATTTTGGGAAGACCATTATTCTGCCTACCAAAAGGCGGCTACAGGTAATAACTTGCCAGCCTCTCATAAATGATTGTCTGCTTTCTTGTAGGGCAAACATTTTGTATTTTTTTGTTTATGGCACTTAGTTAAGGGTTGAGGTTCATTCATTTTTCACCCATACGAATAGCCAGTTGTTCCAAAGCCATTTAAAAATATCCAAAAAAGAAAACCAAAAATCCCAAAACGACTATCCTTTCTCCAGTAAATTATTTTGGATCTTTGGGGGAAAAGAATCAATTGTCTATATACATGTGGGTCTATTTCTGGAATGTTTATAATATTCCATTATTCTGTTAGCCCAGATTTACACCATTGCACAATGTCTTAATTACAGCAGCTTTATAATAAATCTTGAAACTAAGTAGTGTTAATTTTCCAGCTTTTTTTTCCCCAAAATCATTTTCGCTGTTCTCAGTCCTTTGTATTTCCATATAAATCTTAGAATTAGTTTGTCAATTTCCTCAACAATAGCCTGTTATAATTATGATTGGGATTGCACTGAATCCTTTCATACATTTGTTGGATTGATTTTATAAATCGTCAGGCTCAATTTGCTAATATTTTATCATGGATTTTTTACATTTATGTTCATGATAAATTAGTCTATAGTTTCCTTTTTCTGTAATATTTTTGGAATAAGATTAATGCCAGCCCTATAAAAAGAATTGAGAAGTATTTCCTCCTCCACTATTTTCTGGAAAAGTTTGCATAGGATTCATATCATCTCCTCCTTAACATATCCATGTCTTTTATATTTAGAAGGAATAGCTTGTAAAAAGTCTATAGTTGGATCTTGCTTTCCCCCCCCCCCTTTTTCTTTTAAAATCAAATCTGACAATTTCTGTGTTTCAATTGGGGTGGGGGTATTTGGACCATTTATATTCAATGTAATGTTTTCATATGGTTGAATAGGAAATCTACTATCTTCCTATTTGTCCTTTCTCTTCTTTGTTCCTTTTTACCTGTTTTCTACCTGTTTTAGAGTAAGGCCTATCTCTATCTAATCTTTTCTACAGAGGTTCTAGAGTGGTCTTCATCTTATAATAGCGTAGCCTTACTGCTAAGCCGTAGGGTCCCCACTGAATGACCTGGTGTGATCACTAATGGCTCTCCAACCTGGCTGGTCATAGTTTGAACACCTCACAGTTTTATACATTTTACCAACCCGTGTGAGCTTTCGGGATTACTGAGATTACAATTCTCTGGGTATACTTTGACTGGCTTTGTGGAGTTTTCCTCTCTGACTACGCAACCTATTACTCAGCAAAGACTCATCAGCATTCTGTGTCAGGTTTCTGGAGTATTTTTTCTGCTCACATCACCGTTTTTCTGAAATTTTGCACTGCAACATCCAATCACTTTAGCTGCCTTGAGCTCTAATTTTCTGATATCTATCTCCTGAGTTCACTGAGACCACTGGGGCCTGCTTGGGTTGACTCTATCCCACATATGCCCATAATGGCTCCAGGCAGAACTCCAAGGTGATTATGGGGCTCACCTTAAATATTTCTCTCCATTTAGCTACTAGGGGGTCACAGTCCTGTACTGCCTGTTTTATAACATCTGAAAATAGTTGCTTCATGTTGCTATAGACAGACTACATGTGTTCCCCCAAAATTCCTATGTTGAAATATAATGCCCAAGGGATGGTATTTGGAGGTGGTGGCTTCAGGAGGTGATTTGCCCCACGGGGGCGGACCCCCCCAATTGAATTAAAGGTCCTATTTAAAAAAAAAAGACCTTACAGAGCTTCACAGCCCCTTCCTTCAAGTGAGGACACAGTGAAAAGGCTGCTCTCTAGGAACCAGGAAGTGGGCTCTCACCAGACCCTGAATCTGTGGGTGACTTGCCAGCCTCCAGAACTGTAAGAAATAAATTCCTGTTGTTTATAAGCCACCTTGTCTATGGCAATTTGTCCTAGCAACCTGGGTGGAATAAGACACATGCTTTGCCTAGGTTTCCAGTTGTTTTATGATGAGACATTTGCCTTAGTCTTTGTTTTTTCATGGCTTGAAACAGAAATCCAGTCAGAGACATTTTATTTAACCCACTACTACAGAAAAACTAGTTTGAAATCTTCATTCATTCATGTAAATATGGAAGAAGGAACAGGCAAAGAAAAAGAGGAGTTAAAACAATGAGTTTGCAAAATATGAGATTAGGCTCCTCCTCTTCTAACCCAAATCTGACTTGGATCATCTTTAGCTTTGTTTTGAAAGTATAAAAAGGAAACATTTAGATGTTTTAGCAAGAGTTTCCTGTCAGTGGCCTCTAGATACAGTTTGCAGATTCTGAAAATAATTAGGCTGAACTAGGAAGCAAAAGGGGCTTTGTACCTCGAGGGAGGTTTTGATATGGGCCTGTAACTCCATAGATTTAAAATCAGTTACAAGCAATAAACTCTCCCTGGTGTTCCCCGAAGTCCTTTCATCCTGGAGATGGATCAGCCGTCCCTGGGAGCCCGAGCGATTAGGACAACAAGGATCCATTGACACAGGCTTGAATGTGCACGAAGGAATGCAGACAGACAGAAACTAAAAGCAATTCCCAGCCCTGGTAGAATTTATAAACTAACTAAATGGATGAGTCAATAGAGCCTAAATAAAGCTGCAAATAACTTC
>NW_017731923.1:1035437-1088358 GCF_001890085.2 Hipposideros armiger
CTAGGATGTCTGCAAAAGTGCTTTTGGAAATATTGAATATTATCTAAATTATGATTACGGTCAATGACTGGCTGTGTGACTGAAGGATTCCCTGGGGCAGGGGAGGGGGGGTGTTCATAAAAATTCTTCCCACCTTTGAACCAAGAGAATCAACTTAATCAGCGCATTTTGTGTAAATATTCAGAAAGAAATGACGTGGATTTCCCCTTCCCCCCCAAAAAAACCCCCTAGAATCCACCATAATTTCCAACCTGAACATGTTATCTTTCCTGATTTGGTTTCTTGAACATTTCTCTGACTGAATCTAATGAGTCACAAGCATCCTTCATGACACTAGCTTTCATCAGGTCAAATGGCCCAGGGTAGTCTGGAGCCATAGGCGTTGCCTACGTGTTTGCTTTTCATGTATGGTTCTCTATGTATTTAAATGTTATGCCCCCTTCTTTTGAAGGTTTTGCCTTTCTGCATAGCTACATTCACACATGCGCCTATACACACAACCACATCACTCTGGTCGCATTTTGAGGGGAAAGACAAACAGCATCATTCTACCACTATCTACGAGTTGGTGACCATAGGCAAAGTCACCTGATTTTTCAAGGCCATGTTTCACTCTCTATTCTAAAATGCACACATGAACAAAATGAGCTCTGAGACCTAGTCTTATTAACTGACGTTATTTAGGACTTCCAGATAAAGGAAAACCAAATAGAAAAACACACCAAGAAATACAGCAGGCCCTCGAATAAACTGTTTCATTCAACAGCATTCCGTTATAACATTGATGAGAGGCCATAGGAACTTAACTCGTTTATATCAATGCGTCTACAGTAAATATGGTTTGTTGTATGTCGTTTTGGTTAAAGTCACAGAACGTGTCAACAGCGTTAAGTGAGGACTTACTATACTCTGCTTAAAACTTCATCGTCCAGTTTAATAATTGATTAGTTTTAGGCAAGAATATTTGACTTATTTGTTCATGCCCATAAACACATTTATAAGAACCTTTGGCTGTAAAGACCAGCTATCATACCATTAAATACCAGGGTGGATGGGCTGATCTTATTGCTAGATAATCCAGGATCACATTTGCTGTGATAAGCAATTTCACCAAACCAAACATGTATTTTTGTTTTACAAACTGGAAAATTGTCCTGCTGATATTGTTATCTCATGTGAGGGCACACATCCATCTAACTCTGAATCACTCTAATCTCTCAAATACCTTTCTTTCAACAGGTATGGTTTAAATACCACAGGGAACCACACGATTCTCAGAGAAAGTACTTGATTCTCATCCATGTCCCCTAATCCCTCCTATGAATATCCAGTCAGGGGGCAGGATTATAGTGTGGAAATAGTGTCACCTTGGGAACCAGAAAAACTAAATGTGAGTCCTGGTTTCCATTTCATCTAACAAACATTTATTGAGCAACCACTATGCCCCTTGAAGGTTGGGCTAGCACCTGGAGATGTGGGGGTAATAAAACAAAAATAGCTTACTAATTTATTGGGGAAGATAAGCCTTAATCATAATTGCAGGTGTGGTGAGCATTTCCAAGGGGGAGATAGGGAGTATTATGGGATCACAAAAGAGGGCACTTGTACTTGGTCTAAGAGATAAGATGAAATCAGAAAATTAAGTGAGTGTTATCAAGAGAAAAATAAAGGAGAATTAATCCAAACAGTGCAAGGCCTTAGAGACAAAAGCGAGAATCATACATATGAGGAACTAAAGGAAGTTCAGACCAACTTGAGTACAGGGAACAGGGGAAAACAGCCTGAGATGAAGATCAGGTACACAGGAGTCAGCGTGGAAGATCCTGAAAGAACATTAACCGGCTGTGGTCTTGGGAAGACCTCCTCACCGCTCTAGGCCATTGCAGTGTGCGAGGTTGGAGCAGGACTGTAAGGGACTATCTAGCTCTGAGGTTGAAAGAGTCTATGACATCTAATTATTCCATGTCCCAGAGATCCACTAGCTTAAATCCAAGGATTGAGGGAAATGCTGCTATTTAGGGTAAATCTTAGCCTGATGTCTCAAGCAATTTTTCACTAGTCCATGAATTTTATGTCTGTCTCTGTATTAGGGGGAGAAAAGCACAAAGACACCAGACTGTCAAACTGTATGGTGTAGTCATGGAGTGGAGCTTCTGAGAGTGTGAGGTCTTCTGCTTTGGGTCCTCTGCTGACTCACTAGTCTGGGCTATTACTCTCCCCTTTATCACTGCCATTGGCTCCTCTGAAACTCTCACAGGGACACTGAAAATGCTTCTCCTAGAATAGTCATCACGATTGCACTGAGTAAAATGTTTTAAGTATCTAGAATGAAAGGTATGGGCAGTATAATTGGATCAGTTCAGTCCAGCCAGATAAGTCACCTGAATTTCAGCAAGATGACATTTCTTGATATTCTTCTGGGGTAGGTGAAATAATTTGGCCTGAAACAAACTTCCGGTAAGCAGATTCACAGCTGGCCAGCAACAGCTGCCAAGACCCCATGCCTAGCAAAACCAGGAAAACGTCTTTTTTGTTCTGCTCTATTTAGAACACCTAGACAGTGCTGGGATCATAGCGCAATAAACATTTATAGAACATGCAAATTAATCAAGGTGTCCACTGGAATGGTTTCTGTTGACTCATTTTGGTGGACATCAAAGCAAGAACTCATAAAAATCATCAAGGATACTAACCCACATTTGCCAAACTGGTCCAATCCCCTCCTGTTTACCCACTCTGGTTTGCTTTGTACAACTCTTGACTTCCTTGGTTTTCCAACCTTAGTTTGGCTCAGTCAATCAATGTTAAACTTCCTCTAATGCATTCCTGCCTTTGATAATCCATTGTAGGTTCACTACTCCAACTTAACTGGCATTTCACTTTGTACCAAATACTAATACTTGACCTTTGGAATAGCACCATGTTGGAAACCTTTAATTCCCTGGTGAAACAAAACAAGCCACTTGTGAAACCAAGGTCCATGCATCACTAGAAAGCCTCTCATTGCATTATGGCAAAAGTGTCTTCTTTTACTTCAAGCCAATTAACCTAAGACTAAGTCTTTCCCTTGGAGACAGAGAACAAGTCTAGTCATTCTTTCATACTCAAATATGTGAAAACTAGTCATTATCTTCTTCCTCAAGCTCTTCTTCTCTGCAAACTCTTTCAATCATCAGATGGGACATTGTTTATAAATCATCTTATCTTTCTGATAAATGTGAGTGCATAACACAGAAATTGCATGGCAAAAGCCACCATAACCAACGTCAAAAGGAAACTAGTAAACCAGGAGAAAATATTTGCAGGATATGTCCCAGATTAAAGCTAATATCTCTAATATTATAATCTGTAAATAACTCATAAAAATTAAGAGAAGCCCAAAAGTCTGATAAAAAGTTAAGCAAGACGTTGATAGACAATTCACAGAAACATATGTAAAATGACCCTCAAAAATATGAAAAGATGTTCAATCAAATTGGATTTTATGAAAATTAATTTAATACAAATTAAATTATACTGAGATACCATTTCTTATCCATCAGAAAGATGAAAACTAAGAAAAAAGACATTTTGTTTGTGATGCTACGTACACTACTAATGGGACTATAAACTAGTACAATTTTTTTTTTTGGAGAATTTGGGATTACATAATGAAAAGTATATATGCATGCTATCTACTGACCCAGCAAAAGAGTCAAAGCAATTGCTATAAGTAGTCTTTGGAATTTGCCCAAATGATACACCCCTCAGCTATATAAAAATAAACATGTAAAAGATTATTCATTGCATAATTATTTGTAATTGCACAGTATTTGAAACAACATAAATGTAACAAAGTGACTGAATAAACTATATTACATTTACACAATGCAGTACTATGCAACTGTATAAAAGAATGAGGAAGCTATCTATGAACTAATAGAGAGTAACTTTTAGGGTATGTTAGGTGAATAAAAGCAACCTACACAAGTGTGTCTCTCATATGCTACTTTGAGTGTAAAAAGGGAAAAATAAGAAAATGTACATGAATGTGATCATTTATGAAAAAAGAAAATAAATGGAATGGACCAGAAACGAATAAGATTGGTTATTCAGAGACAGTGGGTAGAAACAGGGTGAAAAATGGGGACATGCTAGGAGAGGCTGAAGGTCTGACAGTTATTGAGTAAACAAAAATTTTTATAGATGTGACTTAGCAGTGTTAATATCTCACGTACTCAAAGACTAGGTAGATAATTAAAGTGAATGGTGGAGAAGAAGACCTCCCCCCCAATGGGCTATAAACAGAAAAGGATGAACCAGACTCTATTCCCAATTAACATAACCACACGCCAGAGGTATGGCGGTAGATAATTAACCAACATAATTCTAGAAAACAATCATTTCACTATATACTCTAAGACTAACTAGGAAAGAAAAAAAAATTGTAACGCTAGTATTGTACCTTAGTTTTTGTTTTCCATGGGGTTATGGGTTAGCTATTCTGAAACTACTTTTATGTATATTCTATGAATCAGCAAATATATTGTGCCTATGAGAACTAGGTTGCTCTTTGTCAGAGAAAGGGATTTTAAATGAGAAAAAGAGGAAGACTAGAATAAGCCTTGTGCAGTTAGACTGAAATTGGAGGCATCAGTATAAGTTCAAGGACTTAAAAATGTATACAGATAGATACAGAAATAGTTATAGGTGTGTTGTGTATTCATACATATGTTTCGTAGCTGTCTGCTGAGAAGGCCTAAAAGCAATTATACCCTATATCGATGATCATACCTGTACCTAGGACCTATTCTTTAGTAAAAGTAACTGTTTCCATCAAATACCATTCTCAAAAAAGGGAACCATGACTCCTTGAAGACAGGGCACATTTCAAGGCTTGGGCAGGGAAAATACAAGAAGAGCCTGAAATATCTTGTGGGGTCAGAGATTAGAAAGTGCTCGGAAAATCATAGGGCCATATCAAAAGGAACTAGAGCCAACTGAATAAGCTCCCAATGACCAAATCCAGAACCATTTGAGCAGCAAAATAGGTAATTGTAGGTTATAACTTAGAAAATGAAACAAAATCCACGAGTCTACACAGATATAAATAATTGGATAGATACCTAAATGGTGGAAAAAGGAAAGCTCTTTCTTGAATTAGACTCTAATTAGTAAGTGCAGAAGGAATACTGGAAAGAGAATAACCACCAGACAGTAAACACCACAGTAACGATTGTTCAGTCAAGAATCATCAATAGAAGCTAAAATTAGTAGACAAAGTATAAACAAGATGTTTACATGGTCTCAAAGTTATCTCTTCATAAGATACTCATTCATCACAAAGGAAAAAATAAATACAGTGGGGGAGCCTGGAAGACACCGCCTTTATCACATGGTCAAAGATGTCATGTGATAAAGTAACGGGACAAGTCAACATGATGGGCCACCTTACATGATGCACTGAGAAGGACACAATGTCACTTCTGTGGCATTCGTGGAAAAAAATGCATAACCTGAATTTAATCAGGGAGAAACAATATACAAATTGAGGAACAGTGTATAAGATAACTGAACACTATGCTTCAAAATGTGACGGTCATGAAAGACAAAGAATGATTGAGGAACTGTTCCTGAGTAAAGATCATTAAAAAGACAGCTAAATGCAACATGTGGTCCTGGGTTGGACCCTCAATCTGGAAAATGACATATCTAGGACAACTGGCCACATCTGAACAAAGTTTGCAGAATACTTAGAATTGTATCTATGTTAAGTTCCTGATTTTGATAACTGTCCCATGGGTGTTATGGGCTGAACTGTGTCCCCCTCCACCAAACTCATGGGTTGAAGTCCTCACCCTCAGTACCTGAAAATGTGACAGTTTGGCGATAGAGCCTTTAAAGAGGTGATCTAAGGTGACATGAGGTCCTAAGGGCCAAATCTCACACGTCTGATACCTTATAGGAAGCGGAGATTAGCACACCAACAATATAGACTAAGGAATGACTATGTGCAGACACAGTGAGAGGGTGGCCATCTGCAAGCCAAGGAGAGAGGCCTCAAGAGGAATCCAAGCCTGCTGACACCTTGATTTTGGATTTCTAACTTCCAGAACTGTGAGAAAATAAATTTTCCACTGATTATACCACCTAGTCTGTAGTATTTTATTACGGCACCTTGAGAAAATAAAACATACAATGGGATATTATTCAGGCCTTAAAAAGGGTGGAAATTCTGACACATGCTATGACATGGATAAGCCTTGAAGACATTATGGCAAGTGAAATAAACCAGTTACAAAAGGGCAAATACTGTATAATTCCACCTACATGAGGGACCTAGAGTACTCAGATTCATAGAGACAGAAAGCAGAATGGCGGTTGCCAGGGACTGGGGGAGGAAAAATGGGGAGTTATTGCTTACGTGGTACAGAGTTTCAGTTTAGCAAGATGAGAAGAGTTCTGGATGGTGGTGATGGTTACACGATGTGAATGGACTTAATGCCATTGAACTATACACTTAAAAATGGTTAAAGCAGTACATTTTAAGTTAGGTATATTTTACCAGAATTAAAAATTAAAAAGAGGAAAACTTGGATATAGAGATGAAGACACACGGGAGAGGCCATGTGATGATGGAGGCAGAAACTGGGCTGATGCAGCTATAAGCTAGGAGCACCAAGGGTTGCTGGGAGCTCCCAGAAGCTACACAAGCCAAAGAAATACTCTCCTGTGGAGGCCTCAGAGGAAGATGGCTCTGCTGACACCCTTGATCTCAAATGTCTAACCTTCAAAACTGCAAAAGAATACATTTCTGTTATCTTAAGTAAAAGAGGGAAAGAAGGAAAGAAAGAAAGGAAGAAAGGAAAGGAGGGAGTGAGGGAGGAAGCAAGGAAGGAAGGAAGGAGTAAAAGAATTATAAAAGGGATTTTTTGGAAAAAAAAAAAAGGAAAAGGAAAAAAGAAAAAAGGAAATTGTGAGCCCAAGGGTCCCTGTCTGAAGCTTCCATGATATATAACACAACACTAAATATCTAGCCAGCTAGTAATGGATTTAGGAGTGTGAACGATCATTATTTCTTGTGGATTAAGTGCTGAAAATGTGCGGGTCTGACGTGTCTGTAAGTACATCTGCCCAAACAGCAGCCAACTCTCATTCTTCTCCCTGGGGGAATACACTTGTCTTTGTAAATGACTGACTACGCACAGCAGTCCCACAAGGAGAGGGGGAAGTAGATAAACTTTGTCTCCTGTAACCCTACATCCAGCTGCTCCTACTCGTTTCATCAGAGCAGCACGGGTGGTAGGAAAATTGTAAAGAAGTGGACTTCATAGAAATAAAAAAAAATTTCTCTTTCAAAGATACTGTTAAGAGAATGAAAAAAACAGGCCACAGATGGGAAGAAAATACACTTTCATCTAGAATATGTCAAGAATTCTCACAATTCAATAAAAAAAAGAAATCCAATAAAAATGGGCAAAACACACACACATTTTTCAAATGATACATATGGCACATAAGCACATGAAAAGATACACAGCATCATTAGGCATTAGAGAAATGCAAATTAAACCCATAATGCGATATCACTACACACCTTTTTAAATGACTAAAATTACAAAAGATTGACCATCCTAAGTACTGGCAAGGATGTGATGGAACTGAAACTCTTTTATAGACTCCTGGAGGAAATGCAAAATGGTGCAACCACTTCAGAAAACAGTTTGGAAGTTTCTCAGAAAGTTAAGAATACAACTACTATGTAATCTAGTGATTGTACTCCTATATATTTACCCAAGAAAAATGGCAACCATATGCCCATGCAATGACTCTGTATGTGAACTTTTATAGCAGTTTAATTTGTAATAATCCCAAACTTGAAACAACCCAAATGGTCATCAACAAATTGCCATATATCCATGCAATGAAATACCACTCAGCAATAAAAAGTAATGAACTACCGATCAAACGACATGGCTATATCTTAAAAATTATGCTGAGTGATAGAAGACAAAAGAAAAGCATACCTACTGACTTCATTTACACAAAATTTTAGGCAATGATAATTCATGTAGTATTGTGGCAGAAATCATATTCATGGTTGCCTGGGGATGGGGGTTGGTGTAGCAGAAGGGAAGAATTATTACAAAAGGGCAAGAAGACATTCTGGGAATGATGAATGTGTTCATTTTCTTAATTGTGTTGATGTTTTTATGGGTGTATACATATATCAGAACTTCCAAATTGTGCAATTTAAGTAGGTTTAGCTCACTATATATCAAACACCAATAACTGTTTAGTTCAAAAAAAGAATCTCTGGAATAGGGGCCCACATATACATATTTTTTAAATGTTACATAAATGAGAGGAGAGAACCACCAACTTAAAATGGAGAAAGATTGGGGGGGGAGGGGAGAGAAATCTTGAGTCCCCTGGAGAGTTTAAGTGAGCTGCCCTTGAAAACCACAACACAGGGGTAGTCTTGAGGCATCTTTGTCTCCAATGCAGCTCAATGTTCAACGATCATCACTTGCCTGAAGCCACTGGCAATATTGTTTGGCCTCACGAATTTTTTTTTTAGCATAATGTCTATTTTTCTTATGATCCCAATTGTGGCTCACTAATTTTAGTCTTTCATAGAACAGTTGCTAAGACACCTGTCCAGGCATTATCTAGTCTCTAAATATACCCACTGCAACAGGTGAGAATACATTAAGAATTGTGAAAGTTCTAGGTGGTTATTTTTTGTGGGACTATCCTATAAGACTATAAGATAGGAGGAATGTGCTTCCTCATATTACACATAAGAAAACCTTATCTGTAATATCAGTATTACCCCATCCCACCTTCTGTGAGAAGTCAGGGACCTTGTCTGTTTTGACCACCATGATATTTCAGTACCTAGGACAGCGCCCCATACACCCCCAAGTACTCGATGGATGTTGAAAAACCTGTGGGCTGAATTAGTTGGCTGAAATCCAAGTGTCTGATTAGTTTCAAAACTTGATTTTTTTTTTTGACAACTGCATCTCCCAGGAAATAGAAAAACTAATCACAGGAAAATGCATGAAGCATACTACATTTGGATTTCAGTATGGCATTTGACATATCATCTGACAAGGTCTCCCATGATATTCTTTCCAGGAAGAAAACAAAATATAAATTAGATGTCATTAAAGTGGTCAAAGTTAGCTGAAACCCAAGGATGCTGATTTCCAAATTACAGAAAGTTAAAACAGGACTCTGTCTTCTTCTTAGTCTGGTTGAACATTTTTATCTGCCTTACATACAATCTTTGTATGTTTTATTAACCACTCTAGCTCTGGGACCTAGAAGAGTATCTGGTATATAGTAAGGACTCAATAAATATTTGTTTAAATGAATGAATGAGTGAATGAATATAGTGACATGCTTGCTGAAGTTTGGATAACAGAATTGTAATGAAAGAAATACACCGGATGACCTCTCAGCAGTATTTAATACAATTTATAGTTTCCTCCTCCTTGAAAGTTCCTTGTTGGTTTTCTATCTGTAACTCTAGATGTTCTCTTTCTTCTTCCTTTGTGGAGTACTCTGCCTCTTCCAAAATTCAAACAGTTGAATTTCTTCCATTCTCATCTCTTCTTACCCCTGACCCTCTCATGCCCCTCCCTCATGTTCACTTCCCGTCTGTACTCTGGTGAGTCTCTAATCTCTAACGCCAGTGTGGATCTGCCACTCAGATCAACCTTCACGTAATCATGCATCCTTGACATCTCCACTGTCAACCCAAACACGGCATGTGCAAAACAGGACTTATTACCCACCTTGTGTCCAAGTAAACAAACAGCAAAAACAAGAAAACACCTGCTCCACTACCGAGATCCTCTCTCTCAGGGAATGTGTTCATCCAGGTAGTGAAGTCAAAAATCCCAGGTATTATTTTTACCACCTCCCTCATTTTTCCCCTAGGACTAATCTTTTAACAGGTCCTGTCATTTCTACCTCTAAGTATCTCCTTCACCTATCCACTTTTCTCCATCACCACTGCTGATACCATGATTCAGATGACTACCATCTCTCGCCTGGAATATTGCAACAGCCTACCTGTTCTCCCTGCCGTCAACATTGGCTCTCTCTTCAGTCCATCCCTCACTTTGAAGCCAGAGTGATCATCTAGAGTGAAGGTCTGATGGCACTCCTTTCAGCCAACATATAATTTATAATACATTACATATAATTTATAACATGATTTCCTCCAAAAAGGTTTTCTTGATTTTCCAAACCTAGGTTCGAGGCTCCACCAGAGCATTCTGTACTTCCTGTTGGAACTCTCCTTTGTACCCATTAGACTAATTGCTCCTGTTCATTATTGGGCTGAAAGATTCATGAGGCCAAGGACTATGTCCACCATATTCATTCATTTATATCCCCACCCACAGTGCATGAGGGTTCCCGTTTCTCCACATCCTCACCAACACTTATTGTTTGTAGTCTCTGGATAATAGCCATTCTAAATACAAAGGCAAAAATGAAATAAGCAGGAGAACAAGACACTACAGGTAAGCCAAGTTGGAGTTTAAATTTCATACTAAATTTCTGCAGGATAGATCATAAAAATACATGTAATGAATGAATAAGTCAAAGAGAGTCCACCCCAAAGAACACCCATCTAAGTGCCAGAATTGGCTTTCATTTCATAAACACTTTTGCACAAGCAAGGGTAGAGAAGAAGAAGCTTCCAATAACACATGTGAGAGCGACTAGAAACCATGTGGCAAGAGGCTGAGAATGAGTCAATACTCTGAGATGTGACAGCCAAAGAACTGATTCAACTTTGGCAGCAGTTAACATGAGCTACCATATTTGAAAGATGCAGGTGGTGGCTTTCCTATACACTATATTGATTATAGCACTCTTGGAGCACTATGACCACTTCTTCACACTGGGTTTTGGTTGTAATGAAGACAAGTTGGAGATAGTCAGAATAAAGTGATTAGAAAGATGGAACTTCACTGAAAAAATGTAAGACATTAATGAAAGAAACTGAAAAAGAGATAAATTCTATGCTCACAGTTGGAAAGAATACTGTGTAATGTCCATACTACCCCATGCAATTACTAATTCAATGCAACCCCTATCAAAATTGCAATGACATTTTTCACAGAACTAGAACAAACAATCCTAAAATTTTTATGGAACCACAAAAGACCCTGAATAGCCAAAGCAATCTTGAAGAAGACGAGCAAAGCTGGAGGTATCATGCTTCCAGATTTCAAACTATATTACAAAGCTATAGTAATCAAAACAGTATGGTATTGGCATGAAAACAGACACGTAGGTTAATGGCACAGAATAGAAAGCCCAGAAATAAACCCACTGCTACATGGTCAATTATTTTGCTACAAAGAAACCAAGAATATACAATGGGGAAAGGACAGTCTCTCTAACAAATAGTGCTGGGAAAACTGGACAGACACATGCAAAGAAATGAAACTACACCATTACTTTACACCATACACAAAATTTAACTCAAAATGGATTAAAGACTTGAATGTAAATCCTGAAACTATAAAACTTCTAGAAGAAAACATAAGTGGTAAGCTCCTTGACTTCAGTCTTGGCTGTGATTTTTTTGGATCTGACACCAGAAGCAAAGTCAACAAAAGCAAAAATAAATAAACAGAACTACATCAAACTGAAAATCTAATACATAGCAAAAGAAATTATCAATAAAATGAAGATGCAACCTACTGAATGGGAGAAAATCTGTGAAAATCATATAACTGATAAGAGGTTAATATCCAAAATACATAAAGAATTCATACAAGTCAATAGCAAAAACAAACAAAAAAACCAAACAATTCTATTTAAAAATGGGCAAAAGATCTGAATAGACTTTTTTCCAAATATGACATAGGTGGCCAACAGATACATGAAAAGAAGCTCAATATCACTAATCAGGACAAAGAAAATAAAGAAACCACAATGAGATATTACCTCACACCTGTAAGAATGGCTATTATACAAATAACAAGGGTTGGCGAGAATGTGGGGAAAAGGGAACCCTTGTGCACTGTTGGTGGGAATGTAAATTGGTTCAGCCACAATGGAAAACAGTATAGAGGTTCCTTAAAAAATTAAAAGTAGAATTACCACATGATCCAGCAATTCTACTTCTGGGTATTTATCCAAAGAAAACGAAAACACTAACTCAAAAAGATATATGCACCCCAACGTTCACTGCAGCATTATTTACAATAGCCAAGATATAAAAATCACCTAAGTGTACCTTGATGGATGAATGAATAGAAAGAAAGAAAGAAAGAAAAAAAGAAAGAAAGAAAGAAAGAAAGAAAGAAAGAAAGAAAGAAAGAAAGAAAACAAAAACAACAATGTGGTACATAACAATGGAATATTCAGCCATAAGAAAGAATAAAATCTTGCCATTTAAAATAACATGGATGGACCTTGAGGGTATTATGCTAAATAACAGTCAGACAGAGAAAGACAAATGCCATATGATCTCACTTATATGTGGAATAAAAAAAAAAAACAAGCTCATAGGTACAGAGAACAGATTGGTGGTTGCCAGAGGTGGGGCGTTGGTTAAGGGTGACATGGTGAAGGGTGTCAAAAGGTACAGATTTCCAGTTATAAGATTAATAAGTCCTGGGGATGTAATGCACAACACGGTGACAATAGTTAATAATACTGTATTGTGAATTTGAAAGTTGCTAAGAGAGGAAATCTTAAAGTTCTCATCTCAAGAAAAAGAGTAATTATGTATGGTGATGGAGGTTAACTGGGCTTATTGTAGTAATCATTTTGCAATGTATACAAATATTGAATCATTATGTTGTACACCTGACCTAATATAATGTGATATGTCAATTATACCTCAATTAAAAAATAATACATACTGTAAAAAAAAATCAAACTATGTAACAAAGGATCTCCCTTTCAATAACATTCCCCATATTTTCTAAGCAGAAAAAAAGATGGAACTTCAAACCATGTGAAAATGGTCAGAACATACCACCCCAAAATATACTTTGGGGTGGCATATTGGCTTGATTTGGCATATTATTTTTAGCTGAAGGGAATTAAGAAACAGCAGATGCAGGAAGGGATCTCTGACCTCCCCCTTCCTAAAGTAGGGCATAAAGTTCCCACAAGAAATGTGCCCACCCTGTATCGGGAAGAGGAGAACATTCTTATCACCAGAGACAAGAAGTTGACACTGAGAGGAGTCTGTACCAACAAACCTTACTAAAACATTTTTCATTAGTTTCCCCAATTACTTCCTACTCGTGTTCCCACAATATACCACCCCTAGACCAAACACTTCTTTTTTTTTAATCTTGTCATGGCTTCACCATTTATCAGTCTTTGTTAAAATGGCATATAAGCCTCTGGATCTAACTGCTTCTTTGGGGTTTTCGCTTCTAAGAAGCCCCCTATGCCACATAAAAATATTATCAAATAAAATTTGTATACTTTTTTCCCCCTGTTAATCTTTTCTCAGTTAATTCACAAGCCCTAGACACAGAGCCTAAGAGAGTAGAGGAAAAGTCTTTCTTCCCCTACACATGTGACGTGATGGACTATTAAAGGCTTGGCATAAACATGAACACTGCCTTCAAACAGAGATGATTCCTTCCCATTCTGAACTTCTATAGTTGTAGTGCTTGGGTCTCTTAATCTAAAATACAGGATGCCTAAGAATGTGATGGAAAGCAACAGGTCTCAAATATATTTGCTGATTGATCAAGAACTTTAGCAATTGATTGAGGTTGCTTTCTTAACCAAAGGCCAAATGGTTTTCTTATTCCTGTTAATGTCACACACACATAGTTTGCATATAATTAAATACTGATCTTCTATGTTTCTCAGTAACTTGGAATTTTATGGTGGAATAGATGGAGGGTTCTCCAAGTTGAGCGATTTGGCTTCTGCACATTCCTTTGAGAAGGTTCAAGGGTACTTAATGACCTTCGGTCTCTCTAAATCCGTGTGAGATTCCAAACTTTACGGTCCTTGATAGCTGTAACCAGCTTATGCAAAGCTGCTCAAAGAAGAGCCTATGGGCCATTTCTTTTTCCTTTTCTTTCTGAAGTTTTCCGAGTGTGTCACCCCAAAATATGTCACTTTGGCATAAGAATTTTTTTGCCATGAAGGCAATTGAAAATCAACAGATATAGAAGAGTTCCATATATCTCTTATCTACTTAATGTTGGGCATAAATTTCCCTTTGAGGAAGGTGCCCCCCCCCACCTCCCCACCACCACCACCACCAGGAAGAGAAGAGCCCTCTTGTTACTGGAGATGGAGAGTTGACATTGAGATGAGTTTGCACAAACGGAGCTTACTAAAACAACACTTATCTTCCATTAGTGTGTTCCCACCCCATCTATTTCCCAGTCACTTGCTCATATATATCATCTCTTGAAGCCTGAGACAGGAAGTTGACACCAAGGAGTCTGTACAAACACACCTTACTAAGACCCTTTTCTTTACTAAAATGGTATATAAGTCCCAAGTTGAACCACTTCTTTGAGTTCGCCTACTGTTCTGTGGACCCCCGTGCACAGAAATATTAATAAAAATTGTTTGCCTTTTCTCTGTTCACCTGTTTAATTCATAGGCCTGAGCCTAAGAGGGCAAAGGAAAAGCTTTTCATCTCTGACAGTCTGCTCAGTCCCATAACTGTGCTGGGTGTGAAACAGTCCATGCAAAGCATGATCTCTGTCCTTAGAATAAATTAAATGAGACATCAGATGACAGGGGGATGTTGCATGGGGTCAGTGCTCAGTAATCGTTCAATGTGAATGAGAACGGACTATCTTGCCTCCAAGGCTTCATTACTGGGGATTAGCTCTAAAAACAGGCTAGTTTTCAATAAGTATAGGCACTGCTAATGGAACCAACACAGTGAAAAACGTTATCTGTTCTCATTCCTTATCTGGGCACTCCTTTCCCCTCCCACACACTTTGCAGGTCTTAGGTACTGTCTGGAGAAGAGAAGATCACAAAATGTGGGCATAGTCCCCACAGCAGCCAAGCTCATGGGTCTCCTTCAGTACAAGGCATTCTGAGATGAGCAATCTGTCACATTTCACGCACAGTAGACTCAGAGACAGACGCCCTCACTCAACACTATTTACAAGAAAGCAGATAATACATTTGCTGCCTGTGAAAATGTATTCCATGAGCTAAGACTCCAGAAGCCAGTTTGGTCAGTGTGATTCTGTGGACCGCTGATTGAATGGCAGACTGATTATTCTGAAAAGCCTCCGAAGGCTTTCTGGAGTTCTTCATATAACTTAGAGCAAATTAAGGCCACTTGATAGGAATATATAGCATCGGCATGGAAGCTACTTGAATGGTGTCCATTCTTTGAATGTTAACAATGGCAAAAGTCACAGCATTTGTGGTCCTGTGCAAAAGTGCTGTCGTGGATTCTCAGTCTGGTTATACAACATGATTACGTGGTTTCGGACATTCTAGCAGCAGCTCAGATTTAGTGGCTGCTTACTCTGTGCCAGGCATGGTGCTAAGAGTCTTAATTATCATAACAACCACGAGGGGCAAAGAACTTAATTTTCCCCACATTACAAGTAATGATGAAAACATCTAACATTTACTGAATAATTAGCAGGCACCACAAGGCGGCTTTAAGATCCTTATCGTATTTAATCCCTTTAAGTAAAATGATCTAAAACTTGGAAATCAGGCAAAAAGTCCATATCATGACCTTTCACGTTTCCCTCGTAATGTCTGACAACCTAAGGGTCCTATTATGATTCTCTAAGGAAGGTAACTTTGAGTTACCATTCAATATTGCTCAGGTCCCAGGCTCTACGTAGTTTTTAACTGGTAGAAAATTGACGTGTTACAAATGATTTTTGCCTGCCAGAAAAATGACCCCAAAGATCATGGTTCTTTTACTTGTAGGACATTAACTAGTTTTGTATCACACGTTGCCGTCTCATTGCAGCATTCTTTCTCTTCCCAATGACTCTATCTCCGTTTCTTTTATCCTTGAAACCAGCTTGTCATCCTCCTGGGTCTATCATTAACAAGTCCAATACATCTTTGATAGAATCCTCACCATATACACCTAAGAGACTTTGGTTCTCAACTTTCTGGAAATTATACTTTGACAATACTCACAGTGTCCTCTGAAGCAGCTGCTATTGCCGTTATCCCCACGTAAAAGTTGTGGAAACTGGCACACAGAGTAATGACTGGCCCAAGAACACACAGAGCCAGTAACAGGAGCCACGATGCAAAACAGGCAGTGTGATAGCAGAGCTCAGACGCTGCGCTTTTGAATTTTCCTCTAAGGCTGTGACATTTGAAGAACTAAATAACATCACAAATAACAGCCTGCTCTAGTACGTGTCAGAACTTGGTTAGTCTGATTCTGACCCCATGCGCTGAACCCCTATGTTTTGCTGGATACCATGTGTAGGCGGTACACGGTCTAAGAAATTAATTCATAAATGGATTCAAAGGGGCTTTAAGTAAACCTTAATTCTTCTTATACCTTTTGCTAAGTCCATCAGGGTGACATCACAAGAAATCAAAATCAAAACAAGACAACGGAACAACCAAAAAAAAAAAAAAAAAGGTGGAGGGGACAGTCCAGACACCATAAGAATGACAAAGCACTTTTCTGCAACAGCCCTTTTTTCCTTGCCAGGCCGACAAACGAGCTTGCTAATTGCCACTTCCAAACTCTTGGTTTTGCATGTATTCTGATCGGCACTTCGATGCCATTAGGAAATTACTGGAAAAGAGTTTGGAGGATGAACCCACTGCTGGTATATATGCCACTGAGAAAGCCACATTCACTACTTACCAGGTGAGCCAGTGTGAGAAGTCGCTTACTGGCACTTATCAAATAGAGACTTCTAAGTAGGCAGGCAAACAGATGCTTTTTAATAATATTTTTGCTAGCCTCTGAATTTGGGGGTTCTTTGGGGTGATAGGGGAGTGGAATCCTTTTACTCTCTCTCTCTCTCTGTTCCTCTCATGCTCCACCTGACCTAGAGGACAGACACCTCTTAAACCAGGGTTGCTAATGAGAGCGCGCAGGAAAGGACCCAGAGGGAATAGGGTGGGGGCTGTGGCCTCACTCTGACATGGGGGGGAGGGGTAGACATTCCTTTATTCTACTAATTGTTGCCACATGTCAACAGAGGCCCAGTGTCACCACATTATCCCATTTTAAAAAAAGAAACTCAAACTTCAGATTTTTATATAAAAACTCCTGCTTGGAAATGTTGGCAATTATTTCAATTTTTTTAACACTGTGCCAATGAAGTAAAGCATATCTGAAGTCCAAATTTAGCCCAGAGGCAACTGGTCCATAACTTCTGCTTTAAATAAACTTATGGGAAAAAATTCTAGATTTATGCAGATGTTAAAAAGTAGGGCACAATTATTGCTTTAAAAGATGTATCATAGATTCCTTTAGGGAGCAAGTTCTTCTCTCTGTCTTTAAAATGTTACTAGGTTCAGGGCAACTTAATTTTAGACTCAGTTTGAATAATACATCAATTATGTATATTTGCAGAGACTACCAAATCTTGCTTGGCCCTATCCTAGTTCTTTGAATTCAGAACTATTCTAATTAAACCTAACACTTCACTCTTTCAACAGACACGTGTAAGGCAGCCATGAAGTGACAAAACATGTTCAAGGTGCTGAAAATACCAGGGTTGGTGAGATTTGGTCCTGGGAGAGCTCGTGTTCGCAGGAGGAGCGATAATAATGAGTATCGTGGGAGGAGCATGGATGCCTTTAGAACTGACAGGCTTGGTTTGAGTCCTGAATCTAATTATTAGCCCTATGACCTATCACCGGCTCTATTCACCTTCTCAGTTTCCATCTCCTCGTTTGTAAACTGAGAGCAATAATTCCACCATTCTAAGAAGATTTCATGAAATTATATGGGGAAGCAGTAGGCAAATAGTAGGTGCTCAATAGTTAACTAAATTAGATTTCTTCAAAATTCAAAGTCTCTTTCTCTTTTTTTAAGTAGAAAATTTTGTTGCCAGTGACATAACCTAATTCAAACTGGCTAGACAACAACCAACGCTTTTTTTTTTTTTTTTTAAGAATACAAAAATAGGGCTGGCTGAGTGGCTCAGTTGGTTAAGAGCTCGCTCAAGAGTTTGAGCTCTGAGCAACAGCAGTTCGATGCCCGACGCGAGCTGAGCTGCTGCTGAGCTGCCAACAGGTGGCAGGATGGCTCAGCTAAAAAATAAATAAATAAATAAATAAATAAATAAATTATGTAAGCGAAAGAAGAGCTGAATAACCAACCACAGCAGGGACCGGGGTGCATCAGGCAGGGAGGGGCTGGAATGCCATCAGGACTCTTCCTCCCTCCCTCTCCCCCTCCCCCTCCCTCTCCCTCTCCCTCTCTCTCTGCAGGTCAGCTTCCTCCACATGACAGTGCAGATGCCACAGGCAGTGCCCAAGCCTCACATTTCATTGCTTTAACCTCCAGGGAAGGCCCATCTCTTATTTTAGTGCCCGTTTGCAGAGGGCCAGGGAAGGACCCTGACCAGCTTGGCTTGGGCCAGCACGCACTTCTAAAGCAATCACCAAAGACCATGGAGGTGGATGATGTGAACACATGGGAGTTCCTATAACCACATGCGCACCTGGGGTAGTAACAGTTCCAAAGGGAAGGGCAGGCTGTTGGACAGACACAATGGCCAACAATCTCAGCCCCTTGAACTGGATTCCTCGCCACCAAGAATATCTACCATATGGAGAGTGGGTGCTTTAAAGAACATGCAAGCGCTTTTAAGAAGAGGGATGGCTTCTGGACAGTCAAGAAATGACAATTATCTACCACGTGTTTGATGTCAAATGATGACATTCCACATTGATAAGCTGGGCCGAGGGTTTCTGCTCTTAGCTTGTATAATTCTCCAGCTAAGGTGCCTTCGAAAGCCCCTTTTTCCCCATGTTCCCTACTCTGGAGTTTCTGCCTGATAAGCCCACCAGTCCTTAAGCATCCAATCTTCACCTCCTGCCTCTCCTGTGTGCATCTAATAAAAATATCGGACATTGAAGTAGTTATCAAACACTTTCCCACAATGAACTAATTATTTGATGTTCACAGTACCTCCACAAGAGGTAGGATACACATTACCATCCCATTTTATAAATGATGAAATAAGTCCAAGTCAGATCACAGAACTGAACAAAGATCTAAACCTACTATATAATTTTTTACATGGAATCATTATACACTGAGGCTGGGCTGCTACTTCCACTAGGCTCATAAGTTCCTCTAAGAACTAGAATCTCCTTGGCTTTAAACCATGAGAACTGAGCACAGGACTAGATTGAATGAGTGGCAAGGTGACCTGAGCTGCCAACAGATGTCTGCTGCACCCCCGAAACCATCCCAAGCTGCAGGTTCAGAATGGTCTAGAGATGGTCCCACACACACTGCTCCATGAATCCAGAAACCCCATGAGCCAGGATAATATGCTGAATATCCCCATTTCTAAGTGGGCACAGAGAAAATACCCCCATGGGATGCCATTCCCAGCCATTCGTAAGTTTTATGGAGGTACAATTAACACACTATAAATTGTACACATGTACAGTACACAAATCGGTAGTTGAACATTTTAAACACTATCACTGCAGCAAGCCATCCCTATAATCAAGATGCTGAATGTATTTCACTCCCCCAAGTTTCCTCCTGCCTCTTTGCAATCCCAGCCCCATGCCAGTCTCCCCATCTTTACCCCTAAGAAAGCGCAGGTCTGCTTCTGTGACTCTACGTTAATGTGCATTTAGTAGAATTCTACACAGATGGAATCACACAGTATTGGACTCCTTTTTATTCCGGGCTTCTATCACTCAGCACAGTTATTTTGAGATTCATCTATATCGTTATGTGTAATGGTGGTGCATGCCTTTCTATTGCTGGGAGCATTTCATTGCATGAATGCACCACAATTTGCTCATCCACTCACCTGTTGATGGATGTTTGAGTTGTTTCCAGTGTGGGCCTATTGTACATTCATCTGCTATGAGCAGTGAATGAGCTGTAGTATGAACACAGGCTTTTACTTCTGGGGAAATCGCCGAGGAGTAGAATAGCAGGATATGGCAGGTACACGTTTAACTTCTTCAGAGACTGCTGTATTGTTTTCCAAGGTGATAACTATGAGGTCATACAATTAAGTTCGCGAACTCATCCTAGAAAAAGTGCTACATACCTCATTGCTGAGTATCACTACGGACACCTTTGAAGTACTCCCCTTGAGAAGCTATGCACCGATGCCCGTGCCTAGCCCACCCTTCAAAGCAATTTTGGAACTCTTTTTCTGGAATGGCCATCAGATCTGTCAATGTATTACCCTTGATGTCCTGAATGTCATCAAAAGGTCTTCCTTTCAACATTTCCTTTATGTTCAGGTAAAGAAAGAAGTCATTGAGGGCCAGATCAGGCGAGTAGGGAGGGTGTTCCAATACAGTTATTTGTTTACTGGCTAAAAACTCCCTCACAGACAGCGTCATGTAAGCTGGTGCATTGTCATGATGCAAGATTCATGTTCGTGAACTTAATTGTCTGAACCGTATATCATTTTACATTCCCAACAGCAGTGTAGGAAGTTCCGGTTTGTGCACGTCTCTGCCAACACTGGGTGTGCTCAGTCTTTTTCGTTGTAACCACTCTAAGAGGTGCGTGGTGGCATTTCCTTTGGTTTTAATTTGCATTTCCCTAACGACCAAGGACGTTGAGTATCTTTTCAAGTGCTTTGAAAAGTGCCATCTGTATGTATTTTGGGTGAAGTGTCTGTGCATCTACTCTGCTCTTTTTAATATATGGTTTTTTCATATTGAGTTTTGAGAGTTCCTCAGATAGTCTGAGGACAAGTCCTTTATCAGACATGTGCTTTGCAAATACATTTTCCCAGTGCATGGCTTTTTTCTTTTTTTTTTTTTTAAATTTGTCTCAACAATGTCTTTCAAAGAGCAGTTCTTTTTAATTTTGGCAAAGTTCGATTCATTGTTATTTCATGGGTCACATTTCTGATGCTGGACACTTCTGAACCTTTGGAAATCTGTCTGTAACTTAAAGCAGGAAACTGAGAAAGGGGAGAGGAGGGAGGGAAGAGGATTTGCTAAAATTAACCAGCGATTTGGCTGTAGCTAGCAAACCTTATTGTAAAGGATTACAATGCTTTTATTCTGTGGGAAACACACACACACACACACACACACACACACACACAGCTATTTAAGCATTTTCCAGAAGAGACGAAAATAGTATTTCTGAACAGCATTTCTGTCCAGTGTTGCCACATTCAATTGGCTTTATTTTGTTATTATTATTATTTTTGGCTCCTCTGTTTTTTCCTGACATGGATACTTAAGAGGTTAGTGTAGACTCAGAACACGTATGTCCCAAATGTGGCCCTCTGGACATTCCCAGGAGCATTCATCCAAGAGTGACTTAAATCCTGCGTTGATGGCTGTAAGAATCCCGAGCTAGCCCATCTCAGGGAAGCTCGGCCGTGCTGGGCGTGTGATATGTTGGTCTCTGGGAGTAGCAGAACAGATGCTCTGTTGCTGGGGTGCCCTTGTAGAATCAAGGAAGTTAATGGTGTTAACACACGTGTGACCGCACACATGCTGGACAATACCTCAAGGACTCAGGCGCCCCGAGCTGCCATCTGCACCACCGGGTCACCGGGTGATGTTTCCATCTGACTCCTGACATGACCACCTGACCACGGCCCTCACCAGGGTGCCTCCAGACGCTCAGCAGGCACGTGGGCTTCCTGGCTGTGTTAATCACTCTGCCCTGCTCTGCTCGGCGCACACTCAGCAGTGTGTTGCAGCACGTTGCAGCTTCCTGTGTGGGGAGCGGCTGCAAATGAGCAACACCATCTGAGTCCTGCTGGCAGCCAGCATAAAGCTGCAGGCACCGGCTCACCAGCTAGGGTCCCCCTGCGGGGCCTGAGGCCATGGCATGGCAGGAGCAAGCAACATCGTGGGGCAGTCCATAAAGGGAGCACACACCATTTCAGAGTCATCTGCAGCGTGCTTGATTGCCTGGAAATGCCCACGGGCACGGCTGTGTCAATTTTGTTTTGCAGACCAACATCCATCACACACACAAGCCTATTTTATTTATTTTTTCCTGGGGTGAGGAACTGATGTCTGAGTGAGAGCCATTACCCACAGGGTTTACATCACCCCGGTCTTCCAGGATTACAGGTGACCAGGCTGAATATATCATGGAAATTATCTGATCGAAAGAGGGTGGGTGGAGGAAGAAAAAGAATGAGACCCATATTTCTGACACTAAAATAGCTACAATGTAGCAGGGTGCTCTCTAGTGGAAACAAACTTTTTTTTTTTTTCCTGCCAGAAACAGTCTTAGAGCCCAAAAGGTGCGTCACAGGGTCATGCTACATCTGGTAAATTCTCTCCTAATGTCTGAGGTTTCCATCAAAATATTTAAATGAATTTGGGGTGGCAGTGGGGGAACTCAGTTTTGGAGAAGAAATAACTTTGCAGGCCCTGAGGGAATCTGTGCCAAGAAACCACGGGGCATGAATTTCCAGACAATTCTGGGAAAAGTGTGGCTAAAGGGCCTAAGAAAGATGTCCTGGGTGGAAGAAGGCAAGTTTTTACAGACTTGAGGGATCAAAGGAAAGACGCCCAGTTGGGCTTTTGGCCCTTGGGCTGCAGAGCTCCCAAGGTGCCCCAAAAGTCTTGGAGACAGACGCTCAGGGGATGGTCACCTCCACGAAGGCGACCTGAGGGAAGGAACAGGATAACCACTGATGGGAGGGCCACGTGTGCCAGACAATGAGCACCAGGAGGAACCTGAGCTCTGATGATCCTGCACAAATTACAGGCAGCACCACCTCATCCAAACAATAATGCTGGGACGCAGGCATTCTTCCCCCACTTTTGAACTGCTGCTCACAGGACGGCCCTTCACTCATTCACTGACCCTAACATTCACTGAGCAGCGTCTGTCAGCACTCTGATGGTCCCTGAGCATCCAAAGATGAATGAGACGCAGCCCCCGACTTTGAAGAGTCCATGACCAAAGCAGCCCAATTCATGAGGACAGACATGTGAACAACACAACTACAGTACAGTGGTCTGTAATATATTGTTTTAGGTCGACTGTTCACTCGGCCGGAGAGGCAGTACACTGTTATACAAGAAGTTAAGACTAGAGAAAGGAGCGGTGCATTTGGTCTGCAGGGCAAAGGAATTATCCAGGCAAAGAGGGGAAAGCACTTTCCAGAGTCCCAAGCTGCTATCTCGGAATGGGTTCTGAGCCTGGCTGTCTCAGAGGGAAGTCCTGTCTTTCTGCTCTAGCAGCTACAAGGGTCCCCGCCTTGGAGATCCCTGAGCTACCCAGAACCTGGCTGCCTCGGAAAGAACCGGAATGTCTCCAGTCAGAGCAGATGCCCAGGCTTCCAGGAGGCAAGAAAAGCTCTGATGACCCCATTCTGATCATGCTCTGAAACTGGTAGACCATTATCTACTCCTGAGCATCTGAGACTTGTTGGGGAGATCCTAAGTGTCCCTGAAACTAAGACAGAGGACCCCGACCACTTCCACCTTTCATGTGAGGGTCAAGAGTAGTTCATGCCTGGGCCAGCAGAGTGGCTCAGTTGGTTAAGAGCTCAAGCTCTGAGCAACAGGGTCACCGGTTCAATTCCCACATGGGCCAGTGAGCTGTGCCCAAGCTGGGCTGCCAATGGGCGGCTGGATGGCGACTGGACTTGGAGCTGAGCTAGTTGCGCCCTCCACAACTAAATTAAAGGACAACAACTTGGCTGTTCCCCTTCCCTAATTCCCGAATTTAAAAAAAAAAAAAAAAAGAATAGTTCATGCCTCACAAAATCAAATGAGTTACTTCTTAGCACTTTGTGGTTTTCTGTGTGGCTAATGAGCACTAATATTTATTAAGTGCGTACTAAGGACCAAGTATTGTTTTTAATCTTTACATATATAAACTCATTCAATATATGCAGGTGGTAAGCTATATTCCTCACTTAATAGATGAGGAAAACTGAGGCACAGAGAAAACAAGGTGATGTGTTATGGACCCCGTATCGAGGTTATGGTGGTTTACCGTATGAGACCCAGAATGAGATCTGTTAAGAGAAGCTCTAGAAATCCAGATGGGAAACCTCTCAGCACATCTGAACCAGAGCTATGCACCGAATTTGGACAAAGGCTCCTAATTTCCCCAATCTTGTGTGAGTGCAACTCCCACGATTATAGGTACCAAGTAGCTAGAGGCGGCAACGCAGAGAGACAGTGAGCCAATGACAGGGTAGCATTTCCACATTTCATATGGCGCAGATGCTAAGATACATCTGATCGGCACTGAAGCCACCCTTACCTGCGCTGACCCTCAAGAGAACCTGAGAAGACCCCTGACAGTGTACCCAACTCTGCTGCCACATACACTCTACCACGTGGATGTTAGTCCTCAGGGACAATGAACTCCTTTTTCATACCTTCAGGGACTCCCTTATTGGTCACTGAAATCAATAAAGAGCAACTTGTTCCAGATGCAAGTTCCCTCCAGGAGGGCTTCGCTATGGTTGGTGTTTTGCACTCACTGGACACCCTGTCCTGGGCGGTTAGACAGATGGCCCTTCCACCCGTGGGACCTTTAGTGTAAACGGATGGCTCTTCCACCAGTGGAACTGTACCACTGACTTACTGACTTCCAACCCAGAGGGACCCAACCGAGGCTTCTGCAGGAGAGGGCAGTGTTCTGCCAGGTCAGCATTCACAGGTCAAATTCTGACTGCTGGAATCCTTTCAGGGCTTAAAACTCTTGTAAACCTAAGGCAATTCTCAGACCTCCCCCACCCCTCACCCCACCCTTAACCACAAGAATGTCAATCCCTTCCTAGTCTCCTTGGCTTGACTCCTCTTTTCTTCTTTCTTCAGACCCAAGAAGGTGTTTTAAAACATAGGTTTTATTACTACCAGGTATACCAAGGCCAACAGACCAAGGCTGGATTGCCATTTGAAAGACAGTTTGTGATACTCACTGCTCCCAGAGGAGAGAAGGGCAGCCGGGCCACAGCGGGTCACGGAGAAACCCCAGGGTCAGTCAGGAGGCAGAGGGAGGGGAAAACACGAGGGAGGCAGGGAAAACGGGCTTAGTATCATCTGACTTGAATAATTTGGGCAGACTCCAGGGCGTGGCTGTCCCTAGTTGTCTGGCACCTGACCCTGGGGTGGTTAGGGGAGGGGAATATTGAGTGTGAGAGCCAGACAGAGGTGGTTGATGGTAAGGGCTCTGGATTGGTTGATTTGCATACAAAAGCCAGGCTTGTAGGCCAGTCCTTTACTGTCTGTAAGAATTGGCAAAGCCTGGGAGAAGGAACAGTCCCTCCAGGGTCCTCAGGCCCAAGGACTTCAAAGCATGAAAAGGAGAACTAGAAATCTGTTATTACAGAAGGGAGCTGGAGATGGGGGGGTCTTCTCTGCCACCTTTACCCAGGGTCCTGCCTTAAGTGGCCTTAACAGACTGAGGTGCTCTGACTCATTCTGGGAACACTCCATGTTTTTCTCTGATTTGCATCTAAAAATTAAAATATCCAAATTCGGCAGTGGGTTTGGAACTCACACCTCTCTGTATGTCAAGCTGGTTTTCCTGGATCAAACATAACTTTCTCTTTCCAGGAAGGATTTGTAAGTCTCTCTGAACCGCTGAAAACAGGGTTATGGATCTCTAGGGGCCGGCCGAGTGGCTCAGTTGGTTAAGAGCTCGCTCAAGAGTGTGAGCTCTGAGCAACAGCGGTTCGATTCCTGGCCCGAGCTGAGCATCTGCTGAGCTGCCAACAGGTAGCAGGATGGCTCAGCTAAAAACAAAACAAAACAAAAAACAAAAAAAGTGGGTCTCTAGGTCACGTATGAATAAATAGCCAACTGGCTCAACCAGTTGTGGGTCAACTGCTGAGAAAGCAAACCCACCCAATAGCAGGCAGTCCACACCAGTCACCTCAACAGTTCCAACCATGAGGCTAAGGCCAGGAATTCTTCACATCAGCAGCTCTCAGCCCCAGCTGCGAATTGGAATCGCCAGGAGAATGTTTGCAGCACCCCAGTATTGGGGCCCTGCAGCAGACCAATTCTTTACATCAGGATCTTTGAAGGTGTGGCCTGGGGAGCAACAGTTGTCAAAAATTTTCTCTGTGATTCTAACGTTCAGCCAACACTAAAAACCACAGCCCTCTAGCGAACTGAATTATTAAACAACTGGACCAGGCATCCTTAGAATGCCTGGTTAATACCCAGCGGATGATGTAATAGCATAGCGGGGTTCATTTGGAACCATCTTAATTCTATGACGTAAGAGTTCTTGCCCTGAGGCCCTCAGTGCCTGCTGCTTGCTCCAAAACTGTCTGCCTTTCCCCTCACGCTGCCTTGATGGACTAACCAGGCTGAACTACAAGCATACCCTCTTATCCCTTCACCGTGTGAAAACAAAGGACTGTGGGAGGCTCTGTGTAGACTGTGTAGATGCCGAGAGACATGTCTTCCCTCCAGGTGCCGTTCTGGTGGGAAATTGGAGACCTACCCTCCAGCTATAAGGCATGGCTCAGCTTCTGATGGAGTCTGAGCGCAATGCCAGGAAGGAACTGAGGCTCTGCCTCTGGGCCCAGGTGCCGGTTCTTCGGGGGGCCTTCCACGACCCTGGCTGAGCTCTTTGCACTCCAGTTCCTGAGAGAAGCGGCAGCAGAGCTAGTCACCCAAATCGGCTCAGTCCCGCTGCAGCTCCTGTTTCCATAGGTACCAGGAAGGGAAGACAGTGTTCCTCAAGAATCCTCGAGGTTTCCATAGAACCCTGGCAAGGGGAGGAGCTCTCCAGTGAACCGATACATTTCCTGATGGTTATGACTCAGGACATCTTTGCCGTGGGGTTGTCTTCCTCATTCAACTGAATCAGAACCTCAGGTTTGCTCCAGTTAGAGGTGCTTCCGAGGATGAATGGCCCGACAGTCCTCTGAGCCCTGCCGGGGCGGGCTCGTAGCAATCATCGTGACAGCACTACACTGGAGGTGGTTGTGTAGATGGTTCACAAACCTGTCTGACCCTCAAGACCAGGCCCGGACTGGCGCTGAGGCAGGCTTCAGCGGGGATGCGGGGAGGCAACATCCGAACTGTGCTTATCTGCAGAGGGCCTGTCTGCTCCCTGTCTGGGTTGCGCTACGTAATAATGAAAACTTAATCAGCCCGGGGACTGAGGCAGCCAGGTCCCTTGCCATCTCAGGCCAAAGCGCTGAGATGAGCACCGCTGAGCAGCCAGGAGAAAAAATGGTCTAAACTGAATAAGTTTTACGTAGGCCCAAGAGCCAGAAAGTGACTGCGTGAATAACAACCCCCAGGAAGTCATGGGATGGAGTGGAGTCTGCAGACCTGTCTTCATGGCACCCATGGCCTGAGGCCCTTAAAGCACTTTGAAGAGGGGGAGTGGCTTCTCAAGGCAGCACCAGAGGCCAGGCTGGGCACACTTCCTGTGGAGTCTGCAGAGGGAGAGTCACCTGGGATGGAGGACAAGCTCCCTTCAGATCAGAGGAATGAGTCTCACGCCAGGGCTGGGCTAGGAGCTCCGCCCTCTACCGCCAGCTCTGTGGCCCAAAGCTTTTAGAGAGCTTCATGAAGCACCTCCACAGACACTGTCTCATCGGGCCTTCTCCAAGGCTGTGTATCGGTGTCCTAGGGCTCGCCATAACGAACTACCACAAACTGGGTGTCTTAAAACAAAGGAAATCTATTCTCTCACAGTTCTGGAGGCCAGAAGACCGAAATCAAGGTGTGGGCAGGGTCGGGTCCTTCAGAGACCCCGAGGGAGAATCTGTTCCATGCTTCTGTCCCAGCTCCTGGGGCCACTGGCAAGCGCTGGTATTCCTTGGCTGTCTTCACACGGCCTCTCTCTGGATTTCTCCTCTGTGTCTCTGTCTCCTTTTCTCTCTCTTATAGGACAACCACCCTTGGACCCAGGGCCCATCCTAATCCAGGGTGATCTTGAGATCCTTATTTTAATTACATATGCAAAAACCTTTATCCAAATAAAGTCACATTCTGAGGTTCCAAGTGGACATATATGTTGGTGGCCATTATTCATCTTATGACAGGCTGATATTATTATTACATAGATGGGAAAACAAGGCTCCAGTAGGTTAAACAACCCAAATCACAAAAGCAATTGGTGAAAGTGCCAGAACCAGAAGAGAAAGGACACAGCACACCGTATCTCTGGGGATGCTCTGAGGCGTTAGGTTTCTCAACTACTCATTTTAGCTGTAAGGGCATCTCAAGTTATGCGCTATTAATAGATGAAGGAAACATCTTTAAAAATGAAAGGGTCGTGCCAACACCAAACCACTTTTATATGCTTTTAGTTGCCTCGCTGTTTTAAACAGAATTTCCTTCTCAATTTGTAGGAGGTGGTTGCTTTAAAGCTACCATCTCTGAGAATGTGCCTATTTTCAGGTTTAGCATTTGTATTTCTGTGACAAACATTTATCAGGTGCTTATTATGTGTCAGACACTGTTCTGGGCAGCACCGCTGTGACAATGTGTAAGACATAGCCCCTGTCCGCAGGACGTTTTCTGTCTGGTCATGCATGACCATGGGTGTTTAACAGACCACTGTAGTCCAAAACAGAGATGAGGGTCAGAGGGAATGTTCCAAACCAAGAAAAGACCAAGGATGGAGCCAGCAATTGTGCCCAAGGAACACAGGGCAGGGCCCATGAGGTGACCTGTTTTGGAATCTGGAAAGAAAAGCAGTGTTTCCACAGGGACACGCATAGGGCAGGAGATTCTAGATCAAGAGAATACCAAGTGCAAAGGTAATTACAATACAAGTGAGTCAAAAGGGCTTCTGGAAGGAGGAGCAGTGTCTATTAAAGGGTTGACAAGGTAAGCAGGGGCCAGATTTCTACTAGCCTCGCATGCTAGACCTGGAGTTCGGTTTTTAGCCTAACCCACAGGAAACCACTGATGAGCTTGAAGAAGGGTGAAGAAGTGTGTATGTAAAGGAATTTGCATTTTGAAAAGATCCAGTAGCAGGATGGAAAATATATGGGGGGGAGGGTTAGTTTGGAGACAAGGAGACCATTCAGAGGTTTTGCCCCCAGTCCAGTTGTCAATGCTTCCAGCCTGATGGGACGGGTGGCCTTCAGGATAGAGAGGATGCACGAACTAGAAAACCATTTGTTGGTGCCCACCCTGAGCCCCCACCCCGGCTAAGAGTCTGTCCTCTTTTGCGCTCCCACAGCACTCCTGCCATAACGTATTGCTCACATACCACGTGACACCGTATTTCTGGTTTACAAGTCGGCTTCCATCATTAATCATGAGTTTCTTGAGACTGTGCCTTATTCATCTTTGTTTCCCAGAACCTAACAGAGATGTCCAATAAATACGTATTGATTGAATTTTTAAGAAGGCAGAACCAACAAGAATTGGTGATCAATCAGATGTGGGGAGTGAAGGGTAAAGGGGGAGGCTAGAGTGACTCCAAAGGCCTTGCTTGTGTGGCTGGGGAGATGGTACCATTACCACTACAGGAAAGGCCAAGAAGCTTTGGTGTCTGGCCTGGGCTGATTGTGACTATTGTTGGTTCTTTGAGGAAAGATATCTTATCAGACCAGCTCGGTATGTGCATCAAATACTCCACAGATTTTGTTAGGTTGAATTGCCCGATGGAAGAAAACTCACTGTCTAATGGCTAAACATCACTACAGTGGGTTCAGGAGAAGTGAGCTCTACCCCTCCCTGGTCCTACTCTGCCACTTTAACTCTCTGAGCTCAGAGAAGAGGTCCAGCCTCTCTTCCTGGACAGCCATGCTTGCAAGGCCAAATGCTTTCAGTGCCACCTCCTCCTGGAAGCCTTCCCTGACCTCCCAATTTGATGTAAACTCCACTTCTAATAGTCATAGCCTTCCTCCCCTCACCCCTGCGTCTCTCATGCTACTTTCATTGCTCCCCACTTTTTATTGTATTTCAAGGTGTGGATGTCCTGACTCCTTTCATAGATTAAAACTACCAAGAGGAGTTGGCAAATTCACTTCCAGCAGTATGGCGCATAATACCATTTTCAATAATTTTGCTGCATAAATGAATTTCATTAAAAGGTGATCATGAAGATTCCTCCCAGTTTTTACGTTTATTTGACAATCATTGCCTGGTCTGGGGGATGAGCCTGCTCACAGGGGAAGACTACGGGGGTAGGTTTCTGAGGAAAAGGACTCTGCCCTTGCTGTAAACCAGAGCATCACACAAGACATCTCGGCCATTTCCCTGATGCTGCCCCTACCCGACTTCCCAAGTCAGAGAATAACAGGATGAGAATCTGGCCCGTCGGGTTTTGAAAAAAAACTGAAAACATTCAGGATGGGCAGGTTGCTGGTTCCCTTAAAGCATCTGAGAATTTTCTCATTGACTGTGCCCCTTTTAGTCAATGAGAACGCTTCCAATTTATAACCTACGCAAGCCTCTAGTTTGGCTTGGTGACTTATTTTAGCGTCCAATTATCCAAACAGACTCTGAAAGGATTCCTTCAGCAGGTTAGAGTCACATGCCCCACGACCCACACCAACACGCTTGCAGAGTCCTGGCTGGAGCCCCCTGGGTCAATGAAACACGCCCCCTAGCGCTGCTCCTAAATCAGCGCCCAGGGGGGGCGGCTGACAGTACCGCAGGCTCCTCCCTGCCGCGAGGGCTCCCATATGTAATCGACTAAAATACTCTGAGCTACTGTGACTCATGCCCTCCTGATATTTGCCTAATTAATTCTGGCTCTTACATTCCCCTGCTCTCCTGTCCCTGAAGGGGCTGGCTGGGAGCTGTGGGAGAGTGGTATCCACCAGGAGCACCAGATGAATGGGTGCAGAACCGGCAAAAGGACAGGCAGCCGGGGAAGGGCTCGTCCCGGAGAGTGGTGGCCAGCTGGAGCCCTGCCAGCTATCCAGGGAACCTGCCGGGGCGGACTGACATTTCTGCAGCCGTGCTGGGGAGGCCTGGGCAAGGCAGAGGTGCAGAGGGGCCTGCGGAACGATGCCAGAGGCTGTGATTGATCCCATATGGACACAGATGCCCTCCTGGCAGCTCTGCATTGCTAGGTGCAGTTGAGGGTCTGGTCATGTCTACAGTGGGGGGGGGCGAGAGACACGTGAGGAGGCCTTCCCTCTGTAGCATGACCGGTAGCCCCGCTATTGCTTCACCTGAGGTGGTTTGATGGGGCTAGAGATGTCCAGGGGTTTTAGGCTTCAGGAAGGAGTGGTTTGTAAACTCTTGTCTACATTAAAATCATCTAGGAAGCTTGTGAAAAAGCAAACCCCTAGGCTCTGCCCCTCAGATTCAGTGTAGGCATTATATGAGCTCTAAGGTGATTCTAATGCAAGCAGTGCTTGCACCAGCTCAGACACTGCAGGAGGGGGAGTTGGACCAAATGGTTATCCTGTGACAAGAGGTTCCCCTTCTAGAAGCACTGAGAGCCTCCTTTGGGAGCGCTGCTCATTTTCTCTTCCTTCCCTCTAAACTCATGGGCAGAACCTCAACACCAAATCTATCCAGTTCCCTCCTCCTCGGACTCTGTGCCTGGGACATGGAGTGCTGCTGGGTCAACACACGTACCCCCAGACTGCTGAGGCCTCTAACTCAGCGGGGTCATGACCCAGCCACCACACTGTGACCCCATCACCTCACTAACCTATTTCCAAGGATAACTTTCACACCCCATTACCGCTTTTCCCGACTCTGCACAGACCACCTACCTGCCCCCATCCCACTCTTTGTAAACATCTTTGGCTTCCACATCACAGAACAATAAAGATCCTTGGGGTAGAGCCCACTTCGAGTTGTATCTGCAAACACATCTGCCCTTCCTTCTAGTGTCAGGGAAGAGATCTCAGTCACATCCCTTCATCAGTGTCTTAATTAGTCCTCTGCTCTCTTTCATTTTTTTCTTTTTTTTAACTTTATTGGGGAACAATGTGCTTTTCTCCAGGAACCATCAGCTCCAAGTCAAGTTGTTGTCCTTCAATCTAGTTGCTGGGGGCGCAGCCCACCATCCCATGTGGGAATCGAACCTGCAACCTTGTTAAGAGCACGTACTCTAACCAACTGAGCCACCTGGCCAGCCTCTTTCATCTTTTCTTTATTGGCTCTTTCTCCTTAACACATGTGCATGTCCAAGTCTCTACACCTTAAATTCTCCCTCAGCCCTATGCCCTTCTAGTACCACTCTAAGACTTTTCTTCTTCACCCACTTACCTTTATCTCCACTTTTCACCTCCTCTATTTGTTATACTCAAACTTTCCCATTATCCTTCTGCAACTGCTCTCATCAAGACAGAAAATTATCTTCCATTGCCAAGTGCAATCAACACATTTCTCTCCCTATCTCGCTCGGCTTCTGGGCGGCTCTTGAACCTGTTTGGATCCTCTTGACTGAAGCTGTCTTCCTCCCTGGCCACACTGCCTACTGGTTTTCTTCCTGTTTCTCTGACTGCTGCCTCGTTTTCTTTCCCAGAGTCCTTTCTTTCTTTGGGTTCTATTCTCATTCCACAAGCTCTTCATGGCTTCAACCACCATCCATATCCTGATGCCCCCAAATTTACATTCTGAGCCAGACCTGCCCACAAGCTCTGATATATTCAGTGGTACATAAAATACCTCCACTCAGATGCCCAACAGAGAGCTTTAAGTCATGTCCAAAATGGAATTTACCACTCCTTCATCCCTGCCATTTTACACTACATTCTGTAACTTTTCGTATATTCTGTAACTCTGTTTCTCTAAGCTTTTCACTTATTTTTATGTCTTGGCGAAAATGTCACTTTTTCAGAGAAGGTTCTCCAATGACTTTACCTAAAATAGCAACCCTGTCCCTTCCATTAAATTCCACCCCCTTATCCTATGTTTTCTTCAGACTGTACTGTTACCTAAACATTGTTATTTATTGCATATACTGTATTTGTTTATTCTTGGTCTTTCCCACTTCAAGGCTCTACAGAGGTAGGGAATTTGTCTCATTCACTGCAGCACCTCCAGTGCCTAGCACGGTGGCCTGGCATATAGTAAATATTTGTTGAGGAACTGAATGAAAGCATGGTCCAACAGAATTACTCTGTGATACTCTGAGAAATGGAAGTACGTGGGCTCAGCTCCACCTCCTAAATCAGAATCTCTAGGGATGGAGTCCGGGAACTAGCATGTTAAAAAGCTCTCTGAGTTAGTTCTTGAAAGAGCTCTTTCCTAACAAGATGAATGCCACTACCACTGACCCACAGACCTGCACTCCCTAACTCATCCTTCCCCTTAACTTTGCAGATCTATCCCAACCATACCCTAGGTCTCTCTCTCCTTGTCATCGTGTCTCATCTATTCTCATGCTTTTGACATCACTTAGATGTGGACCTCCTTTGTATTTGTCAGTGTCACTACCTTCACACCATTACCATTTTTTTTTTATCAGTTACCTAGGGATGTTTCTAATGGATATCTCTAGCTCTAGTCTTGACCTAATGTAGCCCACTTTTCTATCCTTCCTTCTGATTGAACATTCCAAAATATAAATAACACATCACTCCACTGTTAAAAGACCCTTTCATCCACCCCCTTACAGCCTTTGAAATCAGGCGCTCAAATTTGTTATCGTGTCCTGGGTCCCATATATCTCCAGTGTCAGCCTTCCTGTGTGAACCTTATCCTCTCTACTCCAATCAAACCAGACGACTGGCACAACAATGCACCGTCTCCCCTCATAGTTATGCATGCTTGTAACTGCTGCTCCTTCTGCCAGAAGGCCCTTCTCCATCAGTCACATCCTCCCAGTCAGGGTGGGGGCCTCTTTCAGAGCCAAGTGCATTTCTAGGTCACAGCTGAACTGGAGTGGCTTCTTCCACTAAACCGCAGGTCTCTTAAATGTAAGACTGTGCCTTTGAGCTCTGCAAACTCAGAACCTACAGGCTGGGGTGTACTAAAGCCCATTCCCCTGGCTTGGGAGAGCCAGCAGGGCACACGTCTCCCCAATTCCACATTTGCATTGGTAGCTTGTCATCGGCCATGCTGAGGGTATTTATACCACAGAGATTGGCAAATGTTATAAATCCGGACTTTTTCCCCAAGAGCTAGTTATTAAACATTTGCCAGCTTACACTGCCAACAGGGAAACAGTCTCACACCCAGCGCACACGCTGTTCAGTCAGTGTTTGTTGGGTGAGTGAAGAGCACAAGCGAAGGAAAATTTTCAGAGTCAAAACTGTCTTCTTGAAATTTCCAACTTCATGTTGTTTTGTTTTGTTTTTGTATGACACATTGTCCAACTATTCTCTCATAAAAAAATATTTAAACAAAATAAATAGCTGTCATGGTTTTCCTTAATCTCTTATTTTTCATACTAAAAGTCGTTGAGCTATCCCTCGGGGTTCTCACCACACTATTGATGTCCCTGAAGAGGTTCAGGGTTCCTTTTGAAAAACTGTGACTCCCAGATGGGACACAGAGCCCTAGGGATGGCCTGACCTGTGCTGGCCACCACGGAGCCATGAATTCCAGTACCTCGTGTGTGGTGCTGTCACTAAAGCACAAGATGTGAGTTATGCTCACGCACAGACACACCCACATACATACACCACACGTGTACACACACAATTCCATCATACATTTGTGCACTAAGTGGATATTGAAACGAAAGGCCCGTTTTCACATCTATCCTTATTCATTTTAGCTTATTTTTTCCAGCCTCAGTGTTCCAACCTATTGAGATGTTATTTAATCTTGATTCTGTCATCGCGAATGTTTTTTTTTTCTGCCCTGGCATCTGGATTATGAATTATGCATCAGAGACTCTTGAGTGGGCACCAGAAGAGGAACTATGGGAAGGAAGGAAGCTAACATTTCATTGATGAATGACTTCTATGCACAAGGTATTAGGCAAAATATTTTTATTTTTTTGCCCTCTTAAGTCCTACTAGCAACCGGCAAGGTGAGTATTGATGGTAACATTTTAATAGATGGAGACCTCCTGGTGCCTCAAGAAGTTAAAGAACTTATTCCATGCTAAGTGGAGCTGGAACTGGAACCTATGTTTGTCTGAGTCTTAAGTCTACGTCCTGGTTCTGTGTATGCCATTGCATTGCTTCCCAGAAAATATTACTAATAATTAATATCAGCATTCATGAAATGCTTTCATAGCTATTTCCTGTTAGATGCTAATAACTTTATGAGGCAGTTTCTACTCCCCACTCTCTTTGGGAGACTTATTTCTTTGGCCAAATTTAGTTAATCTCCTCTGAATGACCAAGGTCCATGCTGCCTGACTATAAGGTAGAATGTCACATGGGTGGGCCATCGCTGTCCTCTAGCCATGACAATGGTCATAAAACCAACACTGTCTCTGTAGCATGTGCTGGGCACTTACATGCTAAGCCCTGTGTGAACCTTGATATTCACACATCCTTGAAGAAACATCCTGACCAGCCTATAAGATAGGAATTACTGTTTGTCCTATTTTCAAAGTGTTCTCTCAGCTGCCTGAGATCACAGCTAAGAGGCAGACCTGGGACTTGACTTCTGCACCCATGTGCCCATCCACGACCCTTGAGCGCCTTCATCACCTAAAGGAGAATAAATTCTCAGACTGTCTCATGGGCCACTTGGAAAATTCCTAGCCTCGTCTGACCTTCTCTCTAAGATTCTCCGGGTTTTCAAAGGGCAACTCAGGTATTTGCAATTCAGTAACATCCAGACCCATGTCCAAATTTAATTTATAGTTTAAATCTATGATACGAAGGAAAACAAGCAAAGGAAGAGAAGAAAGGGATGGAAGATTTGCACCTGTCCATTCCAGAGCTGCCATTTTAAGCGTTGGTGGTATAGTGATGAGCATAGCTGCCTTCCAGAGCTGCCCGTTTTTCCTCCCCATGCTGCTGCTCTGGCTGTGTGAGTCTAGCTGCTTCCAGCATGTGCATGTCTGATGATGTCAAAATGGTCAATCATCCAGGCTCTCAAGGCTCCCCGGATTCTGTAACAGCATTCTGCATGTCAGTGGGCCAGATAGGCCAATAGATTTCTGACAGGTTTATTCCCCCAGACAGATGTCGAATCCCTGCACGCTCCTAAGAAAATGGCATCTTTTTCCCCTTCACTTGTTCTCTCTTACAATCTCTCTCCTGGACAGATTCTGCCTAAACATTGGCACCTCAGTGAGTGCTGAGCTGTCATGTGGAATGACATGTCATACTGTAGGGGGCTGTAAGCTGCTAACAGGAGCCTGAGATGTTAAGAAACATCCCTTGTGAAGCCAGAATAGCTAAGTAGAGAAATACTGCTAAGCTTAGGTGTTTGGCCCAGACCAACTCCTTTGAGCTCTCCGCTCGTGTTATCTTTACCTCACCTATGAGATGAGAGGAACACACTTGGTCCCCAGGTGTGCTTTTGGTAGGTCTTCTCTCTGATTCTGCTGCAGAGCCTGGCGCTGGCTGCTCACACTGCCTGGGTTCACGCCCCTTCCAAGCCTCACTTGCTTCCAAAGACCTTCCTAACTGAGTGGACCTTCAGTGGCCCAGGCTGCTGGCCCAGGCTGACTTTCCACAGTCCAGATTCTCCAACGGAAAGACCACAGTTCCAACACGTTAATGCTGCTACTGGGTGACTTCTTGGTCACCAGTGTGAATTATGCTTCTTGATTTCCTATCTAGTGGGAAGGAGGCAGCCTTACTGACCAACTCAGTACAAGGAGGGTGCCCTACGCTCTTACTGTTGGCTAGAGTCCCAGCAGGGACACCCACCTAGACCTCTGTTTATGTCACGAAAGGCCCTACAAGCTGCTGGAGGCTCTTCAACCCAGCCCAGCTTTGGGAGACTGTGCTTTCATTAGAACAAGCTAGGTAAGTGTGTTCTAGAGCCCAGGAACACTCAAGGTTTGAAAGGATACAACACTCAGTCCTGATCACACCCCATCCCACATGTATAACATGGTGATCATAAAGACCCATCCTTCCAGGACCACGACACCATGCTTACCTTCAGTCATTGCCAAAAACAACCCAACTTATCCTCTGTCCCAAGGCCACCTCTAGTCCCCGACCCTGCTGCCTTGTTCTGGAGGGAGGTAAGTAACCACGTCCACTGCATGTCCCAGGTTTGAAGGAAATTCCTTAGGAAAGATTAAGTCTGCAATTCCACTGCTCACCATCCCCAGGAGTAATGAAATAGGATTTAGAAAATACCCTCATTTAGGGGCTTTCTGCTTCCATGACAACAGGGCCATTCCCCTCCCCCCCCAAAAAAAAACACTACCCAATTTCTACTCGATTTAACACACATTCGTTGAGCATCTAGGTACCTGGTTTTGTGCTAGATGTTCAGGATGTAAAATTAGATGAAGGAACTCCTTCACTTGAGCAGTGCATGTTCCAGTAAAAAGATTCCAATTTTTTTTCAAAGATTTTATTGGGGAATTGGGGAAGGGGAACAGCGTTGGGGAATCGGGGAAGGGAAACAGACAAGTTGATGTCCTTTTGTTCTTTAGTCTAGTTATGGAGGACATTGCTTCACTGGCCCAGGTTGGTATTATCATTGCGCTCTTCCTGGGTGAGGCAGTCACTCGCTGGCCATTGAACGGCCACTCATGGTAGCTCACGACAGCCCCCGCAGCAGGGGCTGCAGTCTACGCCGTCGTCAGCAACTCACGGCAGCCCAGCTCCAGGTCGAGCTGGTGTTCACCATCTTAGCTGTAGAGGGCGCAGTGTCACTGGCCCTCATGTGGGATCCAAACCGGGGCCCTGCTGCTCAGAGCTGGCGTCCCAAGCCAACCTTTAACCAATGCGCCTCTCGGCCGGCCCAGAAGATCCCGTTTTTTTAATCTAATTATGTTCTGTATGCAAGAAGAGAAGTATGTACAGGGTTCAGATACAGAAGTGGTTCTGTAGGTGTGGGGGCAGTCAGGGAAGGTTCTATCAGAAGACCATGCTACACAGGGACTGGATGAAATAATTGTGTGCTTCCTGTTAAAACTGGTGGATAGTACACACATTATCTGTACTAACTCCTGGAACTTGACTAAAGATGACAATGTGTGACTTTTTTTTAAGGAATAAATCTTTAAGGACAAAGAGAACATGAAAGGAAATAACACCAAACACATTATTTTGAAGAGGGGCATTTGATAGCAGACTCAACAGAGCTGAGGAGGCTGAAATCTTGGCTGGCAGTGAAGAAACTGCACTGCAGAAGCCCAGGAAGTTACAAGATTCCTACAACAGTGAAGGTGAAGGAGAAGTTGAAAGCAGAAGGATGGACTGAAAGTTAGTTTAAGAAGCAATAAGACCCTCGTGTCTTCTTCCCGCGACCACCCTCTGCCTTCCACGTGCAGATAGCTACCCTGCTCTACCCTGGCAGGAGGCTGGAGAGGGTGGGCTGTAGGAATGCTGGATTGGGAACATGAGGTACAGCTGAAGGCAGAAATGCTGCTCTGAAAACAGGGGGAGTGAATACACATAGGACTGGAAGAGCCTTCTCCACTTTGCAAGCAGGACAATACACTAGCCTCATCCCCTCTAGGTTCCACAGCAGAGCTGCCCAGCCAGGTCACCCAATAGTGAGGCTGTTTCTAGTCAATGGACCCCATCCACAAGATGGAGCTTTTCAGGACACCAAACTAGAAAGGACAGCCCAGAATTCCAAGATGTTTGAGAAAAGCCTCTCATATTAAAGACAAAAAGAACAATTAAAAAAAATAAGAATTTAGGAGAAAACCAAGAAAATTCAGGGACAAGAAACTTATGAAATTATATACATTTTTCCATACCTTTAGAGAGGAGAGGAAGAATTTTATTAGTGAAACAAAAACAGGATGCTCTACAAAGAAAGGGGTATTCACCAGACCAAAACATAAAGAACTCTTGGAAACACAAAGCAAGAAGCCTCAATAAATATTTGGACGATAAGTTGAAGAAATCTCCCAGAGAATAGAACAAAAATTACAAAGAGATATAAAATAAGAGTGAAAGAATGAAATTGGAGCAACAGCCCAGGAACACTAAAGAATTCCAGAAAGGTAGAATGGCACAAACAGAAGTTATCAATTCATTCAAGAAAATTGCCCAGACCTCAAAGACATTAACTTCTGGATAATGAGAGTGTGTCAGCAGCCAGCAACGGAAGAACGCAGACTCACACCAAAGCACATCACTGTAACATTTCAGAACACCAGGGACAGGAGACCCTACATGTTTTCAGGAGGCCATTTACAAAGGATCAGAATGGCACCTGACATGCTGAGTTTTCTTGTCTACGCTTCTCACTAATCCACATGCAACAGCAGAGGAAGCTAGAAAACATGGAGCAGTGCCTTCGGAACTCTCAAGGAAAATCATTTCCAACCCAGAATTCTACACATGGCCAAACTATCAATCCAACGTAAGAGCAGAGCCACCACATTCCCAGACATTCATGCTTTCAAACAACTGACCTTCCCTACATGCTTTCTTAGGCAGCTACTTCAGGATGTGGTCTGGCAAAGAGAGGGAGTCAAGACACGAAGACGGGGTGCAGGAAACAAGGGGTCCACCACAGGAGAAGGGGAAACAATTGTAGGATGATGAGGAAGAGACATCAGAAAGACAGCTGCTCAGCAGTCCTGAAGGGCACGCAGTACAGATGGGCGAGGAAACATGTCCAAGAAGATGAACTTGGTGGAATACCCGATATGTCTGAATACATGGAGAGGAAATTTACATTTATGGAAGAATGCCTAGGTGGGAATTAGTGGTAGGTGAACAGACAACCACGCAAGTGAAGAAACAAGACAATTATGAACTCCAGGGAAAATTAAAAGCGGTACCAGAAAGGAAATGCAATCATGCTTTCCTACACGAGCATGCTGTGAATATAGTCATAATTATGTAAACACTGGATACTGAGCTAACTAAAAATGATGATATAAGTCTATTGGGAGACTGAGGAGAGGAAAAGTGTGGAGGTGGGTGAGGAAGGTGCTAAAGAGAGCTAAATTTTATCGTCCAGAGTGAGAATTCGGTAGGTAATTCCTAACACTGAAAATCAAGGTCACTGGTAGAAATGCGTTCTTTCGCAATGTGGAAGTGGATGCCCGAAGGGCGACAGAAACAGTTGCCTCTGGGAATTAGGAATGAAGGAGGGAGAACGGGGTCAGGGCACCGCTATTTTTCATAGTAAGGTTTGTAACTATTTAACTTTTCCAGAATATGTGTAACTTAGATGAAATTAAAAAAAAAGAAGAAGAAGAAGAAAGATTTCCCTGGATGGAAAGAAGGAAGAAACGGTCTTCAAGGAAGGTGAAAAAATATGTACAAACACACAGATGTGTGGTCCAGTGTGGTGTGCTGAGAATTGCCCTGGAGTGCAGAAGAGGTTCAGGAGGCAATGGAGAAGGTCACGAAGGGTCATGAACCCAGACAGATCACTGCCCAGGGCAGTGGGAGAAATCTGAAACTAGACTGCTGAACCGTGGATAATGGAAGAGCTGCTGGGGTCCTGAAAATGGACGAATGTTAGTCTGACTTGCAGAACAGGGAAAGGGTTTGCTGCTACAGGATAATAGCTCACTCATTAGGTTAAATTCTAGCATGCACTTTCAAATGGATAGTTTTGGAGAAGAAAAAGAAGAAATCAACATGAGTTCATGAAGTCGCACCAGAAGAATCGCTCATTGTTCTCTGGCATGGTTATGAGATCGAGAGACCAAGAAAAAGCTATGCACATGGGGTTTCTTAAATTCAATACGTGTCTTCCTGCTGTCCCTGGGGACAAGCTGAGGACCCGTGGGCTAGGTGACAGTAGAGTGGGGCTACTATAGAACTGACAAGCAATGGAGTCTGTCATTTGCTCAAGGAGAGAGAAGAAGGCCAGTCTGCAAAGCTACCAAGGAGACCTGTCAAAACCACAAGCACCTTTGTTCTAAGTGATGTCTGTCCCACGTCAATATTTTTAACCACGAATTGGACTGTGTCGTTTTTATCAAGTTCCCGCGTGTGAGAGCCTGGGAAGGTTAATAGCTGGGATGGAGAGGACAGTCTCCTAAATGATCATGACATGCTTAATAAATGGACTGAATCTAACAATGCGAGCTTCATCAGAACAAGGTAAATTCCTCCAGAGAGGACACAGTCCCATTATCGCCCCGCCACCAGTTCCCAGGCCAGCTTCACCTGTCGCTTAGACTCTGCATAAAGATAACTACTAGCCGTTTTGACACAGTCCTCCTTTGCGGACTGGCCTTGCTTCTTCTGTTTGAAATGTCCTCTCTCCCCACTCCACTGTCTATGCTTACTCAACGCAAACTCAACTGTCAGATTCAGTTCAAGACCTCTACAGATTTCTTTCTCACGGCAGCTTCCCTATCTACCCCAATCCCAGTGGAATTTAACACCCTCTCCTTTGGGGTCCCACTGTGCCCAGCTGGCATCTATCAGAGTAGCTTTAGCACTTCAGGGCCATGTCTTCCTTTTGTTAGTGAGGCAGTATGATGAGATGCTGGTGAAGTCCCTTAAGCTTTGTGTGCCTCACTTTCCCCTCTATAGAGAGAAGATGATAATAGGTCCTACCTTACAGGGCACTTAAGAGGATTGCATGAGTTAATACTAACAACTAGAATGTAGTGTTAGCTGTTCTTTTTACACATCTGTCACTCTTAATAGCCACTGACCACCTTATCCTTCATATCTCTGTATTCAGCACTTAATGAAGTACATGGCACGTAGTAAGGCACTGGCTTAAAACCCCCAATGGCTCTCCACTACCCACCAGGAAATAACCCAAATTTCTCAGCCTGCCTACTACCTCACCAGCCTCCATTCTCTTCTCAACACCCCTCAGATGCTGCACTGCAGCCCTGCAAAAGTGAACTTTTCAATGGCAAGAATCTCTCTGGCATTGACCTTCTCCAGACCTTTGCATGGGGATGTCCTGTTCCCTCTAAATATTGATGTTCTGACTAGAGCCACAGTCACGATGAGGCAACTTGGAGGTGAGTGGCAGAGCCAAGAGGGGTAGAGAGTCAGGCTCATCTCTGTGTGGGCACCTTACCAGGAGCAGGACATAGGACACCCCTAAACTGCCATCAGCCTCTTCCTTCATTTGAATGGCATCCTGCCGAGCCTATTGGCACAGTAAAGGAGCCCTCACCCTCTGGAGCCATTGGCCCTTAAGGACAGCTTTTGCAACAGGTCCCCACCCCTCGGTGTAGACATGCCCAGTTAACTAAGACTATTGTAAAACTGAATCAGCGTTACCCAGACCTGGGGATGTTGGCTGAGCACACTCTGGCGTCTCTTATGTGCTAAGTGAGTTCTTTGAGGTCACAGACTCTGCCATCTCCACTTTCTGGACCCCTGAGATTCCCAACCCAGAGTCAAGAACTTGGGAGCTGCACCTCAAACCTCACTGTTGACTTTGAGAAGGTGAAAGCCCCAGTTTGGGAGGAAGTGAAAAATGTCCTTTGCATTAAGAAGAAATGTTTACATTGCCCTCTGAGTCAACTTTTAATCACTACTTTATTAAAAAAAACAAAACCAAAAAACAGAAAATACTGTGTAAGTCCTGCAGCTTTCCAGGGAATTTGGGCTTCCAGAAGCTAAGGGCCATTTCCTGACGCAGGTGCTCATGAGGTCTGTGAGTGGAATTGCAGTGCCACCTAATGGCCACCTTGCTTAATGCAGGTTCTCTGTCCTATTCCTGCTCCCGTGTTCTTCCTAGGGACCCTGAACCTGACAGACATCTCAGAAGTCCTGTAGTGTAGAAACCTGTTTCCCCCAAATCAATGGATATGCTGCTTTTCCCCCTTGGTTCAACAGCTGTTAACTTTTTGAAGGATTAATGTTCTGTGGGATTTCTTGGAGAAAAATTTTCTCAAGGTGTGGTCCAGGGACCCCCACTGTGAGGGTTCCCAAGAGCTTATCAGGGGTTCTGCAAGGTCAAAATTATTTTCATAAAGCTAAGACATCATTTGTCTCTTTCTTTCATGATTGTACATTGTAGTTTTCCAGGGGTCATTTGACTTGTGATAAAGCAGAGACAGATATGAGAATCAAGCTGTCTATTAAGCCACATATTAGATTTACAAAGTTACAAAAACAATGTCACTTATTTTTTGTTTTGAAAAATATTTTTCTTAAAATTATGTTATTTATATTAACATATAATTGGATTATTTTAAATGAATTTTTTAAATTTCTGTTTTAATTTTGAATATGGTAAGTATTGCCAGATACTACCCACTTACATGAACAAAAGCTTTTTGGGGTCCTCTATAATTTTAAGTGTGTAAAGGAGCAGTAAGAGTAGAGAACCACTGCTTTAGAGGGTTAACTGAAATTTCAAGCTGTGCCACTGTCATCATTTCTGTCCTGAGTGGTACACAGGGAGATCCATGACCTCACTGATAAAGAGCACAAAGAAATGTGAGTCTACTTTTTTGGGGGGAGGAGGTACTGAGATTTCATTAGGTTTTCAAAGGTATCTGTGACACGGCCCACCCCTACAAAGGAACCAGTTGCAAGTGGACGTAGCCTAGAAGCCGGAAGGCTTGGATGCTCATCCTAATCTGCCTGTGCTTGAAAAGAAGGAAGAGGTGGGCAAAAGATATACTCAGTGTTTCTCTTCATTCAGAACCTCCGTCGGAACTATGGAGATAATCTCCATTTTCATTACTTTACAGTTAAAGGAGCCATCTTTCATGACTTCTAAAAGTGTGCTTTATACCATGCTATGTCCATAAAAGGCTTTAACCAACTAATATGGAAAATGTGTACCATAGGAGACTAGCTTGGATTTAAAATGCTTTTCCAAATAGTTGTCCATGCTTATTGACCTTTCAAAGATCAGATTATTGGATTTATTTATCAATTCCACTGTTTATTTTTCTGTTTTCTATCTAGTTCATTAATTTTTGTTTTTCTTGGTTGAATGTTTTTAAATTGTTACCTATAATAATTCATTTAACACTATGAATTTTCCCTTTAAGCACAGCTTTAGCTATATCCCATGTTTTTATATTTCAATTTTAAGAAAATTCTAAATAATCTATGATTAAAGTTTTAATTTGTTATCTAAACGTTGAGAGGTTTTTAAAAATTTATCTTGTTTTCTCTTTTTCACTTCATTATTAATTTCTAGTTCCATTGCATTTTTATAACAACTTTACTGAGATAACTCACATACCATAAAATTCACCCTTTGAAAATGTACAATTTAATCATTTTAGTATAGAATTGAATAATAATCACTACGACCTAATTTTAGAACATTTTTGTCACTCCAAAAAGAAGTGCTGTATCCATTAGTCCTCACTCCGCAACCCCCCCATTTCCCCCCAGTCTTAGCAACCTTTCTAATCTATTTTCTATCTCTATCGATTCTCTTGTTGAGGATACTTCGTATAAATGGAACCATACAATTTGTGGCCTTTTTTGTCTGTTTTTTTCACTTAGCATAACCTTCTCAAGTCTTATTCATATTATAGAATGGATGAGTATTTTGTTCCTTTTTACGGCTGAATAATATTCCACCGTAATGGATAAAACACAGTTAGTCTATTTGGTAATTAATGAACATTTGGGTTGTTTCCACTTTTTGGTTATTATTAAAATTGCTACCATGAACTCCTGTATGCAAGTTTCTCTGTGCGTATATGGTAATATATCCTAGGAGTGGAGATGCTGGGATATACTGTAATTATATGTTTAACAAGTTAATGAACTGCCAAACCATGTCATAAAGAAGCTGCATCATTTTACAATTCCACCAACAACTTCTCCATGTCTTTGCAAACAGTCTTTCAAAAGAATTTTAGCCATGCTAGTGGGTGTAAAGGGTATCTCACTGTGGTTTTGATTAACGTTTCCCTAGTGACTAATGATGCTGACTGAATCCATTGGATTTTATCAGACTGTGGCCAAATTTTAGAATTTGTGATTTTTTCTTTGCAGCTCAATATGACAAATGAAATACTCTATGAATTACAGGAGGAAAAAAAGTCAATTTTTTTGGTAGGACTTGATGATTAGTTTTCTTTGGAGAACCCTGATACATAATGTATACATTTTTATATACATATTATTTAATTATATCCTCCTTTATTTACATTTAAAAACTCAAAATATATTAAAAATATTTTACTATTATTATATTTCTGCTTGTTCTCATATTTCTAACAACTGTTCTTTAAATACATTAAAGTAGCATTATTTGGCACTTAAAGGTTTTTAATAGTTTCAGCTTAGAGAATCACATTCTTGTTACTAAAATGGTTCTCTTTGTATAAAAGGTTTTGTAAAAATAAGTTTTGACTAATATTGTTATTTTTCACCACCAATATACTTATCGCTGATATTGTTTCTTGTTAGTTGCACTTGCATAAAATACTTTTGTTATGTTTACTTATAAATTTTATTGCCGTTTAGCTTTAAATAAGTCTCTGATAAATAGCATATAGTTCGGTTTGGATTTTTTTTTTCTTTTTTTACTCAATCTAAACTTTGTCTTTTAATGGAGAAGTTCATCTCATTTACATTTATTTCTAAAAATTGCAAATTTGGTGTTAGTTTTGTGGTGTTCTATATTTTTTTTAAGTTTTCTTGTTATTTATGTTTTTAGAACTTTGATAAACTATTTTCTCTACATTTATGATTTATAGTTTTTGAATCGTATAAGCAGTCCCTAATTAATACATAAGCAGTTCACAATTAAATCATTGGTTTCCTAGAAATTTTCCGAAAGCATTCTGTTAACTTATATTTCTTTAGAATTAAAGAACTCAGCAATATTTTTTTAACTGCCCTCATTTGACACCATTTCTCTACCCTTTGATCACTATCAACTTTTAGGTCTTTGTTACAATGATCTGGACATTTTTTATCTGTAGTGCTGTTATTATGCTATTTCATACTTTTAATATTTTTAATAATTTTACATTTTCATGAAATTTTATGACCAGACATACAACAAGTATTTAGACAGCTCTGTGTTAACTGGATTAGGCCAATCACTGCTGTCTCATTCATGTCCTAATTTCTCTAATCTTTTATTCATTTGTAACACAACTTCAAGTAGTTATTAAAAGAAATATACCTGAATTGGACCTTTTCTCAATCCCTAAATATCTGAGAGTAACTGTTGCTGACACACAAGGAAAGAAAGCTGTGCAGAAAATTCTTAGGTTACAAAATTTTCTAGATTGTAACAGTAAATTTCAGAAAATAATGGAATACAAAGGAGAAGTATAACAGCTATTCTGTTTTACTAGGTAAAGTAAAATAACATAAATAGCACCAAACAATAAACATACCTGTCAGTTTAATATTAATTGTTTCAGATTATCTTATGCTTATACTGTTTTCCATTTCTAAAATGACATTAATCTTGATGTGTACCATTAATAACTTTTTAGGGAAAAAGAAGACATTAAAAAATATGAGTTGTTCATTTTTATTTGTTCGTGCTTACTAGCAGACAAAACATTTGTCCATATAATATTTTGTTTTAATATTAAAGTCAGTGTTTTAATCTAAGTCTTCTCAACTGAGGTTCAAAGATTATTATAAAACATTTTGGCCATTAGCAATCACATATATATAGTAATTTTATGCTTTTTAAGCCTATGTTCACAACATTGATCTTTTTTGGTGAAAAAGAAAAAGATGAAAGTCCCAAAAGATTGCTGAGCAAACAATGAAAATCAATAGCATAATTTCAAAGCACACCAAGGGATGCCAGGATTTTGTCTACATTTCCTATATGGAAAGTTTTATTATATTTAAAATTATATTTGACAGCTCTTCCAGACACATGAATTGGTCGATCTTACTCTTCTAGTTGTGAAAATTCTATTTAGTACAGGGGATGTGGCAGTTATCTATTTTTACTGCATTGCCTCTCATATGATATGCAGTCGCCTATTTACAATATATCGGCATGATGAAGCATTGAAATAAAAAGCTATCTTTCCAGAACATTTTATGCAACTATAGGGGAGGAAAATTATCTTTTTTCTTTAATCCTTCTAAGTTCTCAGCTGGGGTCCCATAACAAAAGTCAGATTAACAAGAGAAAAGCATACACTTTAAGTTTTGTGTGACACAGGAGCCTTCCTAAGGAAATGAAGACCCAAAGAAATGGTTAAACCGGAGTGTTTTTATGCTAGATTATGGAGACTGGAAAGACCTGGAAAAACATCCTAGGATGAAAGAAGGGTATGAACCGAATGTAGTCAACGGGGGAAAGAGCAAGGCCTGTCTGTGCCTCCCTGCCTTCTGTGCCTTAGGAAATCAAGGATGCTCCTTCACTCCAGGTATAGGGAGGGCACCTCTCACCTGAGGGTCTCCTGAACTGTTGCAGAGGCAGGTCAGAAAATCCTTCCTGCACCTGCACAAATTCCTTCAGCTTGAAATTGTCAGTGTGACATATTTCGGGGGTGCTGTTTCCTGAATCCTATCAGAATAAAGAGGCATCCCAAGTAAGTTAAAAGTAGAAGGGATGTGGCAGTGTTATACCAACGCAATGGTTAATGTTATACCAGTGCAAATAACTCAACTCAAATGACAATTTGATGTAAACTGATAGTCTATAATTAAGTTTGCACGTGCGAAAGCAATGACAACCACCTTGCAACTTATCAGTCTACCTGACACCTGTAGGTAGTCTTTTACTATCAACTGCAGCATGCATTTAATTTGGAAAGCTAAGAATGTCTTAACCTTTAGGAAATACCTTATAAACGACCAGTGGAGGATTCATGTTGTTTATTATTTTGGCTATCTTTTTAATGTTGCAATTCAATGTTTACTTGTCTAAACATTTCCCTCAAATGAAAATCCTAAAAGATGACTGAGCCAAGAGTTAAAGAAATATTTAAAGCTTTCGATACCCATTGCCAAATTGCCGTCTAGAAAATTTGTCTGAATTTATGGTCCTGACCAGAAAAGAGAGTACATATTCCTCTTGCCAAATCTGGTTCTATCATTTTTTATATTGTAGATCTGATGGGTGAAAATGAAATTTTATTGTTTTAATTTGCATTTATGATGTCTAGTAAGTTTAAACATATTTCATAAACTCCCTATTTTCTAGGGATTTGAAATACTATTTTGTATGTGAAGATTATTAATACTTTATCTGTCATAATGTGTTAAAAAATATATTCCCAATGTCCCATTTACATTATGATTTACTCATGATGTTCGGATCACACAAGTTTTCAATCTTAAAGTAATAAAATCTATCAATCCTTCCCTTTATTCTTTATTTTATCTATGATCCAGCCAGATTTTTCTCCACAGTGGTCCCTTTTAAGATTTTTCTCTCTATTATCAACTTTTGGCAAATTTATTTTGAGGTTGCTGGGTGTAATTTTCTCTGTATTTATCTTGTTTGAAGTTTATAATAGAGTTAGCCATCCATACCTATGGGTTCCCCATCAGTAGATTCAGCCAACCACGATCAAAACTAGTTGAAAAAATAGTTACACTGTTACTGACGCATACTGCATGGTTAGGCCTATCACGGTTGGATCTGCTATACTGAACACATACAGACTTTCTTGCTTGTCATTATTCTCAAAACAATACAGTATAACAACTATTTCCCTAGTATTTACATTGTATTAGGTATTAATCTGGAGATGATTTAAAGTATACGGGATGATGTGTGTAGGTTATACACAAATACGACACCATTGTATGTAAAGGACTTGAGCATCTCCGGATTTGGTATCTGCCAGGGGTCCTGGACCCGGTCCCCCTATGGATACTGAGAGACGACTGTACTTTGTCAATGTGTAGCTCACGATCTTTCTTCAGTTTTAGAAAATTATCCGACATTATCTCGTCAAATATTACTTCTGCCCTCATTCTTTCTTTCATTTCCTTGGGGTTAAAATTACAACTATATGTTTTATAGCTTTTCAACATAACCTATAAGTATCTTAAATTTTTTTCTATAATTTTGTCATTTGCCTGTTAACTGATTCTTACATTGTTTTCTTCTTACCTATCTCATCTATCTTCCATTTCAGCTGTTATCTAAAGCCATTCGTAGTTTCATTCAGTTGTTTTTCAATTCTGAAATCTCCATTAAATTTTTTAAACGGTGCCTAGCTTTCTGCCAAAACTCCCCCGCTTGTTGAATTCCTTCAATATAGTTATCATATCTATTTGAAAGTCTGTACTAACTTCCTTTTTAACTTCCTCATCTGAATTTCCCATGGATTTGTTTCTACTGTCTGTTTTTATTTTCTCTTGGGTTTCGGTAAAATCTTGTGTTTTCACGTACTTGGTTAGATTTGACCGAGTGCTAGATATTGTTAATGAAAAATTATATAGATAGTTGAGGCGCTAGATGATATTGTCTTCCTTCAGAGACAATTTGTTTTCTTCTCATGGGCCGCTAGGCTGGAAGCACTAGCAGTCCCAGATCACTCACTGCCATCAGATAGTTAGATGACTCAAAGCTAGCTTTCTGCCCCCTTGGGAGCAGGCCTAGTAGTTCATGCTTATTCCTAGGGTATAACCTTTCGGAGCCCTAGCTGAAAACCTGGCCCCGTCCCCTGGTTGAGCTCCTAACTCCACTGTTTGTCCCCGTAGCCCAAAGGACCTAAAGTCCTGCTCAGCCTTTTGTTCTCTCAGCAGCTGCTTTTGAACTTGACAGCTGCCTTGAGAGGTACATGAAACTCTGGGCTTTTCTCTTTTGCTTCCTTTTTCTCCCAAGTTCTTAGCCCCACAAATTCTCACTGCTTTGAAAGCTCTCCGGAACTTTCAAACAAGTGAATTTTCTAGATTTTCTTGTTGCTTGTAACAGGAAGGAAAATAACCTAATTTACCACTGCTGAAATGTATCCCTAGCCCATTAAAAAAAAATTTTTTTTTCTTTGCTGTTAGTCTGTTGATGCCTGTAGAATTATTTTTAATTAAAAACAATTTGCTCAGGCTATAGCTTAAGTATGGGTTTCCTCTTAAAGTTACTAATTTTGCCTAAAGTCTTAAAGCAAAAACAGGTCCTTTTTCTTTTCTCTTATACTTTGGACAATTACATTGGTTCTATTTACTCTGATATTTTGTGCAAGAATATCTATTATATCCATATACTGAGCTCTGTATTCTACCACCCATATATATCATCTTCTTGGTCAGCATGTCCCTCTATTTGTCCATTTAATCTGAATTCTGAAGACCTTCCCAATTTTTTCCAGTTTCAGTTCTCTACAATTTCAATTCTGCTCTTCATGTCTAGCATGGTAAAATTTAAATTTGTAATATTTGTACTGCAATTGCCTTGTACATATAAACTTCTTATATCCATTTTTAATCCCATTTCATGATTCTCAACTTAGTCTCCCTTTGTGACTTTTTCTCCTCTTAATTCTCAGAGTTCACATCCTGCAACTTTTGCATGCTGTTGAATGGTTTCTCAAAATAATCTAAATCCTGCAACAGCGCATTCACAAATGTATGCGTTCACCCTTTGAGTCCCCCAGATGTTGTCAGACATCTTTTCTTTATAATTTGCATACTTGTAATTTCTACTTGAGGAATGATTTTAAAGGTACATTCATAAGGATTAAACGGATTTGGACCCTGGAATTTATAAATAAGCCTTAGGGTCACCATCAAAAAATTTGGAGCTAATGAAACCAGAATAAACTTGGGTGATTACATTGCATTCTTAAAGTTTCAATAATTAAACGGACCCAAAAGCTGTATTTTTACTTGTTTAAATATTTGTAATACTCAAAACGACCTTAAATGCTAGCAGCACACTTCAGTTTTATGACTTGTTCACCAGACACTAATTTCAGGCAGTAATAAAGGGAACACATATGAAAGGACATGCATACTAATTTCATATAATATTAGAGGAGAAAACAGGGAAAAAATATATAATAGTGGAGAAAAGTATAGCCTATTTGAAAGAGGTTTGAAGAGGGAATTGGGGATTATTTGACCTATTTCATCCAGAGAAACTATGTATAATGTTAAGTCAGTTGATTTATTTGAACCCAATCCCAGAAATCACCTAAATTTGATGTGAGCATTAATGTTAAGATATAGGAAGAACATTCCATTTGATATAAGAAAATCCTTGTATAAATTCAAGGTGGGTTATCAGTGCTATTATTTTTAATATAATTATTCTCTTTTGTGCTTCTCTAGGTTAATAAAACATGATAAAAATTATTATTAAAAAAGATAAAAGCTGGGCCGGCTGAGTGGTTCATTGGTTAAGAGTTGGCTTGGGATGCCAGCTCTGAGCAGCAGGGCTGCCGGTTCAGATCCCACATGAGGGCCAGTGACACTGTCCCTCTACAGCTAAGATGGTGAATGGCAGCTTGACCTGGAGCTGGGCTGCTGTGAGTCGCTGGTGACGGCGTAGGCTGCAGTGGGCTGCCATGAGCTACCGTGAGTGGCTGGCAGCTGGCGTGGGCTGCTGTGAGCTAGCCGTCCAATGGCCGGCGAGGGACTGCCTCACCCGGGAAGAATGCAATGATCACAATACCCACATGGGCCAGTGAAGCAACCACAACTAGACTGAAGAACAAAAGGATAGCAACTTGTCTGTTCCCCTTCCCCGATTCCCCAGCGCTGTTCCCCTCCCCCAATTCCTGAATAAAAACAAACAAACAAACAAACAAAAAACATAAAAGTTATTAATTCCAGAGGGCCAGTGAGAAAAATTCAGAGAGGACTCTATTAGGACTGCTGTATCCTTAGAACATACCTTATAAACAAATAAATACATTTTCCTTATACTTCTTTGTGTTCTCTTGAATGAGAAAAGCAAAAAAACAGCTGCTATTTGATACTTAACAGTTTTCTCATGAATAAAATTTCTAAATTAAAGAGCCTTGTTGATTCTTCACATTCAGAGAAACTTCTCTAATAATAAACCATAGAAATGATTGACCCCTGGAAGCACAGTCTTGTTGTTTCTTTGTGTTTACATTTTTTCTGCTGTCTTTTTAATTATACAAAGTTGTTCCTATATTCCTATGATTCTCTTCTAGTCCCATCATTAGGTAGTATTTTGTCCGTTTTAGCAAACATCAATGCCCCCAGATTGCCAGTGAGAATATATAAGGTGATTATAGCTCATGATTTCAGGGTGTCTACTGGTCACATGCGTGGCCAGAAACAGACACACCAGAATTGTAGACATGATTTATTCCCTGAAAATCTTAGAAGTTTTCTGTCTTAGGTTCTATATTGTCAATCCATGGGTAAGTGGCAATGAAAATCCCTGTGACACCTGTTACATAGCTTTTCCTTGCTTCGACGACATGAGTTTGACAGGGTAGAAAGAGATCACGTGTCTTGTACTTTGCACTTCCAGTTTTATAGTAATGGACACTAGGTGGATTTTTTTATTTTTTATTTCAAACCCTGACCCCTTTACCCTCTTGAAAATGTACAGGAAGAGCCCTTCCCGTGAGCCACTAGCATTGGGTTCTAGAACACATTTTTCTGAAGCAAATTGTCGTCCATAATTGCATGTTTTGGACATTTTCACAACATAGAAAACAGTCTTTAATTCAAAGCCCTGAAATAATTTCCCTCCTGATTTATGACCTAGTGTTTAGTAAACTGCATACCTACTGATTAACGAGGACAGCTAAGACAGAAACCAGGTATTGCAGTAACAAAAAGACGTCAAAGAGGAGGAGTCTTCCAGGAGGAGGAGGTTTACTCATCTGACAACATCCTTGGCTCTAGCTCCCCTCTAGACTTGGGCATAGACAATTTAGTTTGGATTTAAGCTACTGGTCACTAACTTTCTGCTGCACCACGCTCACAGAGGACTTATTTTGAGACAGTATGACGAGTCCTAACAAAATTTCCTATCATGACTGAACCACTATCTTAGCAAACAGCTA